>NC_057841.1:54437500-54740909 GCF_910594005.1 Cervus elaphus
CTGGTTTTTCTTCATCCGCGTTTTCCTTCAAGTCATTATCTTATCACGAGACAAGCATCTTCAGTTCAGAGGCCAGGCACCAACAGGAAACAATACGTCCCTGAGCTTGTGCCTAAGGGAATAAATAAATATATGCAGTAATAAGTACATACATGGCTAAATGATATTTTTTTCTTATGGTATATTTAGACTTGGATTGCAAAACATAAACAAGGAACTGTTGGGTAGAATTTTGAAATTATTAGCTTTCATAGGTTCTAAAATTAGGCTGTGGTGGGGTGGGTTTTTGGAAATTAGCTTTCTCAAAATGATGTTTTCCATTCAGTGTTGAAAAGCAAACACAGCGACTGTTGAGGCTGCTGCCTGGAGGCAAATACATAGTTAGCTGAAATCTTCTTCCTGGATATAAATATCTGCCGGGGTTTCTAACTTGGAAGCTTAAAATTACGGTCTACAGGAGGCAGCTATGGTCCACAGCATGTGAACGTTT
The DNA here is from genome assembly GCF_910594005.1 of Cervus elaphus. Taxonomy (NCBI): domain Eukaryota; kingdom Metazoa; phylum Chordata; class Mammalia; order Artiodactyla; family Cervidae; genus Cervus; species Cervus elaphus. The sequence continues at coordinate 54,437,991 of NC_057841.1, forward strand.
TTGGATCTCCTAGAGTCATCTTGTCTGTGCAAATATTACAGGGCTGGAAAAAAAGGAGGTAGCACAGAGAGAAGAAAGGTGTTGGTTCCTAGAGACACCAGCCTGTTCCTTTCACTGTCTGTCAATGTAGCGCGTGTATGTCACCTGTGAAAAACTTAGATTATGCCTCATGCTACTTGGCCAGAGTCGGTCAGTGGTGTTGCCATGTTGGTGCCCCCTTCCCCTTACAAACCCATCTTGCATCCCAGATGAAGTACAGCTCTTACCTCTGAGTACTAGAATTTTTTTTTTTTTGGTCTTTTGTCATTCCCTGCAGGATTACACTTCTTTCTTTCCAGATATCCACATCTTAACCCTGCTCCTCAGGCGCTGGCTGTGGCCGCCTGACTGAGCTTCCTACCCTGGATCCAATCTGTTCATGAAACATCACCAGGAGGATCTTCCTAAAACAGAACTAAACATTTCATCCCAGCATTCAAACAACTGTTGGATTTGGCCATGCTCCCTGCACCCCCAACATGGCAGCAAGCTTCCACGACCACATCCCAGCCTGTGCTCGAGTCTGCTCACCCAGCAGCCTCCCCTGCCTGCTTCCAGCTACCCTCGCGCTAGTGAGGACCCTGGAATCTGATGACTTCCCGACTTCCGGAAGCCTCTCTGCCTTGTTCACGCAAGGGGGCCAACCTGATCTATTTTTTCTCATATGTTATACACTTTTCAAAGCTTGTCTGTGGTGATATCCTCTCTTTTCCTCAACACTGCTTTAAAAGAAAAAAAGAAAAAACTTAACCCCTCATCACTGTTAGCTCCCCTGAACACCTCATAACTGTTGCTATTCAGTTGCTAAGTTTTGCCCAACTCTGAAACCCCGTGGACTGCAGCACACCAGGCTTCCCTGTCCTTTCACTGTCTCCGGGAGTTTGCTCAAATTCATGTCCATTGAGTCGGTGTATTACTTTTACAAAACAAAAAGGAAATACACCTACAAGTATGTGTGTGTGTGTGTGTGTGTGTGTATCTTCACCAACACCTGTGAAATCTTTCTTGATGTAACCTTTTCAAAATGAGTTTCTTCTCTCCTCTGGCTATATTTTGTCTCTATTATCATTATTATTTTGCTATATAGTAAATCCCACCTTATGCTTTGGTTGGTTTTTGTCTGTCTCTTTTCATCCCTCCTTTCCCCAGGCTAGAAGAAGCTTCTGGATACTAAGTCTTCCTCATCTTTAGTAACTCTTACGGAAGCTTTGCCAGACTCACACCTCTCCAGAGAGGGGGCTTTCCTTCCTACACAGTGTCTTACTTAATGTAATTCCTTCACCTGTATTTTGGGCTTTGTTGGTGTCTCAGATGGTAAAGAATCTGCCTGCAATGCAGGAAGCCCAGGTTCGATCCCTGGGTCAGGAAGTTCCCCTGGAGGAGGGCATGGCGACCCACTCCAGCATTCTTGCCTGGAGAGCCCCATGGACAGAGAAGCCTGGTGGGCTACAGCCCATGGGGTCGTCAAGAGTGACTAAGACTTTCACTTGCTTTCAGCTGAAGCTTCTTATAAACATGTCTTGTCTTTTAACATGGGTTAAAAGCTTCTTCATAGCAGTGAATATCTGTTCTCCTTTTGCTTCTTTCAGCAGAGCCTAAAGGATCAGACACAGTAGGTTTTTAATAGTGTATTTAATGAGCCAATTAATGACACATGGTAGGTGACAAGGCTTCAGTGCTAAAGCTGATGGTTGGCCTGGAGTTGACAGACGTGTGTAAAAAATTAAAATCAGCTTCTTTTTCTTTCCAGATGGAAAGGAATTTGATGCCGACAAGTAGATATGAATCAGCAGTTTGGGTTTGGAGTGTTAGAACATGAGCTGCTTTTGGGATTCTTTAAGCATCATCTCTGATTTAGTATATATTTTGAGTCCCTTCTTTAATACAAGGTTTCGTGGGGCTTAATTTAAACAGTAGTGTACTTGGAGCTATGGATAAAGATTTTAGAATTAATGGATCCCTGGGACAAGTTTCAGAGTTCCTGAAGGAACTATTCTCTCTAAAGGTACAAGCAGAAGTGTAATGTAAATCCATGAAAAATAAGCTTGATTCAAAATTCTGATATATCTAGGTAAAGGTCACTGGGAAACCCTGGTAGTTACAGTTGAACTGGAATTCCCAGAGGCTGTGTTCACTTTTTTCTGGTTTTTCTTGTAGGATGTTGAGTGTCATTATCTCAATATAGTGGAAAGATTCCCATATTACTGTTCAATTTTATGTTCATCTTCTTAGTGTACATGCTAAGAGGTTAAAGTCTCTTTGGATTTTAAAATGATTTCATTCCTTTTTACTTGGCACTACTTTGTCTCCTTTTTAAAGGTCTTTCAATTTTAGTGGCATCAAGGCATTTGGTCTTAAGTTTAGCAACTGTACTTTCTCTCAGGAAAAGAGTTATTTGCAACAGTTGGATATGTGTAACTGTTCTCTTAGCAGAGGGAAATAGATGTATTGGGGACTAAAACATACAGTTATATCACAGTGAGCTGGTAATAAAGGATTTAAAGAATATTAAAAGAACATCCTTTATCTTAAGTTTTATGAGTTAAAGCTTAAGAAAAAGTTAAAACTTTTTAAGAAAGTTTTTAAGAGTTAATTATTTATGGAAGCCTACCTCCTTACTGAAATGTTATCTCTGCCAGGACAAGGATGCCATCATATTTAATGTCTGTCTTCTTTCAGAGCTTCACACACAGGGCCTCATTCAATTGAATTCAATTTATATTGATGGTAGAATGAATTCTAAAACAAACAATAGTAACTCACAAAATAAATGCGCATGATAAAAACTGTGAAGAGATAAAGGAAACTTAAGAAGCTATGATTCCTACTATCTCACCATCTGAGAAGGTGGACATACATTTAGTAATTATGGAACCAGCCCAGGCAGTATGCAATGAAAGGCTTGGAGAAAATTGTGGACTATAGTAGTTGTGAAGATCTTTGTGGCTGAGATAGAACTTTAATTAAAACTTGAAGGCAACAAGTATAAAATTTGACTTAGCAAAATGAAAGAGGAAAATAGTTTCAGAAAGAAGAAAGGAATAAGGGAAACTGTATAGATTAAGGGACAGTGTGGTATGGGGGAAATTTAGAGAGAAAGCCATTGTGATAGAGAATAACTTTTAAAGCTGAAAAGCCCTAAAAGATAAGGTTCTCTGGATGTTAAACCTGGGAAATTTGAATACCTACACTAGATAAACATAACCCGAATATGCCAAGTTTCATCTGTCTAAGCATCTCATGTTTAAGTGTGATTAGAGGTAAATTTCTCATTTATGTTATCCTTTGGAAGTTATGTGGGACATAATAGAGTCATTTTATTCTGTACCTGATGTGATAACACTTCCTATAAATAAGAGAGAAACCAGGATTGAAGTGTGTGTGTGTGTGTAGACCCCTGCATAACCCAGAGGACTGGGCTGACCAGACATTTGAAGAGAAAAAGCCTGCAAGTATTTGGGGAAAGAGACTCCTAGCAAAATTTCAGTGCTTTTGATTTGGAAAGTGAAGTAAACACAAAGAGAAAAATAAAGATGGAAAGAAGTAGGATGATGGTCCTAAAGTTTGGATAATGTTTCAACTATGTAAGGATTGTAGAGATGAGTTTATCTTCTGGAGGGGAGAGTTTGGGTCCCAGTGTTTTCAAGTACAGACCGTTGGAAGCAAAGGCAAGTGGAGGTGTGGTTGGGGAGGTATTAATACAGGTGTTGACACCTTCTCCTTGATTTGAAACAATGCCGCACATCCTCTGACTTCCAGTTTCCTCCTGCACGCACAGAAAGAGGCTTTTGACCCAATCTTCCTAGGACCCCTAAATGTTACAAATTGAACTGCTTTATTAGATTCATGTTATTCAGCTTTTGTTCTTTATTTTAGATGTATTTGTCTCTTATACATGATGAAATTGTCCTGGGATTCAGAAAACACTGGTTGAATTGAATTGGTGTCTCTGCTGATGTCTCTCATGTTTTTACTAAGAACACAATTATTATTCAAAAGATGGATGGTACTAGGAGAAGAGGTGCCTACTTTATCATGTTAAAGAAGGGTAGGCAAACTCAAAGTTGAATTCAGGGTTTCTGAAAAGCTTGTGGCCATCATGCTGTGTTCTTAAAGTAAAAATGAGAATGATTAGTGGAAGATGGGGATGCTTATGTGACCTTCATACTGTTGACCTCAGAAGCTTTGGGACTGGCCAAAAACTTCATTCAGTTTTAAATAAAAATAAAAGATGTATTTGTCATAGTCACCAAGAATTTTATTGAACAACATATTCAGTACCTAAGCAAAGTCTTTGGCCAACCCAATATTTAGGCTCAATAAGCTTTTTTTCAATAATCATATATATACACCTGTCATAAATTATTTTCAGAAATATTCTTGATTATATTACTCTTTTCTCCCTTTCTCAGAATATGAGTGTGTGTCTGTGTGTGTGTGTGTGAGTTTGTGTGGCATGCTGATGGCCACAAATGAAGAGACACATTGGTATAAAAGTGTGACTGAGCACCAACTTAAACCCCTAATTTATATCTAGAAAACATCTCCTGACCACTGGAAATCATTCATTCATGTGTGAACTCTGCTCTGTAATTTGTTATTCACCACTTGCTTGGGTTTTTATTAAAATTACACTATCACTTATTTAAAGAAAACTAGTGTCACATAGCTGTCATCAATCAGAGTGTCTCTGAAGATTTTAGTCAGATTTTTTGTGTTGCTTTTATAGAGGAAACTTTGGTGCTTTTTTTTTTTTTTTTTTTTGCATTGATTATCTGTCAAGAGTTTGGCACCAATTTGAGTTTTTGTGGTCCCTGAAAAGATCTTTCCTTTTCCTGCTTGTGTTTTGTAAGCTGCTGGCTGGCCTATCCTATGGGGAGGTGAAGGCCACCTTCCCAGGAAAAGTATTTGTCAAGGAGCAAGTCCATACTGAAAATCATTGAGTAGTGGTCATAGAGAATCAGGGAAAAATTTGGAGCTGATAGTGTTTTCCCCTAGAAAGTAATTAGGCAGTAGAAAGCTGGTAGCACCAACCCACTCTTGAATAGCGTTTCATTGTTCTAAACATCTCTCCAAAGGCTTTATCTGCTTTGGTCTACATTGTCACTTAGGGAACCAGTTAGAGCAGATCACACTGTCTCTCCTTTATGGGTGAGAGTATGGTGATTCAGTGACTTGAGGAGGCTAACCCAGATAACATGGGTTACCTTTTCATTTGTTATAATCTTATCCTTACTCTTCAAATAAGGATATACTAGGACCTATATTGCTATGGACAAATAGCCCCTGAAGTAAAAATGTTACAAGATGTGTAGTTTTTACTGTGAAATAATCCAGTTCTTATTTTAGATGCTACCTCTGAATTTGAAATAAAAACAAAAATCTTAAAAATGTTTAATTCAGTAGCATTCACTCAAAAGTTTTGAAAGAATAAATAAGTTTAAATGTTTAACAAGGGCATGTTTAGAGTATATGATCCATATGTATTTTAATGTTTGAATAATTTAAACAGTTGAATTAAATGTCAGCAGAAGTGATTTAAATTAAACCACAGAACCAAAAGTATCTAACTGTAAAGATGGAAAATAACATAATGCTGTGACATTTCTGTTTTAAAATATTATCAAACATTCCAATAGACTGAGGGGGGAAGAGGTTATATTTTGAAACCTTAGTCTAAAAGACCAAAGAGAATTGAAGAATATCCAGAAGAAGAATTTTAGATTTAATGGAGGGGGGGGGTGAGCATGCTGTGAATGTTTATGTTGGGAAAATAATGAACAGAAATCAGAAATACCTGATGTTTTCCCTGAGAGAGTTTCCCTCTACTTCCATAAATTTAACCTAGAGTTTTAGAAGATAAAGAGAGACAGATTTCTCTTTCATATGAGAGGTGATACTTTATTGGTCAGATCTAATCTTCATGTCAAGCAGAGGATGGACAGAATGTTTCAGTTCAGTGCTGTCCAATAGAAATGCCAATGTGAGCAGAGTGGTGGATGTTTTAAGATTTCTAGGAGCCATGTTAAAGAAAGTCTTAGAAACAGATGACATGGCTTGTATTACTATTCTTTCAAAAGAGCATATTCAAAATATTATCATTTCAACATAAAATCAATATAAAATAATGATCGATTTTACATGATTTTTTTTTTCCTACTAGGTCTTCAAAATCAAGGATGTATTTTGTACTTATAGCTTATCTCGGTTTGGACCAGCAACATTTCAAGTCCTTTTCAGTAACCATTTTTGCCTAGTCCCTGCTGTATTGGACAGTATGTTCTTAGAGTAACCAAACATAATAACTGGCCTTGAAGTGCCTCAATTCAAAGATGTGTTTTTATTTGAGTGGCGCAAAGGCAGACTGGATAGCATTTCCCAAGCAAAGGCATCTTTGAGACCATGGCACAGATGTAGGCTGATGGGGTAGTTGCTTAGTCCTGGGGCCTGTGGAGGAGAGAGGAGAAGTGGATCACAGATCACTGTTAGCCCATACAGCACCTTTACGTGAATTATAAAATGAAACCCCCTCTGAGGCTTCCCAGGTGGCTCAATGGGTAAAGAATCTGCCTGCCAACGCAGGAGATGCAGGAGACCTGGGTTTGACCCCTACATCAGGAAGATCCCCTGGAGGAGGAAATGGCAACCCACCCCAGTATCCTTGCCTGGGGACCCCCATGGACAGAGGAACCTGGCGGGCTGCAGTCCATAGCGTCACAAAGTATCAGGCATGAGTGAAGTGCTGAACACACTGGACTAATAAAACACAGAAAAGGAGCAAATCACCCATATCCTACTCCAGGGCAGCATCCTGAGTAGAATGCAGAGCTGGAGGTCAGCCCACCCTTGCCCCTTGGGCTGGGAGCTCTCCCGAGGCACTTCTTGGCCACGGCGTCCCCATGGGCTGCCTGGGAGCCAGTTTCTACAGGGACTGCAGACTGCAGTCTTCAGCAGTGATTCGTAAACTCTTATAGGTCACAGGTCACACTCACAATTTGATGAACACCATGAACGTCTTATCAAGGAAACATCATCAAAGATTCAAAGTGTGGCAGTAGTTCATATACTGCATTTGAAAGCATGGGAACTTTTGAGGCTGCGGACCTGTGGCTAATAAACCTGGCCACAGTGGTAGTTGTCCACATTTCTCATGAAGGTCTTCTTGTTTCAGGGGCAAGGAGGGCCAGAAAATAGGACAGGCGCAAACCTGCTTGTCTTTCCTCCACCTAAAATAGGCTTCATGGGTGTGAACTGAAAGTTACCTTTATTCTTTGTGTGTTTTGCCAAGTCGTTATTTTCTCTCTGAACCATTGGGGGATTTTTCTGCTGCTGTCACTGGCTCCCCCAAGTTCTCACCTTGTTGTGTTGGGGGAAGAGCACCTGGTGATGACTAAATTGAACCACTGAATGTTTTGACACTGGCCAGGGAAGGTGCAGGTCATTTGGTCTGTGTTTTTTTTTTTTTTTTTTTTGGTCATCCCTGTTGGCATTTCCTCCCAGTGTTTTTCTTGTAGTATCACAAGACACTCCTCCCCTGCCACCTGCTTCCTGTTGTGATAAATGTTCGAGATCACAGAGGTCACATCTTATATCAAGAACAATTGACTTAGCATCCTGGGTCTCCAGTTCACTCCCCCAGGCCATGCGCTCCTGTGTTCCTCTCCTCCTGTCAAGGTTTGAGAACAGTGAGCAGAAAGAAAACTTGTAAGGTTTTAGTTCCCTGAGTAGTAAATCTGCAGAATCATCTCATCCTGTATATATATATGTGTGTGTGTGTGTATGTGTTTGTATATGTGTGTATCTAGATATACATACACATGTATCCTACCATACATGTTTTCACTCAAAATTTTTTTTTTACTTTTTGTTTTTCTAATTTCTGTTATATATTGGAGTATAGTTGATTTGCAATGTTGTATTAGTTTTAGGTGTAAAGCAAAGTTTTTCAATTATACATATTTTTAAATTCTTTTCTCATTTTGATTATTACAGAATGTCATTTATATGTGGAATTGAAAAAAAAAAGGATACAAATGAACTTACAAAATAGAAACAAACTCACAGATTTAGAAAACAAATTTATGGTTGGGTAAGTGAGTGGTAGTCGCTCAGTCATGTCCGACTGTTTGCAGCCCCATAAGCTGTAGCCCCATTAGGCTCCTCTGTCCATGGAATTCTCCAGTCAAGAATACTGAAGTGGGTAGCCATTCCCTTCTCCAGGGGATCTTCCCGACCCAGGGATTGAACCCGGTTCTCCTGCACTGCAGATAGATCATAACCATCTGAACCATCTGGGAAGCCCAGGTTTATGGTTACCAAAGGGGAAAAACTGGGGAGTTGGGGGTAACACATACACACTACTGCATATTAAGTAGATAACAGCAAGGACCTACTGAATAGCACAGAAACTCTAAATTTTACCCTTCGAAAAAGCAACTTTTCCCCTTAGATTGGCTGAACGTTTTCTAGATAACTTAAGATCTTGACAACAGGTAACTGGTTTCTTTTCTGCCTGAGTTCTAACCATCATAATCACCCATTAAACTTAATGAGGGTTGGGTTATTGAAAGTGATACTATGCTGTGTTGTATCTTTTCAATTCCTCCTGCAGCTTTGGTTGGAGACAGACTATAAAGAACTGTTCTTTAAAACCTAGCAGTTCAGAGATGTGTGATAAATGAAGAAGAAAAGGGGGAAAAAACATTCTCAGAAACCGACAGTACATCCAATTTGCAAGGATGAGGAGATGCTCAGTTAGATTGTAGAAGCAAGGACCTCTTCCCTTTAGTCATTTTTATGCCTTGAGGAGGAGTTGCTTTGGGGGATTTAGTTTATCAGGATCTGTGAGATGGTGAATCAGACTCTGAAGCCTCTCCCTGGGGATTGTAGGGAATTAGAGACCTAGAGGCTTTTCTGGAGATTGCCTGTGAAAGTTAAAGGAGGTATCCAGAGTCATGGAGGCACCAGGAAGTGCTCAAGGGCCCAAGCTTCTACTGCCTTGATATTTTCCTATAGTGCTACTCAGAGGTTGGCAAATGGATCCGTGTGCTTGGTCACTTCCATGCCCAGGAACCAAAGATACTGTGACTTTTCTGAGATATAATTGGCATATAGCATTATACTGGTTTCAGGTATTCAACATAGTGATTCATTGCATGTTAATATTGGAAAATGATCACCACATGAAGTCCAGTTGGCATCCATCACCACACACAGTTACAGACTTTTTTTCTTGTGACAAGAAATTTTAAGGTCTACTCTCTTAACTTTTAAATGTATAATACAGTATTACTAAATATATTACAGTATTTAAATATATAATACAGTATAATATATAATACAGTATTACTAATCACAGTAATGTACATTACATCCTAGGACTTAAGTAACTTTTGACCATCTTCACCCATGTCATCCACCCCTTACTGCCTCCCTATGGCAACTGCCAATTTGTTCTCTGTAGCTGTATAAACTCAGTTTTTGTGTATTTCTGTTGTAGATTCCATGTACAAGTGAGGTCATACAGTATTTGGTCTTTCCCTCTCCGGGTTATTTCACTTAGCAAATTGCTCTCAAGGTCAGTCAGTGTTGTTGCAAGTGGCAGGAATACCTTTTATATTGTTGAATAATATTTCATTTTATCACATCATCTTTATCCATTTATCTGACTGTGGGCACTTAGGTTGTTCCATGTCTTAGCTATGGAAAATAATGCCACAGTGAATGAGGGGGTATAGATACATTTTCAAATGAGCAGTTTTGTTTCTTGCAAAATTTGTCTGAAGTAGATTTAACTCTAAAGTAGAATTGCTGGGTTATATGGTGTGTGTCAGTGTTAATCGCTTCGTCGTGTCCGACTCTTTGTGACCCCAAGGATTATAGCTTGCCAGACTCCTCTGTCCATGGGATTCTCCAGGCAAGAACACTGGAGTGGGTATCCATGTCCTTCTCCAGGGGATCTTCCTGACCCAGGGATTGAACCCAGGTCTCCTGTGTGGCAGGCAGATTCTATATCATCTAAGCTATAGGGAAGTCAGTTCTACTTTAACGTGACTTCTTCTTCTTCTTCTTCTTTTTTTATTAATGATGCTGACAGCTTCAAACTACTTCAGTTTCCCCCTTGGTGACCTCCTAGTATTTTTGTTATGGAACAAACAACATAAAAATTTTAGTATCATTATTAGGAAGATTGGTCCATTGAACAGTAAACATTGAAGAAAATAGTTCCCTTGTACCTACATAATGATACAAAGTTATATACACAGTGGGCTTGGGAAGTTACCACAATTGTTAATATAAGGATCATCCTTGGGGAAGAGAAATTTTCTGATTTCTCCTCTATGTATAGCTTCATAGAAATGTTATTAACTTCTTGAGACCAAGGGTCATGTATTTTCCAGTGTTGTATCTTATTAGTTAACTCTCATGTACCCACTTAGAAATGAATTGAATATAGTTGAATTCAGGATAAAAAATAGTAAATTTTTACTAAATCATCTCCACTCATTAAATGCTCTAACTTCAGTGACCACTCATACCAAAACTCATACCAAAACTTTCCCAATTTTATATTGGCTGTCGGGGATAAAGAAATAAACATCACCATGTGCCTGTCATTTGTGTTAAGAGCATTGCTTATTTGGTATGTCTATATGTGGAATACTATATTTGATCCTATGAAGGATTTCTAAGAAAGCACAAAGAAATATTTCCTACCTTCTCGAGCTTGGTTTGGAGTTGGAAGGACTTTCAAAATGCACTTTTGCAAATGTAGAAATTGAGACCCAGAAAAGATAAGTGACTTCTTAACAAAGACAAACAATCAATAAATCAAACAAAGTAGCAAAAACAACAGACAACTGTAAATAGTGAAACATAGATCAGGATTCAGGTACCTTGGGATCTTGCCCAGAGTGCTATAATATCATTAGTATTTATAATAATGCTTTTCAGTTGACACTCGGACTGTCACTTGACTAGTTCTGAGTCTCTTTGAACCTATAAAGCACATAGCAACTTCATGGAGCTTAAAGAAAGAAAGCCAAAGAAAAATTCTTTCTACCAGATTGCTCACAACAGATCTTATTTAATAAAGAAATATTAGGCACTTTGGGAGATACAAATACAAAGATAAATTCTGCCCTCAGGATGTTGACAGTCAAGGTGAACAAAGCCAGTTATATAGACAACTGTATAAACCATAAGATAACTTGTTTAGACTTTTGGAAGAAGGGATACTTACTCATAGTTGGAAGCCTTCTAAGGCTTCCTAGGGAAAGTTTATAAGATCCATTGGGCATTGTGGGATTTAGTTTTGCAGAAATAAAGAGAAGGTTGTTTTAAGATGAAGGAATGATATGATAAAGATAAGAAAGCAGAGGTATTGAGGGCATCTGTGGGGGAAACATAAATTAGGTTTACTAGGACAATAGTTGACAATATTTTTTTGGGTAAAGGGGTAGATGGTAAATATTATAGGCTTTTCAGGTTATACCTTCTCTGACACAACTACTCAACTCTGCCATGTAGCACAAAATCAGCTATAGAAAACTCATAAATTAATGTAAGTGGCCATCTTCCAATAAAACTTTATTTACAGCAATAACTCTGCCATGTAACACAAAATCAGCTATAGAAAACTCATAAATTAATGTAAGTGGCCATCTTCCAATAAAACTTTATTTACAGCAATAAGCCGTAGGCTAGATTTGACCTGATGGTAGGCTATAGTGTGCTAATCCCTAGACTTCATTATAGAGAGAGGGAACAGAAGAAGTAGGCTGGAGAGAAGATGGGATCAGGATATCTAGAGCCTTCTACTAGCTATTCTGGTTTTGACCTCTTACTTGTTAACACAGACTTACTTTTTTAGAGGTTTTTTTTTTTTTTTAAACAAATTCCCAACTTGTTGCCTTTAAAAAAAAATAGATCGTAGACTTATTTATTTAAATTAATTTATTTTTTAATTGAAGGATAATTACTTCATAGAATTGTTGTTTTCTGCCAAATATCAACATGAGTCAGCCACAGGTATACATATGTCCCCTTCTTCTTGCACCTCCCTTGCATCTTCCTCCTTATCCCACCCCTCTAGGTTGATACTGACCCCCTGTTTGAGTGCCCTAAACCATACAGCAATCTCCTATTGGCTATCTATTTTACATATGGTGATGTAAGTTCCCACGTTACTCTCTCCACACATCTCACCCTCTCGTTCCTCCCCACCCCAGTGTCCATAAGTCAGTTCTCTATGTCTGTTTCTCTGTTGCTGCCCAGAAAATAAATTCTTTGGTACCATCTTTCTAGATACCATATATATGCTTTAGTATACCATATTTATCTTTTTCTTTCTGACTTACTTCACTTTGTATAATAGGCTCTAGGTTCATCCACCTTAATAGAACTGACTCAAATGTGTTCCTTTTTATGGCTGAGTAATATTCCATTGTACACATGTACCACTGCTTCTTTATCCATTCATCTCTCAATGGGCATCTAGGTTGCTTCCATGTTCTTGCTATTGTAAGCAGTGCTGCAGTGAACATTGGGGTACATGTGTCTTTTTCAATTTTGATTTTTTTCAAAATTGATTTGATTTCCTCAGAAGTTTTGATTTCAGTTTCCTCAGGGTATGTGCCTAGTAGTGGGATTGCTGGGTCATATGGTGGTTTTATTCCTTTTTTTTTTTTTTTTTTTAAGGAAACTCCATACCATCTTCCACAGTGGCTTTATCAATTTACATTCCCACCAACAGTGCAAGAGGGTTCCCTTTTCTCCACACCCTCTCCAGCATTTATTGTTTCTTGACTTTTTGATGATGGCCATTCTGACCAGTGTGAGGTGATATCTCATTGTGGTTTTGATTTGCATTTCTCTAACAATGAGTGATATAGAGCATCTTTTCATGTGTTTTGTTAGCCGTCTGTATGTCTTCTTTGGAAAAATGTCTGTTTAGGTCTTTATCCCATTTTTTGATTGGGTTGTTTGTTTTTCTGGTATTGAGTTGTATGAGCTGCTTGTAAAATTTTGAGATTAATCCTTTGTCAGTTATTTCATTTGCTATTATTTTCTCCCATTCTGAGGGTTGTCTTTTCACCTTCTTTACTGTTCCCTTTGCTGCAAAAATGTTTTTAAGTTTACTTAGGTCCCACTTGCTTATTTTTGTTTTTATTTCCATTACTTTAGGAGGTGGGTCATAGAGGACATTGCTTTGATTTATGTCATCGAGTGTTCTGCCTCTGTTTTCCTCTAAGAGTTTTATAGTTTCTGGTCTTACATTTAGGTCTTTAATCCATTTTGAGTTTATCCTTGTGTATGGTGTTAGGAAGTGTTCTAATTTCATTGTTTTACACATAGCTGTGCAGTTTCCCAGCACCATTTATTGAAGAGGCTGTCTTTGCTCCATTGTATGTTCTTGCCTACTTTATCACAAATAAGCTACCCATAGGTGCGTGGGTTTATCTCTGGGTTCTCTATCTTGTTGCTTTGGTCTATATTTCTGTTTTTGTGCCAGTACCATACTGTCTTGATGACTGTGGCTTTGTATTACAGTCTGAAGTCAGGAAGGTTGATTCCTCCAGCTCCATTCTTCTTTCTCGAGACTGCTTTGGCTATTCAGGGTCTTTTGTGTTTCCATATGAACTTTGAAATTTTTTATTCTAGTTCTGTGAAAAATGCCATTGGTAATTTTATAGGGATGTCATTGAATCTGTAGATTGCATCTAGTAGTATAGTCATTTTCACAATATTGATTCTTCCTACCCAGGAACATGGAGTATCTCTCCATCTGTTTATGTCATCTGTGATTTCTTTCATTAGTGCCTTATAATTTTCCATATACAGTTCTTTTGTCTCCTTAGGTAGGTTTACTCCTGGATATTTTATTCTTTTTTGCAATAGTGAATGAGATTGATTCCTTAATTTCTCTGATTTTTCATTGTTAGTATATATGAATATATATTAGTTAGTATATATGAATCCAAGTAATTTTTATGTATTGATTTTCTGTTCTGTGATTTTGCTAAATTCAATGATTAGCTCTAGTAATTTTCTGATGTTATCTTTAGAGTTTTCTACATATAGTGTCATGTCATCTGCAAACAGTGAGAGTTTTACTTATTTTCCAACCTGAATTCCTTTTATTTCTTTTTCTTCTCTGATCACCATAGCTAGGACTTCCAAAACTAAGCTGAATAATAGTGGTGACAGTGAACACCCTTGTCTTATTCCTGATCTTAGAGGGGATGCTTTCAGCTTTTCACCACTGAGAATAATGTTTGCTGTGGGCTTATCATATATGGCCTTTACTATGTTGAGGTCAGTTTCTTCTGGGCCCATTTTTTGAAGAGTTGTTTTTTTTTTTTCTATCATAAGTGGCTGCTGAATTTTGTCAAAAGCTTTTTCTACATCTATTGAGATGGTCATATGGTTTTTATCTTTCAATTTGTTAATATGATGTATCACATTGATTGATTTGCACATACTGAAGAATTGTTGCTTCCCTGAAATAAACCTAACTTGATCATGGTGTATGAGCTTTTTAATGTGTTGTTGAATTCTGTTTGTTAGAATTTTGCTGAGGAGTTTTGCATCTATTTTTATCAGTGATATTGTCTTGTGATTTTCTTTTTTTAGGTTTCTCTTTGCCTGGTTTTGTTATCAGGATGATGGTGGCCTCATAGAATGAATTTTGAAGTGTTCCTTCCTCTGCAATTTTTTGAATGAGTTTTAGAAGGATTGGCATTAGCTTTTCTCTAAATGTTTGATAGAATTCACCATCTATGAAGTGATCTGGCCATGGGCTCTTGTTTTTTGGGAGATTTTCCATCACAGTTTTTATTCCGGTGCTTGTGATTGGGTTGTTCATAATTTCTGTTTCTCCTGGTTCAGTCTTGGAAGATTGAACTTTTCTAAAAATCTGTCCATTTCTTCCAGGTTGTCCATTTTATTGCCATATAGTTTCTCATAATAGTCTCTTATAATCTTTTGTATTTTTGCACTGTCTATTATAACCTCTCCTTTTTCATTTCTGATTTTGTTGATTTGATTCTTCTCTGTTTTTTTCTGGGTGAGTCTGGCTAAAGGTTTGTCAATTTTATTTATGTTCTCAAAGAGCCCAACTTGTTACCTTTTTTAACAAGGATTTCTGTTCACAAGATTATGCAGATGACACTTTTAAACCTATGCTTATCATAGCCCAAGAGTCCAGATAATATTTGTGAGACATCTTGACCCAGGGATTTAATGTCAATAGTGTGTGCTTCCATTCAATGTATTAGTGTGAGAGTAGTCAGCTACCTTGGTTTGCTGAAAACTGAGAAGTTTTCCACAATACAGGACTTTCAGTGCTAAAACCAGGACAACTACTGGGCAAACCAGGGTGGTTGGTCATCCTTATTAGTGAATATTGGCATGTCAACTGGGAAGCAAGTGCCCACGTCAGTCCTAGTTGGTTATACGTCCACTGAGAGTAGGAAATTGCTAATGTAGTTGTTGTTTCACAGAAGTCACTATTGCAAAGAGAGAGATGAACTGTGTAAAGTGGTTTTGAGTTCCAAGACCGGGTGAGTAGGATGCAGTGAACGCTGAGTGCATCCACCAGTGAAACCACTCAGAATCCTCAGCCTCGGACGATCTTGGGGTGGGGCCTTGCACAGCACTTCAGCAAAGACTTTCATACTCAAATGTGAACATATATGCATGCTCACACACTTCAGTCATGCCCAACTCTCTGCAACCCTATGGACTGTAGCCCGCCAGGCTCCTCTGTCCAGGCAAGAATTCTGCAGGCAAGAATACTGGAGTGGGTTGCAGCCTTCCTCCAGGAGGTCTTCCCAACCCAGGGATCATACCCACATCTCTAATGTCTCCTACATTGGCAGGAGTGTTCTTTACCACTGGAGCTTAAATTATATAGAAATTTCATATGTGTGGATAAGATGTGAATCATTTGATCAGCATGTATCCAGTTATGTCTCTTGTTCTATATGCTTACTTCTATGGGATACTGAAAAAAGTAAGTTTAAGTAGGGTACCTCTAGAAAATTTTGAGATACATTCCTCATTGATTTGGATCTGGTTGTCCCTGCCATACATTCTTTGTAGCCATATTTCCTTTATTTTTAAGAGAAAATCACTGTTGGGGTGCTGAAATATGGTTAAACAAAGCAGAGATATTAAACAGACAATACACAGAGATTTCCAGTTTGGGACTCTGGAGGTGCTTCTTTGTGGTCCTTACAAACTTGAATCAGAAGTGGAAACTGACTTAGTCTTTGATGCTCCTGATGGATTTTGCAGAGGCTATATAGATGAAAATGAATTCAAGCCATGTTGTGTTCTGTCAACTCAAGCATTTAGTATCTCCTTTCTGACATAACAAGTAGTCACCCTCTTCACCCTGGAGACAGAGGACATTCTGGTTTCGTTGCATTCCATTTACATAATATTTTCTCTCGATCTTCAGCCAGCTCATCTGTCAGAAGCAGGAGTTTCTATCTTATGTATCACCTTTGCCTGCCTGTCTGAGCACTCATCTCAAGCACAGAGCTGTTTTGCTCAGAGCATCTTTCCTTCTCCTGCCTCCTTGTCTCTCTACCTGTTTTCTAAAGACCCAACAAAAGGAGTCCTTATAACTTGTCTTCCACACAGTGAACCCATGTTCACTTTCCTGCTTATCCTTCTTGCCTCATCCTTTCTACTCCTAGTAAGGAGAATTATATAATGTTGAAGCAGTAAGCTAAATAATCGCATCATAAGACATTTTCCTATTTTAAAGCTGATTTCACCTTTGGGTAATAACTCCCATTTTGCCAAAAATTCTTATTAACTAAGAGTTGCGTTTTGTATCATACATGCCATTATCTTATGTAAAATAGAAACTGTGGCTTTCATGACTGATATTTGTATACTCTCATCTGTCCAGGCACTATGCTTATTTCTTGACTTTGATTGTCTCATTTAATCTTCATAATAACCACACCTGTCGTGTAGCTTTAAAATGCCCATTTCACAGTAAAACTCAGATGCAAGGAGTTCACATAAGCTACCCAATGTCATAAAGCTCACAGAGCAGGCCTGGGATTTGAGCCCAGGCAAGCTCGTTCAGTCTTCCGCCCTGTGTGATCCCCATTGTAAATGGCGCTGCTCTGGGACCTGCTCATTGAGATTCCTCAGAGCCCTGCAGCAGTTGCTATGAGTGTCACTTCTTATCGACCATCTGCAAAAGAGATTAAAGCATGAGCCTGAAAAAAAAAGGGGGGGGGCTCCTCTTGAACTTATTAATAGTACAAATGAAATAATTGCCTGAGTAATCCTAATGTGTGCTTTAAAGGTGTATGAGTCCATACTGATATAAATCAGTAATTAAATAAACAATTGAGGGAGAAGAAACAAATATCTCTTAATGAAAAATATTAAATAATTTCTGTAGGTTATGTGTTCCTCCTTTAACAAGTGAAACATAACTCAACTCTCCTTACATTTTGGCTGTGCATAGCAGTTTACTTCCAAAGAGTGGAGTATGGAAATGGGAGGAAAAGAGTAACTTTATAGCAGAGGAAAAAACAATATACTGCTGAAGTCAGACGATGAAGGTAAGCATCATCAATGATAAGACCTGTTAATAGTATGTACCCTTCATATGAAGTGATGAGAGTAGCACTTACATGGTGTTCCTCCCCCAAACTGATAATTCCAGTCTAATAATGAGAAAAATATCAAACAAACCCCCGATTAAGGATAATTCTCCAAAATACCTGACAAGTGTTCCTAAATACTGCCCAGTTTATAAAAAATAAAGCAACAAAAATCTGAGAAACTCTCTCAGTCACAGGGAGCCTAAAAAGTCATGGATTAAATGTAGTGTGGTATCCTGAATAGGTCCTGGAACAGAGAAAGGGATATTAGATAAAATTAAAGGAAATCTGAATAAAGTATGAACTTTATTTAATATTAATAATAAGGTATCAATAGCAGTTCATATGCTGTGATAAATGTACACACTAATGTAAGACGTTAAGAGTGGAGAAGGAAATGGCAACCCACTCCAGTATTCTTGCCTGGAAAAGTCCATGGACAGAGGAGTCTGGCGGGCTGAAGTCCATGGGATTACATGACTGAGCATGTGTGCACAAGGGTGGAGGGAGACGGGTTGGTAGCAATAAAGTGGTAGAACTTAAAAAAAACAAAAAGAGTGGGCTAACTAGTTGTGAGTTACATGGGGGATACTCTGTGCTTACTTTATTATTATTATGTAAATCTAAAGCTATCCTAAAACAAAAAGATTATTTTTAAAAAGTGGATAATAAAAATAACCTAGAATAGTAGGCACATATGTAGAAGTTAAGAGCAAAGACTTCTGTGTTTTTGTGACTAAAATTTTTCTACTTTCCAAATTCAGAAATAATCCTGCTGCATATAGCATGAAACAAGGTCACAGAAAAGAGTGTTATGAAATTGTTGAACAGAGAGAGAAAGTGGTCAGCGGCAAAAGTACCAGAACTACACACCAGTGATGGAGGTCATGACAGAATAGGCATAATGGGAACTTAGCAGACATGTTCTCTTAATTGAAATGTCAGTTCTGTTGGGGACAATGTATGTAGGAGAGCTCAGAACAGAAAAAAAAAAAAAAAGTGGGAAGATGGCTTCCCGCTTCTGAAATATTAATAGTGTCAATGTACTTCACCTGTTCAATAAAATGGATAGGAGAGGATACAGAAAAGGAAGCAGAACAAGGAAAACCTTATCGAAGTTCTGCCATCCATTATACTATTGATATGATTATCTTTGAGGAAATGCCTAAACTTTGGCTCATAAAGTTGTACTATCAAAAATACAGGCTTTAACAGATGATAAATTCTCCCTTTACCAAGACAATGATCTAGTTCAAGAGGGAGGAAGATGTTCTAACTACATTTTTAATAGTAGAACTACTAATATTTACAGACTCACTTTCAATAGTGAATGAGCTATTCACATTCGCAAAGTAATAAATTAGAAGAGTTTTTGAAAGATCATAGAGTCTCCCATCACATCACCAACTCTCACCTCTCCACTACACACTTGCACTGTGTCGCACATATTAATATTCCTAACAGAGGAGCTACTGAAGGAGATTCAGCACTCTGCTTTGGTGACCTAACCTGGTGCTCAGCTATCCCAGTAGGCAGTGTATTGTATTCCAAATGCTTAAGCTTTCACATATAGTCTTTATCTTCATCTTACCGTACTAAGCTATGTACCTTGGAGCCTTGGGAACTTTGGTTTTGACGTACGGGGTATTGATTTATGTCAGGGAAAGAGAAGATGAGAATGATTTTTTCCTGGGCTTTCAGATACCAAGGCCCAGGTGTGCAGAGAAATAAGTCACTTCAACAAAGAACATCAAGTTAGAAACCAGCGTATTGAGCTGTAGAGCATATAGAGATATAGCGATTATAGACAGTGGTGGATGGAGAGGTAGATTCATAAAAACAGGTAAGTGTATGTGCTGAAGGTCAAAGTTGGGTAGACTGTACTTTCACTGTCAGGAGAACGGAGGCTCACAGACATTAGAAGGGCAAAGCCAAGTAGCCAAAGAATCATTTAAGGCCACTTGAAGGACCTTTGTGTCCATCAGGAAAAGGAATGGATATAATCAGAAACTTCTTACATGATTCCTACTGTCATTCAAAACCATCATTCAGATGCAGGTTTCCAGAGTCAGAGATGAGAGTGGATGGAAAGGTTAGAGAGATGGGGAATGCCACAGGATAATCTTAGGGTGAGAAAAACATGGGAATAAAAAGATTTTTTAAATCCATAGTTAAGCTATTTATTAACAAAACCAAAATAGAGATGTTTACTTTTCAAACCACAGGTCACAGTTCATTTTAAAATGCTCAGAGAAACAAAAAGCATCTAGCAAGATTTCGTAAAACTATATAGGCTTCCCAGGTGACTCCGTAGGTAAAAGAGTCTGCCTACAATGCAGGAGACTGACTGCAATGCAGGAGACCGGGGTTCAGTCCCTGCGTTGGGAAGATCCCCTGGAGAAAGAAACGGAAACCCAGTCCAATATTCTTGTCTGGGAAATCCCATGGACAGAGGAGCCCAGTGGGTTCAGTCCATGCGGCCACAAAGAGTTAGGCAATGAGTGACTAAACCGCTACTACTGTAGAGGTATTTACCTCATTGCCTGGAAGTTTTTTCTAAATGTTACTAATGCAATGAAGAGTTAAAGCAGTTAACTAACTATACTGTAAAGACCCCCCAAATCCTCATTTATTTCAGCAATTAAGGTAATTCTTTGACCTGAAACATCCAGAGAAACATTTTAATTCTTCAATCTACAAGTGTCAATGTAGGCTAAATGTAAGTAAATAGAAAATAAGCTAGAAGGAAAAACCAAAAGTATATTTCTCAGCCTTTTTATTTGTTACATAATGTGCATAAGAAATATAGTTTATACACCAGTTTTTTTTAAAAAATATGCTGTTTATTTGTATTGAAGAGTTTAAGTAGAAAAAGATTACATGCAGTGCTATAAGTTAAAGGTTAAAGCCTTATTAGGTTTATATTTCAAGAAGAGAGGTCTTTTTTAAATCAGCATTAAGATTGGCATACTTAGTTCATTCCAAATGGGTGAAAATAATCAGATAGTGTAGAGAGATAAATGACCCAAATTTGAGTTGGAGGTTTTGCAACAGTTCTCAGGTCACTTCTGGTTAGAGCGAGAAGAGAGTTACAGCTGCTGCCAACAGCAGATGGCTTCATCCTGAAGGCGGCGGAGAGCCCTCCTGTCCTGCTTCTGGCTCTTCTGCCAGGACCGGAATGTCTTGGGCTTGACTGGTGAAAGGAGCATATGTGAAGGAGCAGAGACTGCAGGGTGAGTTTTGAAGCTGCCCTGAATGAAGTCAAGTTGGCCTGACCCGGTGACACAAAGCCACTGGTCCCTGAGGTCAGTGACCTGCTGTCACACACGACTTACTGTTCAATGCACAGTTAGCACGCACCTCTAAGAGACAGATGCTGTGTTAATTTCTGAGAACACAAAGATAAATGAGTGAGAAGCCCCGCCTTCACCGTGTGAGTGTGCGCTCTGGGACGGAAGCCAGGAGTGGTCAACAATAATGACAGTGTACAGAGGGCGATTACAGATGCTCAGAGCGGTTCTGGAGGAGGGTGAGGGAGGATTAACAGAAAGGATGTGTTTGTGCTCATTAAGGATGAATAGGAGTTTTCCATATGGACTGGATGAGAAAGGCATTTCAGGGAAAAACAATATATATGCGAAGGCATAGAACAACAGTATATAACAGACATAATGTATGTTATGTGGCGCCAGCTTACGTCACATGGTGCCATCTATCAGAGCAATAAAGACCACAGGACTTGGGGAAAATGACTCTAGATTCAATTCTCTATCCACAGTTACCAGTTACTTCATCTGAGGGAGTTATTTTACTTTTAATTTCCATTTTGTTACCTGTAAAACTGGGTCATAAGGGAGGCTAGCTCAAAGGGTTGTTGTGTTAAGTGGTCAAGAAGTGTTATTAAGTGTAAGATATTATTTACAGGATCGCTTAGATATTGTTGGGACTTCCCTCATAGCTCAGTTGGTAAAGAATCTGCCTGTAATGTGGGAGACCTGGGTTCAGTCCCTGGGTTGGGAAGATTCCCTGGAGAAAGGAAGAGCTACCCACTCCAGTATTCTGTCCTGGAGAATTCCATGGACTATAAAGTCCATGGAGTCGCAAAGAGTCGGACACGACTGAGTGACTTTCACTAGATATTGTTGGGGCTTCCCAGGAAGGCTCAGTGGTAAAGAATCTGCCTGCCAATGCAGGGAAAGCGGGTTCAGTCCCTGGGTCAAGATGATCCTCTGCAGTAGGAGATGACGACCCACTCCAGTATTCTTGCCTGGAGAATCCCATGGACAGGATAGCTGGTAGGCTACTGTCCATGGGGTCACAGAGAGTCAGGCATAACTGAGCATGCATAGTTATTGTCAGGTCACAAAGTAGAAATGGCCCCTAGTGAAAAGAATTAGGGAAGATAAGAGCTAGAAGAAAAGATGACTAGTGGGTTAGTAATTGAAGGAATGCCCTAAGGATTTGGATTAGTGAGACCTTGTCAATGGTGAGAGACAGCTAAAATGACATGCTACAGGTGCCCCATCTAACCTATTCACATTTTAATCAGAAATTTGTAAGTGGCACTGCATTTGAGGGGCTGTGATGAGTGGGGTGCTATTTTCCAGCATCCAACTGATGTTGATTGGCTAGCTGAAACAAATTCCTTATATCTGAAAATGTGAAATTTCAATTTGATCATGAAGGATATAAAGTTCGGAGTTTACAGAAGATCAGTGACAGGATGCAAAAAGATCTCTATTGTCAAGACTATGTAGGAAAAATACAAGGTTGGGGGTTTGAGGAGCTTTCAGGCTTGCTGTTGGTCAGCAGTAATAGAGGGCTAATGTAATTTGGATTTCCTCAGTAAAGGGGAGGCATACTTAGGGTGGTAGATATGATGGTCTTATTCTTCTCTGTTTTGGCTAGAGTGTATTTCCCTTGTTGATCTCTGAAAGAAGTTTATAGACAAATTAATCTGACTCACAGGATTACTATGAAGATGGTAAAGGAATTCAGTCATCTCTTTTATGAAGTGTAGATAAGTTCTTCAAAGGAGGAGACTAGGGGGACATAGTTTTTACACTTATGCATGTGAAGAGTGGTCATGAGGAAAAGGAACTAGATTTATTGGGGTGGAATCTGAGGGTAGACCTAGGATGAATGAATGGAAGAGAAAAAGCAATTTAGGCTTGGCATCAGTATGTCTAATGAGTTCAGAAGATGAAAGGTGATGTAGTTAGCTAACAGTGAAGGCTTATAAGCCTGGTCCAGTTGTACTAGGTAAAGATGATGGAAGAGATTATTGTCAGGAGAGAGCTGAGCAGGATGCTCTTTAAAATTTTGTCTAAATCCACAAATCTCTGTAAAAATTAATAAGATTTAATAAGGGAGAATGGTAAGCTTAAAGAGCCAAGTGAAGCCATTTTGGAAGAGAACTGAAAGTTAGGCTGAGGATGTTTGGATTCATGTAAACCTGAAGGAGGACTAACAATGTTTGAAAAGGACATCCATAGTAAAAACATGCTGCAACAAATTCCAAGCAGAAGTTGAGGTCTATTTCAGTGTATCATTTGTTAACCATCTGGAAGAATTAAGAGCATGCACACTGAAGTCAGTACTTGTTTCCTTAGTGAATACAGAAATATAGGCAGAAAGCAGTAAACATTTATTTTTCCTTGGGGCTGTCAAGAGAGCCCTGTATGCTGGAAGAATAAACTAGATGATCTATTTACTTTTCATTTGCACTGTCTACATTTCTATAGTAACAGAAATAATATGTTGCAGACCGAGAGCATGATGTTTTTGATCCCAGCTTTTAATGGTACGCACAGGAAGCCAAGGTACTCAAGTTAGCTTTTCAGTAGAGGTTTTACTTGGTAATTTGACTCTAAGGAGACTTTGATTTTTTAAAAATATGTTATCATTTAGTTATATCAAACTAAAGGGTAGCATCTGGTTTTGATTCATTTAACCTTCATGGGAAAGAACAAGTCATTACTTAAAGAGTGTCTTATCGCCTATTATTTCTTGTATTTTTAGAAATCATTTATTCTTCTTCAAATTGTGCTGTAATTATTCATTAATAATTCTTCTTGATGTCTCTGGAGTCATTCCATTACCCACAGTCATTATGCATCATTTTGTCAATGTTTGCTATGATATTGAGGTATCTATGGCTCATTGAGTCATTACATCCATTGGTGTATATCCTTTGAGTGAAGAATATCCAATTTATTCTGAATCAAGTTTCATTGAAATATTTTCCAGAAACTTAAGAAGGTGCTTTTATGTCTAAGAAGAAGAGTACAGATATAATCCCTATATACTAACTCCTGGATATCTCTCATGGAAATCTTGGCATTGATTGGAGAATTCTATTTTTGTTGCTGGGCTAATGACCCAGAGGAGATTTGTTAATCATCTCCTGGGCCCCAAATTGTAGCAGAAAGCAACACTGTGTGGAATCACTGTCATTAACTGTTTTATCCATGTAATGAATGGTACATGCTTATTTGCTCAGTTTTGTCTGACTCTGCCAACCCATGGACTGTAGCCCACCAGGCTCCTCTGTCCATGGGATTTTCCAGGCAAGGATACTGGAAGGGGTTGTCATTTCCTCCTCCAGAGGATCTTCCTGACCCAGGGACCAGACCCACGTTTCCCATGTCTCCTACATCACAAGTGGATTCTTGATGGCTGAGCCATCATGGAAGCCCATTTAATGGTAGTTTGTAGTAGATCAGCTCCATTATGGTTGGGCACAATAGTCTTCCAGTGGGAAGACCTGGAAAATTAAAAAAAGAGTATTTCTTTTGAGTAACAGCATTCTGCATTTTAAGTAACCACTATCTGTTCCAATAGGAAGACTGGCACTGTGTGGGGGATGAAATGTTTAGCATGGTCAGGATAAGGTATATTTTTCAAGTTTAGGATCAGCTCAAACTTTTATATCCCATATTACTTAGTTTGAGTATCTTCTCCCCAGAAGTTAAAATAATCTAATAATGATTTAAACATCTTCTAAATATTTATATTTTCCCCATTTCATAGAAAAGACAAAGTATAAAATTCCTACAGGCAGTTCTACTGTATGAAGGCAGTTGTGTTAGTGTATATTATTCACATCACAAAAGATTCTTTTGTTATGAAAGGATGGAACTCAGGGTTTCTTTAAATCTAAGCCCCCATTATGCATTTAAAACATCATTTAAATTATCCAAACCTTCAAGAATAAATTTGCTGTGTAAAGTGACATATACTTATCTTATTTGTGAACTTCAGTGTAATAAGTTATTCAGTACGTGATTGACACAAGCCTGGCAAGAAGCCAGAAGTGTGAAAGTCCGTAACTTGCAATTCTTGAAACTGTTGTACAGCATTATGTTTGTTTCCTTAAGAACATTTATGACTGTTGTTTTGAAAGAATAATAATAATGTTGATACAATATTTTCAAAAGTATAAAGTTTATGTTCAATAGTTATATAGAAACACTAGACATATTTCTAATGAGAAATATACTGATTCATTAAACAAATATTTATTAAATGCATGTTATTTGAGCTGCAAACAGCCTCAGGTATTTCAGTCTCCTATTTGATAGACACAAAAACTGAGAACAAGAGAAGTGATATGGATTGCTCAACGTCAAGTAATAAAAATGCAGAAATAGGAGTAATGGTCTCAGTTCCTAACTGCTAGCCTTTCCACCGCTCTGTACAAGCTTCTTATGTTAATTCACTTTGTTGTTTAGAGAGATTGCTTTAAAAATATTGTTCTGTCTCCATCAACTTATTGAAGATAGATTCCTATAAAAAAGGCATTCCCTCTCTCCTTCCGTATGCCA
This sequence comes from Cervus elaphus, assembly GCF_910594005.1. Lineage (NCBI taxonomy): Eukaryota > Metazoa > Chordata > Mammalia > Artiodactyla > Cervidae > Cervus > Cervus elaphus. Next base: position 54,463,492 of record NC_057841.1, read on the forward strand.
TAAAGGACAGCTATAAGGCCTCCCATGCACTACTGACACAAATATACAAAAGAATCAAAATCAAATTAAGTGATCAAAAATGAAAACCAAGATGCCAAGATAAAGAATAGTGTAAATCATATGCGGTAAATGTAAGTGTAATAGAAGTACTTGTTTCTGTCTGATTCTCTCACTCACTATTTATTTAGGGTACAAATGCCATGTCCTTAGAAAAAAAGAAAACCCCACATTTGCTTTGTTTTGCCATCCAAGTAAACTTCAGAAAACTCTCAGAGCTTTCCAAATAAATCTCAGATATCTCCCTGTGTTGTAGAGGAGCGCACGGGAGTGAGGGAGAGAGAAAGAAGAACTTATTATTTATGAAGCTCATCAGACTGGCATAAGAGGAACTGGATTTTAACTTCTTAATTCATTATTTCCTATGAGTTAGTATTTCACAGAAAATCAAACTATAAACAGAATCTTCATAAGATTAGGAAGACATGGCTTGAGGGTTTTTTATATAAGTTCGTAGCTCATTATTACATGTATACTTCAGCAAGGTCATTTGAATAATAAAGAAAATTTTCAAAACAGTAATTGTTTATTGGATTAAACCAGGGATCAGCAAATTTTCTCCATAAGGGACCAGATAGTAAATAATATATATTTCTGCTTTGGGGACATATGGTTAATTTGGTAACTACTCAACTCTGCCTCTATAATGGGAAAGCAGCCATTGAAATAAATGAATGGTTGTGCAACAATATAATTTATTTATGGACACTGAAATTTGAATTCTGTATGATTTTATGTGTCATGAAATACTGTTCTTCTGATTTTTTTTAACCATTAAAACAAGTAAAAAACATTCTAGGCTGACTATCATGTGATTTGCCCTGGGGTCATCATTTGCTGACCCTGAATATCCTTGTTATAGGGATTTAGGGAACTACTACTATGACTCCTTTAATAAACAAGTAAACCTGCATAGGAGCTAGTGAGCTACTCCCAAACTGTCTGATACTGCATCTGTCTACTGTAGAATAGGAAAAAAAATGAAATGAAAAGATAAGCAACAATAAATGCTCCTTGACCTTTATCTTTGGATAGTCATAGCTTTTCTTATAAATCTGTATACCTATGCTCAATGCTATCATCTTTTTCTTTTTAAGATAAAGTGTTTATTGTATATCCACTTTCTTTGAAATTCATCACATACATTTGTGCATGTATCTTTTGTTTGGATATGAAATGCAGGATAATGAGCACAATAGGGCATTAGTTGCTTGAAACCTGAAATATTAGCTTGTTTCCTTAAATACACTAATATCAGCATTTTACAAAAATATCAAATGGCTTAACAGAAAGAATGATTCAGATACTGTTTTTGTTGAATAGATATTTGTATCAGTTCTTCTATATAAATCATCTCTGCATGATGCTAAACATTTAGATTTTTGGAAACATGGAAGGTTCAACATTTTGCTTTATGTCCAGATGTTTGGTGTTATGTAAACCTTTGATATATAGGAAAAGAATATGTTGAGCCATCTTCATCCAAAGTTTTTATGAAATCCTTAACTATCCATTAAAATGATTACTTATAAACTTACAGATATCTGGAAATTTAGTTAAAGCTATTTTGTAGACATCAATACCTAAGAAGATTTACAGTATGTGTGTACATAAAGGTAGACCTGTTTGTTACTTATACTTAAGTTTATACACACACATATATAGTCCATGGGGTCATATATATAATCAGTTCAATTCAGTCACTCAGTCGTGTCCAGATCTTTGTGACCCCATGAATCGCAGCACTCAGGCCTCCCTGTCCCTCACCAACTCCTGGAGCTTACTCAAACTCATGTTCATTGAGTCAATGATGCCATCCAACCATCTCATCCTCTGTCCTCCCCTTCTCCTTCCACCTTCAATCTTTCCCAATATCAGGGTCTTTTCAAATGAGTCAGTTCTTCACATCAGGTGGCCAAAGTATTGGAGTTTCAGCTTCAACATTAGTCCTTCCAATGAACACCCAGGACTGATCTCCTTCAGGATGGACTGGTTGGATCTCCTTGCCGTCCAAGGGACTCTCAAGAGTCTTCTCCAGCACCACAGTTCAAAAGCATCAATTCTTCGGAGCTCAGCTTTCTTTATGGTCCAACTCTCACATCTGTACATGACTATTGGGAAAAAAAAAAGCATGTATACACAGACACACACATATACATATATACACACATAAACACATATATATGTTGTTGTTGTTGTTTAGTTACTCAGCTGTGTCTGATTCTTGTGACCCCATGAACTCTGGCCGACCAGGCTCCTCTGTCCATGGGATTTCTTAGGCAAGAATACTGGAGTCGGTTGCCATTTCCTTCTCCGGGGGGTCTTCGTGACCCAGGGATCAAACCCATATCTCCTGCGCTGCAGGCAGATTCTTGACTACTGAGCCACTTGGGAAGCCTGTATTTGTGTGTGTGTGTTTCATATATAAACATTTTGTGAGTGTACCTCAGACTGCCAATGTGTAAACACTCAGTAAGTGGAAATTTACTTTTTGAGTCAGTAGCCATTGTGAGTGTTCCAATACTGTTGCCTTTCTAACAGTCAATCCAGAGATATCTGTTTAAAAAAAAAAAGGCTCCTCCTCAGAGCTGTGATGGAATTTTATGGTGATATTCACTGGGGAGGGGGTGTTTACATTAAATGAGAAAATGTATGTGACTAGTCCTTTCTAAATTGAAAAGTGCTGTACAAATATTAGCGGATATCTGCTTAACTTCCCTTAAGCCACTGGATTCATTTTTCTCCATCTTATTTCAGAAGCTATTTCTAAGTGAGGAGATGAATGTTTTCATCACTGATTTCCCTTCAGTAGGCTATGAATGCATTATGGTTTTTTAAATTATTATTTTGCAGTTGTTAATGATGAATGGACAGGGATGCCTAACATGCTGCAGTTCACGGGGTCTCAAAGAGTTGGACACGACTGAGCAACTGAACTGAACTGACCCCTAGCCCTCCATTAAAACACGTGCAGAAGGTGTAGACATCAAAGCAAGTAAAATTTCAGGAGGGAAACTCGATGTGGCAAAATGAGATTTGTGAATGAGTTTGAATTCTATCCCGGACCTTCCCTGGAGGGAAAGGGTTTGGGAAAGTGTCATCTGAATAGAAATTGTTTAAAATGGATAATTTAAAACATTCTCCTAAATAGTCTCTTCTTAAGGCAACAGACATGAGTTTTATGTGGAGAAAAATGGGCACTGCTATCAAGGCCTGAACCAGTTTTGTTGACAACTAACAGTAGGAAAACTATTTCCTGGGCCCTAGATTCCTTGCTTTATATAAAAAGGGGGTGTTAGTTTATTCGCTCTGTCATGTCCAATATTTTGTGACTCGTGGACTATAGACTACCAGGCTCTTCTGTCCATGGAATTCTCCAGGCAAGAATACTGGAGTGGGTTGCCATTCCATTCTCCTGGGGATCTTCTCGACCCAGGGATCGAACCGGGGTCTCCTGCATTGCAGGTAGATTCTTTACTGTCTGAGCCACCAGGAATTACAGACATAAATACTGTCAATTCATCCAGTTGTTCATCCCTATATGAATATAAGTTCAGAGAAAATCAAATCTTTAACTCATGTTATCAGAACTCACAAGTATAGAAATACATACTCTGTCTTTAAAACTTAATTGGTACTGGAGACAGTTGGCCAAGTTCCTGTTCAAGCTTTCCATTCAGGTACAAGGGAGGAGTGTGTTTAAATATTAGTATCATCCCTTGGTGTCTCATATCACCAGTAGTACATTTAAAACATTCTTAAACAGCTATACATTGGTAAGGATGGGAAAGCTGACCGTGGAGATAAAGTTTTAAGATCTTAGGAACCCTGAAGTTTAATGTCAGTCATTCCCTGGTGAACATGCCTCGGATAGGGTACCGATACATCTGTGTGTGTGAATATAAGTAAAAGGGCCACTTCTTGTTAAACAGGATGCGAACAGCCTCTCTGTGTTGCATTGAAAATTACTGAGTTTGATTAATCTCTATATCTATACTCAACCCTTTGTTTAAAATACCGTCCTCCAAAAATTGCATTAGCACTTCCGGTTTACCAATCTTTAGTTTCAGTAGGTTCTGGGACCTGCTGTCAATCATTTGATCGAATCCTGTAGTGCCACTATTAAGTAGGGTTCTGTGCGGAAATCACAGAGAGCACCCCCTTGCTTTGGTCAATGGGCTTGCAGCAGCAAAGCTTTGGGAGCTCATATAGGAGAATAGATCAGTGTTTTGATGCAACATATTCCTTATACTTAAAAAAAAAAATCAAAAACATAAAACAGTTATGGTTCCGATCATTGCATTTCTTGGCAGTTTTCATCCATTTCGTTCTGTTGCACTGTTTTGGTTTTTTGTGTGTGTGACCTCCTTGAAATTAAAGGCATATATCCATTTTATACACACACACACACACACACACACACAACTTCAGTAGAAACCAAGTTATACTTAGTTAGTTATATCACACTGCTTGTGGAAGGGAAAGAAAGAAGAAAGTGTTAGTCACTCAGTTGTGTCTGACTCTTTGAGACCCCGTGGACTGTAGCCCACCAGGCTCCTCTGTTCATGGGATTTCCAAGGCAAGAATACAGGAATGGGTTACCATTTCCTTCTCCACATTTTCCCAACCCAGGAATCAAACCTAGGTCTCCTGCATTGTAGGCAGCTTCTTTACCATCTGAGCTACCAGGGAAGCCCTGTGGAAGGAAAGCAGGTTGGAATCCAATGAAAATGCAGGTGTATAGAGAACCCAGCTCCGTGCTCTGTGATGGCATAGAAGGGTGTGTTGGGAGGGAGGCTCTAGAGAGAGGGGATATATGTATGCTTAGAGCTGATTCAGGTTCTTGTACAGTGGAATCCAAATACAGTGTTGTAAAGCAGTTATATTCCAATTAAAAAGTAAATAAAACAAAAAATAAAATTAAAAAAAAAGAATAGAAAATGCAGGGTTCATAACTGGGCAGGAAGGAGTTCTTGCCTGAGAGGAGCCTAGATCAGTTGAACAGATAATCCATCTGGTTACAGAGAGGCTGAAGTCTAAGACTTCTCCTTTAAACTGGACTTAACTGAAGTCTACATGCTTTTAAACATCTTTCAGAATTACATTTATATCTTCTCAAAACAGAAAAAAATTTTCTGTTGACATTTCTTTTCTATTTGAAAAAAAAAAAAGACATTTCTATTTGAGGATGGTCAGAAATGCTACTGTGGTGATGGAAGCTTATTGTGAAGCTTAATCAGGAGACAGCATTTAAGAGACTGAAGAAGGCCCACATAACAGGCCCAGAGTCTCAGGAAATAGCAGCAAAGAGAATATGCCGCTATGACCTCCCTGTGCAGGGAGGAGTCAATTGGGATAAAACCTGACTTGGGTTTGTCAGTTATATCAAAAAGGATAAAGTTACAAACAAACAGTAAAATAAAACTGCTAGAATACCTAAATCCATATAATAGCATAGTAGGACAAGGCATGGGATTTTTCAGGCATTTGAATCCAGGAGTTACCTTTTATAATGATGTTAGCTTAAGAATATTAGCTTTAGTAAAACACTCAGGACAGTAAGGCCTAAGTACTGATTGCTATTGTAATTAAAATGGCCTTATGAAATGTTTTTCAACTTTGTTTTAACTCAAAATGGTAATTTCATACAGTGCAATCTAATATTATGTAAAAGAGAAGAGAGAATTTTTTATTGAAGAATAGTTGACTTATAATGTTGTGTTACTTTCTGTATACAGCAAAGTAATTCAGATACATACATACGTACATACATGTGTGTGTGTGTGTGTGTGTGTGTGTGTGTACACACACATCTATGTATATATACACATATATATGGGCTTCCCTGGTGGCTCAAACGGTAAAGCATCTGCCTGTGATGTGGGAGACCCAGGTTCGATCTCTGGGTCAGGAAGATCCTCTGAAGAAGGAAATGGCAACCCACTTCAGTATTCTTGCCTGGAGAATCCCATGGACAGAGGAGCCTGGTCAGCTACAGTCCATGGGGTTGCAAAGAGTCGGACACAACTGAGCGACTTCACTTACACACACACACACATATATATATTCATTCTTATATTGGTTCTTTTCCATTGTAGGTTATTATAAGATATTGAATATAGTTCCCTGTGTTATACAGTGGGTCCTTCCTGTTTATATATTTTATACAAAATAGTATATATCTGTTCATCACAGGCTCCCTTCCCCTCCCTTTCCTCTTTGGTAACCATAAGTTTGTTTTCTATGTCTGTGAGACACTTTCTGTTTTATAAGTTCATTTGTATCATAGTTTAGATTCCACATATAAATGGTATCATGATATTTATCTGTCACTGTCTCAGTTACTTCACTTAGCATAATACCCTCCAAGTCCATCCATGGTGTTGCAAATGGCATTATGTCATTCTCTTTTATGGCTGAATAGTATTCCATTGTGTCTGTGTGTGTCACATCTTATTGATCTATTCATCTGTCAATGAACATTTAGTTTACTTTTGTGTCTTGGCTGTTGTAAATCGTGCTGCTGTGAACATTGGGATTCATGTATCTTTTCAAATTACAGTTTTCCCTGGATATATGCCTGGAGTGACATTGCAGAATCATAATAGCTCTATTTTTGGATCTTTAAGGAACCTCCCTACTGTTTTTCACAGTGGCTGCACCAAGTTACATTTCCACCAACAGGGTAGGGAGTCCCCTTTTCGCCACACCCTCTCCAGCATCTATTATTTATCTTCTCCTTGATGATGGCCATTCTGACTGGTGTGAGAATGTATTGCATTTCCCCAATAATTAGTAATGCTGATCATTTTTTCATGTGCCTGTTAACCATCTGCATGTAGAAGAGCAGAGAGAGTTTTACCCATCCTTTTAAAATTTAGAAATATCTACCTACAAATATTCTTTATACTAATTTAATATAGCCATTCAAATATGTCACATGAATAAATGTATTTTTATCTATTAATAGAACTATTCTGCTAGGTGACATTTTTTAGCTGTTATTGTAAGTGCTGCCTTGTATTTAATTGGTGGAACTGGAGGACACGCCATGTTTTGGTGGGGAGAGAGCAGGCCTTGGTTCTGCAGGACTCACGTCTGGGCTGCGTTACTCACCAGCTGGGTGAATAGGGATGCAGGTCCTACTCCATCCTGTGTGCCTCCGGTGACTCATATTTAAGTAGAGACAAGGGAGTCCCAGTCCTGGGATGGAACAATTCTTTATGTTCATTGTGGTGGTGCTTACACAAATCTATACATGTACTAAAATCTCACATAGAACTACATGTACACATGCATGCATAGAAAAATCCTGCATAATAATAATACATAGAAAAATTTTGGTAAAATAATACATAGAAAAAATGCATAGGAAAATTTGGTGAGTCAAATCTGCAGTTTAGTTACTCATATTGTGCAAATGTCATTTTCTTGGTTTTGATCATTTTTTTTTTTAATTTAGGTAATGATAATTCTTTAGGCTGTTAGTACAGGGTAGGGGGTATTCTGAGTGATGGGTCTATAAGACCTGCCTGTGCTATTTTTGCAGCTTCTTGTGAGTCTGTCTTTCAAAATTAAAAAAAAAAAAGAAACACACACTTATTGTATGAGCCAGCAATGCCACTCTTAGGTGTTTCCCTTGAAAAACTGAAAACGTGCTCACACCAAACATGAATGTTTTTAACTATTCTGATCATAATCACCCCAAACTAGAAACAACCCAGATATCCTTGGACAAGTGAACAAACTGTGGTACACTCATGTGGTATAATACCCCTGAGTAACAAAAAAGAAAGAATCTATTGATACCAGCAGCATCAACCAAGAAGCAAAAAATAGAAGTTTAAAAAATGATAGTCTCTGAAAATAAGACTATATATACAGGTAAAGTTCTTAGAATAGGGACCGATTAATAGTGAGTACTTTGTAAGTATCCACTGTTATTATTTCTCCCCCCACCCCCCAAAAAAATCTCTGTCTTCCAGAATAATGATAAAGTTCCCATTTTCTCCTAACTTGAACAAATTAGTGACTATTTATAATTCTGTATTTCATGTATTTACTATATATCACTATGTGCATTAGCTTATATGCACATGTACATACTTCTCATTAAGATGTGTATATATATATATATGCAATGCATGGGTGAAGTTTGAGAATTCAGCACCAAACAAGAAAAGTGTACCTGTGAGGCTTCAATTTTGGAAGATTTTCAAATGCCCAAATTTAAGCTTTTCAAATAAATGTTTGAAATGCCAAGTTAATTAGGATTGAAGGAAATGGCACTTATTGTGGGGTTGTCTTTTATGTTATAAATACTGAGATCTATAAATATATATACACATACATATATATGTGTGTTGCTGATGTTGAGATCCAGTATTAACATTTAGCATATGTGCTGACTGTGCTAAGTTGGGCTTTTATGACGGAGTTGTTATATTTTGAAGAACATGCTCTGAATCATTTATAAGTCTGTGTAATAACAAGCCGTATCCTAACAGGATTTACTGGTCTTTTATTGCCACCTACACAGTCAGCTAGTACTGATTCATCAATCTCTACTGTGTGTGAAGTGCTGAGCTGGATCAAAGAGGAACAGGACGTGTTTAGAACACGCTCAGAAGTAAGAGCTGTTGTTTAGTCGCTAAGTCGTGTCTGACTCTTTTGCGACCCCAGGAACTGTAGCCAGCCAGGCTTCTCTGACCGTGGGATTTCCCAGGCAACAACACTGCAGTGGGTTGCCATTTCCTCCTCCAGGGGATCTTTCCTACCCAGGGATTGAACTCGCGTCTCCTGCTTGGCAGGCATATTCTTTACTACTGAGCCACCAGGGAAGCTTGGAGTAAGAGATCCCTGGATTCAAATCCTAACACTGTAACTTGCTAGGTCTGTGTATTTGTATAAATTATCCAGTTCATCTAATCATTTCTTCCCTTGCATAATAAGCACAGTACAAATTATCAACCTCTTAGAGTTACTGTGAGGTAAAGGGTTTGTCACAGGATCAGATATATATGAACTGCTCAGTAAATGGTAGCTGTCATTATTATTAGGTATATTATAATTATTTGGGGTTAAATGACTTAGAGATTTAATGGAAAAGAAATGCAAGGTGACAAAATTACATACTCTATGCTTCTGTATAGAAACTGTTGAAGGGAAGTATCAAGTATATTCTAAGATACTTGCATTAAACTTCTTTGGCAACATGGAACTTCATCTTGGTCAACAAGTACATGTAGGTCTGTGACTGACACACTGTGGGAAGAAATGGGCGTTTATTTAGTGTACTAAATTGTGACACTGTTTAAAGGAAAGCAATATGAACAGAAATGTGATCAACAAAAGATAAGAGTGGGGGTGTGGTAGAGTTGATGAACAGGGAGCTAAGCTAGATTGGCATTAACTACTTATGTTAAGTTGTCCAGTTCATGAACAAATGCTAGCTATGAAATAAATAAAGGCAACATGTATGCCTGTCATTGCTGTACCAATACACATGGATGAAATATAAATTCTATCATATATATATATGAGACACACGAACATATATGTATATGTAAACACACATGTATGTCATATTTATGATAAAATTCAAAGTGGCTCAGCTTACTTATAGAGCACATTGTAATGTTTATAATCTTGAAGTTGTAAGTGAATGCAAAGAAGAAAAATAAAATGGAGAGAGTACACTGAATTAGAAGTCAAAAGACTAAGATTCTAGTACCTAGTACCACTGAACTAGTTAGTCTCTTATTTAAGGTGTTATATAGAATCTTAGTATTTTGACTTCTAACACACACACACACACACACACACACACACACACACCCTTGAGAAGGGAATAGGTACGCACTCCAGTACTCTTGCCTGGAGAATTCCATGGACAGAGGAACCTAGTGGGCTACTGTCTATGGGGTCTCAAAGATTCAGACACAACTAAGTGACTAACACACACACACACACACACATATATATTCACAACCATATATGCACAATAATATACACACATATATATTCATATATATTTAAATGTATATAAAGCCACATATACACACACGTCTCTTTGTCGATGACAACAGTTCTAGAAGCATTTTGCTAAATTCAACTAAGTGGTATATGTTGGCCATTGCTAACTTAATGTTATTTGTTACTCATATTTAAATAATTTAAACCACAAGCTCTGCAGAGCTAGCGAACCTCTAATGGTTTGGCAGATTTCTCGAAGCAGCCATAATTACACACATTCTGTCTATCGGATTGTCTGCTTTGGCTTCTTGATGGCTTAAAAACAAATTAAATGGCACTTAAATCAAAATTCCCATCGGTGTGCTGTATATGCTTCCATGTAGGAAACAGGTGTTTCTCCCATTTGTATAGACATATATAGTGGAAACAAAGGAAATGTATAGTTTAAAATATCAATTTGCTTTGAAGCATTTCTGTGGTTTGTTGGTTTTGCATAAAACTTTCATGTTCAACAAGCTCTAAATAGACCATTTCTTTGTATTTCAAGGGGAAATGATTTTAAATTTATTGATTCCTTTTAGTAAAGTTGTTCCTGGGTTCATTAGAAATAATGCTGCAATAACAACCATTTTTTTACGAGTACCAGCAGCTAAAACAAACCTGTTAGCATGATTTTCGCAACTGTAGGAAGCATATCGATCTCATATTACACTGTTGAGCACTGGGTTAGAAATGTGGGCACCCGTATCAGTTCACTCTCACAGAGATTACTGAATTAGGTCTCTTTAGTCTGATATAATATGTGACCCAGAATCGACATTTCCTAAAGATTCTGTGGGCTTCCCAGGTGGCTCAGTGGGTAAGGAATCTACCTGCAGTACAGGAGATGCAGTAGACATGGGTTTGATCCCTGGGTTGGGAAAGATCCCCTGGAGGAGGGCATGGCAACCCACTCCATTATTCTTAAACCTGGAGACTCCCGTGGACAGAGGAGCCTGGCGGGCAGTCCTTAGGGTTGCAAAGAGTCAGACATGACCAAAGCAACTGAGCACACATGCAGATATTCTATAGATGTGGACGCGTGTGTGTGTGAGAGAGAGAGAATTATTTTGCTGAATGCCTAGTCTCTACTCTGTTGTTTTCTTTACTGTAGAGTTCAGTAAGGTGATCATCAAAGTGGTGTACAATACCATTGTTGTATTAAATTGTTATTAGGGAACAAGTCTACTTAAATATTTTCCAGTTGGCTGTGTTACGTTGAGCAGTTTTAGCCTGCTTTAGAGGTTGTCGTTTGATCGGTGGGATAAGGAGATCTATATAAGCGGATAATTTATTAAGTCAGATTCTTTCGTACATGTGTTGACTTCTGACTTTGTTTTTATAGATCATGCTTAGTTGGAAGGTACAGGAATAAAGATTATCTTAAGTAAAAAAACAAAATAGACTTTATTTACAGGACACTAGGATTGATTCCTTTTAGTAAAGTTGTTCCTGGGTTCATTAGGAAGAATGCTGAAATACTGACAATTTTTTGCTCTATCTGAAGAACAGACCGCACTCTGCTAGAAACATGACTCAATCCCCTCCTTCTGCCCCCCACCCCCACCCCAAACTCCAGCATGTGAAGTCTCAGCTGAAAATTCAGAGTGTTCAGGAGGGAGAATCTGATAGAGATAGAGAAGGAGTAGTGAGTGCTGTAGGGTATATGAGAGGGGCTTATGTATTGAAGGGATCACCTTGTATGTTGCAGATCATTTTCAAAGTAAAGGACACGCGTGTCTCAATGCTCGTATCAGTCATGGTCACCTGTTCGTAGACAAGTGGCCCCGTTCTCCCTCTCATTCCCATGATTCTTTTCCAGACCTTCTTGAGAAATTCAGTTGGGAGCCTCTGAACCCCTTACTCACTGTGCAACATTTCAGCATTTGATAAACTTAGAACTGATCCCCCATGAGAAGCCCCTGACTCTTGAGCCTCTCTTTCCTATAAATGGTCCGAAATACATCAGTGCCTTCCTTTTGTGGCCATAAGTACAAAACAGATGGACAGTGTTTTCACTACAAAACAGGTAGTGAAGGTGGTGGGCCAGATCCATATGAGGGACCTGGCTTCAAGTTGGGGAAGCTACTCTGCTGGGAACACCCTTGGGTGCTGGGTTGGTTCTGGTCTTTCTGTATTTGGGAGCTTTAATGAATGCATCAGTTTATCCACAGTTACAACATATTTGTTGTTGTTCAGTCATTCAGTCATGTCTGACTCTTTGCAACCACTTGGACTGAAGCATGGCAGGATTCCCTGTCATTCACCATGTCCTGGAGCTTGCTCAAGCTTATGTCCATTGAGTCGGTGATGCCATCCAACCATCTCATCCTTTGTTGTCCCCTTTTCCTCCTGCCTTCAATCTTTCCCAGCATCAGGGTCTTTTCTAATGAGTCAGTTCTTTGCATCAGGTGCTCAAAGTATTGGAGTTTCAGCTTCAGCATCAGTCCTTCCAATGAATATTCAGGACTGATTTCCTTTAGGATGGACTGTTTGGAATCTCCTTGCTGTCTAAGGGACCCTCAAGAGTCTTCTGCAACACCACAGTTCAAAAGCATTAATTCTTGTGCATTCAGCCCTCTTCATGGTCCAATTCTCATACTCATACATGACTACTGGAAAAACCATAGCTTTAACTAGATGGCCCTTTGTTGGCAAAGTAATGTCTCTGCTTTTTAAGATGCTGTCTAGGTTGGTCTCAGCTTTTCTTCCAAGGAGCAAGCGTCTTTTAATTTCATGGGTGCAGTCACCATCTGCAGTGATTTTTGGAGCCCCCCAAAATAAGGTCTTTTACTGTTTCCATTGTTTCCTCATCTATGTGCCATGAAGTGATGGGACTGGATGCCACAATCTTAGTTTTCTGAATGTTGAGTTTTAAGCCAACTTTTTCACTCTCCTCTTTCACGTTCATCAAGAGGCTCTTTAGTTCTTCTTTGCTTTCTGCCCTAAGGGTGATGTTATCTGCATATCTGAGATGACAAAATTATTAATATTTCTCCCGACAATCTTGATTCCAGCTTGTGCTTCATCCAGCCTGGCATTTCTCATGATGTGTTCTGCATATAAGTTAAACAGGGTGACAAGCCTTGACATACTCCTTTCCCAATTTGGAACCATTCCTGTTGTTCCATGTCTGGTTCAAACTGTTGCTTCTTGACCTGGATACAGGTTTTTGCAGGAGACAGTTAAGGTGGTCTGGTATTCCCATCTCTTTAAGAATCTTCCACAGGTTTTTGCAGGAGACAGTTAAGGTGGTCTGGTATTCCCATCTCTTTAAGAATCTTCCACAGTTTATCGTGATCCACACAGTCAAAGTCTTTAGCATAGTCAATGACACCGAAATAGATGTTTTTCTGGACTTCTCTTGCTTTTTCTACTATCCAGTTGATGTTGGCAATTTGATCTCTGGTTCTTCCGCCTTTTCTAAATCCATCTTGATCATTTGGTAGTTCTAGGTTCATGTACTGTTGAAGACTGTTTTGGAGAATTTTGAGCATTACTTTGCTAGCATGTGAAATGAGGGTGATTGTAGTTTGAACATTCTTAGTAGTCTGAACATTCTTTGGCATTGCCCTTCTTTGGGACTGGAATGAAAACTGATCTTTTCCAGTCCTGTATCACTGCTGAGTTTTCCAAATTTGCTGGCATATTGAGTGCAGCACTTTCACAGCATCATCTTTTAGGATTTGAAATAGCTCAGCTAGAATTCCATCACCTCTACTAGCTTTGTTTGTAGTGATACTTTGTAAGGCCCACTTGACCTCACACCCCAGGATGTCTGCCTCTAGGTGAGTGATCACACCATCATGATTATCTGGGTCATGAAGATCTTTTTTGTATAGTTTTTCTGTGTATTCTTGCCACTTCTTAATATCTTCTGCTTTTGTTAGGTCCACATGCTTTCTGTCCTTTATTGTGCCATCTTGGCATGAAATATTCTCTTGGTATCTCTAATTTTCTCAGAGATCTCTAGTCTTTCCCATTCTTTTTTTTCCCTCTATTTCTTTGCATCATTCACCTAGGAAGGCTTTATTATCTCTCCTTGATATCTTTTGGAACTCTGCATTCAGATGGGCATTTTTTCTTCCTTTTCTCCTTTGCCTCTCACTTCTCTTCTATATGTTACAATACATGTAGCAGTTATATACAGATTCTGTAGGATCAAGTTGTCTAAATGATATAGTGACCTGCATCCAGTGGTTTTCTCAAGTAGTCAATCCAATGACCAGATCAAAACTCACAAAGAACATATAGGCTACATAGAAAGCACTATGATTAAAGGGGATCATAGGAAGTGTTTTGGAAGGCCTTAACATTTCTAACCCCATGAAAAAAAAAATCAAAATTTTTGAACATCAGCTTATGTGTATCCTGTGGAGAAAACTCCATAGAAATATTTTGGGCTTTCTAGGCTTTTACATTATAAATAGACCACCTGGGCCAACTGGCAATAAACAGTGACATTAAACCAAAGCACAGGTGGGCAGCCAGCTATAAATATCACCCATATGGAAAGATACCCTGTGGGGATTGGTGCATTATGGAATCAGAGAAGAGGAAAAGGCAGAATTGCTGGTCTTAAGCGTTTCATTGCCTGTCTCATTTTTCACCACTCGACTTTTCCAACTCTGTCTAATCGAGATTTCAAGGCAGCTGGGGCCTGTCTTTACCTGATTCCTGAGGTCTGAGCCGTTGACAGCCAGAGCGTGTTCCCTGACAGAATTCTGCCTCCTGGCAATGTAGACAGAGACTCTGGGGACGCACGGTGTCAGAGCTTCCAAACCTCCTGTAGTTAAGGGGCCTGCAGTCCGGGGCTTGGAGTGGTGTGATTACCCAGGGGGCTTTGCTTTAAAGGGGGGCCGGGGCCCCCCGGGCCCACTCCGTGTGGCTGCCTCTGCACCACCTCCAGCTCCCCCGGGGGCCTAAGCCTTGGCAGGCCGAGACTTGTGAGCATTTAGAAAGGTCAACGGGAAGAGCAAGCTTGCTTTTCGAGAGTGGTATAGATGGGGGGGGGGGGCAGTCTCCTTACGTTAGGAATAATTGAATGTGGAGAATAATCCCTATTCCCCTGGGGTACATTTTAATAATGCAGGTGACTGATCCACTTAATGTCTGCCTGATTTGAACTGTGCATCGCTTGGCTTTTCATTAATAATGAATCCACAGGTAAACAAATGCTTCACATTAAATGCCTCTTTAAAGTGTTTAGCGTCTGCTGCCAGGAAACCTACTAAGCCCTATGGTTTAGGAAAGGTGAAATTGAACAGAAACTGTGTGTGATACCAAGTAAGCATCTTTTGACCAGTGTCTTGTGATTGGGAAGTTCATGTATACCCCTATGCTGAATACTGGGGAAAATTCCAAATAATGCTTATTCTCTTAGTAATAAGATAATAAATATAAAGAGAATATATAGCATGTATTATTAATAGCACAACTTATAATTAACAATAAATATAAATATTTAAAATTATACTTAAATATTGGTCTAAAAATTCTAAAGGCATGATGTTACATAGTTTGTCCCCTGTATATAGTGAATTAAGGGGCAGGAAGGAGAGTTTGTATGTTTTTCCTCAGCCTTTGAGTTGAATTATTCACCCTCAGGCTTATTTCTTCTAAAGTAAAACTGACTTTGCAAATAGGTTTTGAGGATTTAAAAATAAACTGGATTTACTTAATAGGTGTATTCTAATTACGTTCTCACAACTAAGTTAAAGAACAATGTCACTCAACAAATTGTGTGAGAGTATCATAAAATCAGAAACTTAGCTCTTAATATTTTTTTTAGAATTTTATTCACTTTTTATCCTTTTTGCTTGTGCTCTCTTCTTTTTCAAAGGCTGTATTAACCTCTGGTGGGATCATTTGCTGTCTCATTCTATTTAATTTGTTGGCCTGGCCCAGCTACTCTTAACATCTCAGATCAGAGTATTTTCTAAATTAAAAAAAAAAAAAAAAAAAGCCCTGAAGATTATCTTGTCCCTGATCCTCCTTTTAAATGGATGAAGAATTTTTTTAACTCAATTAAGTGATTTGTACCAGCTCAGGCTAAGTGTCAGAGTTTGCTGGTTCCCGATTTTCAGATTCCCGTTCCCAGATCTTTCCCTCCTAAGGTGACCACCTCATCCCAGTTTGCCAGGGATCTTTTCACTTTTAGCACTGGGGTTACCAAGTTCCAGGATACACCTTTATTCCAGGGCAACCGAAATGAATGGTTTCCCTTCCACCATGCTTCTTGTACTGGATTTTGTGTTCTCTCCTTAGTCTCCTTTCTGCTTCTGGTCTCTCTAACTTCCTTGTCCTTGTATTAAACAACTTGCAAAACAGAAAGTTTATTCACAGACCTAATACACATCTCTGCAAGCCTCTACCTCACCCTCCTTTGCATTCTTCAAATTGTACCCATCATTCATCCATTTGTTCATTTAAGTGAAGTCTTAAATGCATGTTGTTCATCATTTTTATATCGCTTCATCAAATTATTTTTGAATAATGTATGTTGTTTGCACGCTTCACAGTTTTTCTATCCTCTGTGAAAGATTGGGTCTTTCTTTTATTCATCACTATTTTGGCTAACTATAACAAGGAATGTGTGAATATGCGGGTTTTTAACTCAAGTTTGTGAATGCGGGTATATATAAAAGTGCGTACTTTGGTATTGGTGACAAAACAACATTGGATATGAAAGAATTCATAACAGCTGTGAGAATTCTACACCACCATCAATATTAGCAATATTTCTTTCCAGCAACATACTTTTTCCTTAAGGCCACTGAGGTATAAGATTATAACTTTCTTCATAAAGCTGTTAGATAGAGCTATGGAATAGTTTTTGAGAATCAACTGTAGACAAGTCCAGAATTTGGGAAGTGGATTATAAAAGTGGACTGAT
Organism: Cervus elaphus; assembly: GCF_910594005.1. Taxonomy (NCBI): domain Eukaryota; kingdom Metazoa; phylum Chordata; class Mammalia; order Artiodactyla; family Cervidae; genus Cervus; species Cervus elaphus. Next base: position 54,480,458 of record NC_057841.1, read on the forward strand.
TTCAGTGTAAGAAGTAATTGACCTGAAATAAATTCAGCCTGTTAAGTCAGTGCAATCATAGATTTAATGTGGTTTAAAACTATAGTTTTCTATAGTTTTATAGTTTTAAGCTGTGAAAGTAAGGAATTAATTCCTCTAAACAACTTTGTTCCCTTTTTTTTGGCCATGATTCACTGTTTTGAAGTCACTCGTTTTGTCTCTTTATGTCAACACGGTATATTAAAGTTTTGTTGTCTGATGCACTGGGTAGTAACAAACAGAATACACTGAATATGAGGGCAACATTCATTAACTTTTCATATATGAATAGATTTCCATGAAAATAAAGTGTCTTTTTATCAGTTTATAGAAATGCATACTACTAGACCCTTTGAATACAGGTAGATCAATAACCTCAGATATGCAGATGACACCACCCTTATGGCAGAAAGTGAAGAGGAACTAAAAAGCCTCTTGATGAAAGTGAAAGGTGAGAGTGAAAAAGTTGGCTTAAAGCTTAACATTCAGAAAACTAAGATCATGGCATCTGGTCCCATCACCTCAAGGGAAATAGATGGGGAGACAGTGGAAACAGTGTCAGAGTTTATTTTGGGGGGCTCCAAAATAACTGCAGATGGTGACTGCAGCCATGAAATTAAAAGACGCTTACTCTTTGGAAGGCAAGTTATGACCAACCTAGACAGCATATTAAAAAGTAGAGACATTACTTTGCCAACAAATGTCCATCTGTTCAAGGCTATGGTTTTTCCAGTGGTCATGTGTGGATGTGAGAGTTGGACTGTGAGGAAAGCTGAGCACCGAAAAATTGATGCTTTTGAACTATGGTGTTGGAGAAGACTCTTGAGGGTCCCTTGGACTGCAAGGATATCCAACCAGTCCATCCTAAAGGAGATCAGTCCTGGGTGTTCATTGGAAGGACTGATGCTGAAGCTGAAACTCCAGTACTTTGGCCACCTCATGTGAAGTGTTGACTCATTGGAAAAGACCCTGATGCTGGGAGGGATTGAGGGCAGGAGGAGAAGAAGGGGACGACAGAGGATGAGATGGCTGGATGGCATCGCTGACTCGATGGGCATGGGTTTGGGTAGACTCCGGGAGTTGGTGATGGACAGGGAGGCCTGGCGTGCTGTGATTCATGGGGTTGCAAAGAGTCGGACACGACTGAGCGACTGAACTGAACTGAACTGAGACTATACTCACTGTGTGTGTGAACTTGAGCAAAGTTATTTAAGCTCTCTGAGGCCTCAGATTTCTGGACTCTGCTCTGGGACTAAGAATAGTACCTGCCTGATCAGGTTAGCATTATCAGTTAAGGGTCATAACTTGTCCAGACACCTGGGATTTAGCAGCCCATTCCTATGAGGCATTAGTACTTTTCACCATTGCTAACATCATAAAGGTAGGTGGTTTAAGGATCTACTGAGTTCTCCCTTTGTGAACCAATTCTCTTTGGGTCCATTTTACCAGAAACGTCTCCTGTCTATATTGATCCTAAATAGAAATCAAGAATTTGGGGCATTTTACATTACTAAATTATTGCAGTGCACCTGTAGGAAGTATGCTTGCAATGAAGAGGCAAACCCAAATAATACAGACAGAATGTGCTAATGGCTCAGGTACATTGTGTTACTTTCAAAAAGGACAGCTAATTCAAGGATACTTACAACTCAACTTGGTGTATCCATGTGTTCATAAAGGTTCTGGCAATAAAATGTCCTATTTTGTACCCAATTCCGAATGTATTTGTGTATCACCTGCAGTTTTCTTACTTTTTCCTAAGATCAGTTACAGACCTGGCAACCATTAAATATGGTTTCCTACTGTTCTTTGACCATTTGAGTTTCTTAGTTGTTTATTTTTTTCTATCCCTGTAGAAAACGCATGCTTGTAATGTGACTTTTTTTAGAAGGATGGAGATAGTAATAGTAAGTGCCTTAAAAGAGCAAAATTATTTATATTGCATAGTAATTCATGAGTATTACCTCATGTGATCCTCACAACTACTCTGTCAAATAGAATTTTGCATATTGGTTATGGTTTTAAATGTATTTTAAAAATACAGGAACAAAGTTGTGTATCTCTTGCTTATCTGGTTCAATACACTCTTTTCCCTTGGTAAGTAAGTCATGTCATTGAAGAAATTTGTTAAGGTAGCAGTAGGAATGACAGAGAATGTCTAAAAATAAACATGTGTTTAATATAATTAAATTAGACATTCATGTTTCAGATGGGTAACCTGATTAAACTTCCCCCTAAACTTCTTCACCACAAGGTGAGGATGGTCTTACAGTATGCAGTTTGCAGACTTACCAACCTCGCCTTCTGTGGGTCTCAAACTTCTGTGGCCTGAGTTTCAAAAACATCAGTCATCCATCTTCATGGCAGACAAAGTCTGTGGAAGAGAAATTTTAAAAAATTAGTTCCCGCTTCCTGGAAGTCATTATTGAATATCCCTGCACAGAAGAAGTGACGAATCTCCACAATCCAATAATAAAGTGTGAAATCTGGAATGACTCTGGATAAGAGGCAGCTATCTTCCAGTCTGGAAGTTTCCCCAACCCTCTGTCCCTGATTAAGGGGGCTGAAGTATAAATGGAGCTGTGTGACATTTTCTTTTCCCTTGTGAGTCGGAGCATTTATGCAGAATACTTTTAAAGAGCTCACCAATGCAAAATCCTTCTAGGCCTGGAAATAGAGTGCTGCCAGCTGCCAGGTCCCAGTGTGAACTCCCTCCTGCTTTGTAGCACCACACTACTTCTGTTTCCTTCTTAGAGAAAATACTGTGGCTTTGTCTGTCTTTATAACCATGCTTTGTCCTTCCTTATACTTCTCTCACTCAGCTTTGTATATGTGAGTTCCTTCCAGATTTTATGTGCACTGATATTTCTTTTTTCTTGCTATGCAATATTCCATTCTATGAATATGCTACAGTTTATCAAGTTTCCCTGGAGAAGGAAATGGCAGCCTACTCCAGTATTCTTGCCTGGAGAATCCCATGGGCAGAGGAGCCTGGTGGGCTACATACAGTCCAGGGGGTTGCAAAGAGTAGGACATGACTGAGTGACTAACACACACACCCATTACAGTTCATCAACTGTAATGTTCAAGATCCTGATATTTCCAATTTAGTGCTACTCTGGACAACACAGCTGTGAACATTTTCTACTATAAATCGAGATACACTTGGACAGGAGCTTTTTCAGACTATATACTTTGGAGACTCATTACTGGTGTGTAGAATATGTACATCTTCAATTCTTCCTATTTCTATTTCCCCTAGCAATGAATGACAGTGTGAATTGCTGAACACCCTTGCAATCACTTGTATTGTCAGACATTTTACTTTTGCCAATCTGGTGGATCAGTAATGATATCTCAGGGTGATTTTAATTTTCATTTTACTAATCACTAATGAACTTGAACACCTTTTCATATGCTCATAATAACTATGATCTGCTTTTTATGATGTCTTTCAACTCTTTTTCCATTGGATGAACAGCATTATTTAAAAATAATAAAATAGAGTTGGAAATTTTCTCTTCTAAGATTTGCAGTAGGGAGTTCAAGCAGAATTCCAAAGTTGAATTCTTTAGTTGATAGTTCAATTGTTATTTTTATCTGTCATATAATTAAAAACCTTTATTCCCTTTAAATTTCTTTTTCTTTTCCAAATAAGTCTTGACAGTTTTCTTTTTCTCATCTTCTTATTCATCCCCCCTCAGATGAAGTAATGTAAGGCTTGTAATTTAGAGCTTAGAACAGTCTCTGAGGAAAGGAGAAAAGCAAGGAGATTGTCCTTGGCCTCTAAGCTCTAGAAATCTCCCACTTTGCATTGGAAATAGGCATATCCTTGGTAGAGATTACTATTGTTTAAAATCTCTTCTGAGGCCACCCTTCCTGAGTTTAGGAAAAGGAAACTTCATGAGATGCCAGGCTTAATGTTAAAAACAAGTTGTTGGGCATCGATTGAGCAGATTTAAAGAACATAATGACAAGTAAGGGGAAAGGAGGTGATTTCACCTACCAGTGCTAAAAATGTCATTAGAATGATTTATATGCCATCAACTCATTACTCTCCTGACTATCACCAAGGATCTCCAAGGCAACAAGGATTATTCTTTACACATAACCCTCAGGCTTTATCTCCATCTTCTGAAGCAATTTTTCTATTCTTTCCGACCTGATTATTTCCACATGGATGGAAGCATTTAGGTGAGACAGATGTCATAGACTGTTGCTTACCATACTGTCCAGGTTTAACCTTAGACAGGCATACAGCTTTGATGAAAGCAACAGAAACTGTACTGTCTTACGTTTATTTAATACCATTATTGCAGAAATATGGCAAGGACTGTATCCTTGTGATTCATTAGATTTGGAGCCAGAAATAAGATCACTTCGTGTACTGAGGATGAATGATGAATTTTATGGATTTAGGTTCTACTATTTCCTGATTTTTTTTTTTTTTTAGATTTTATCTCCTCTTATACTTCTTGTTATTGTTATCTGTGTGTGTATGAAATTCTCATCTTTCCTGACTCTTACTATCCATGATGCCTGTAACTATTTTGTTTTATTTTTAGTGTTCTTTGTTCATCCTTTTTCTTCTTTTCAATTAAGTTACAGTTGTTAAGAGTCTATGACTGGAACATATCCTCTTAAAGCGTACTGTAGAAGAATATTACTATAAAAGTATACTGAAAAACAAAATTAGAAATCAAGTGATTAAGTGACTAAACTTTAGGCAACTGTATATAGATGTGTAAACTTTCTTGTAATGGAGACAAAATAAATTCAGATACTTAAGGCCAGCATTCCTTTTAGTTTCCACTCATACTGAAAAAAAATAAAATAAGTGGTGTTGTTTTTTTTTTTTTTGTAAAGGGGTTGTAATCATTATTTTATAAGAGGAAGTGAAATGTACCTATGTGTTTCCATGAGTATTTCAGTCCTCAGGGGCTCCTTTGAGAATGTATCTTTCATGGATTTTATCAGTTTAGTTTTTAGGCCCAGAGTTCTGTAAAAAGTGGACCAATCATTATCCGTACCTGACCTCAGGCATCTCCCAGTCTTGCTTACCCACACCTTCCCCGGCTGTCCCAGGCACCACTTCATAGAGAACTTGGTTGTCCGAGTGCATCTCACAGCCACTCAGCGAGGGTCTTGACTGAGGGATGTGAGGCTGACTTCTCACTATCTTTGTACTTATTTTTCCTTGAGCGTTTTCTTCATTAGTATAAAGTTCACAAAGAATTATCAAGAAGGCTCATTTAAAATATGGAAATAGAGAGTCCTAGAGCATCCTAGCGAGAATCGTCTTCAAGTCGGCCTTCTAATCCCCATTTCCAAAAATGACTTGTACCAAACAGCATAAAAGCAACAGAACAAAGGCTGGAACAGTCTTTTCTTTCTTCTTCCTCTTGGGATAGTAACGATTGTGATTTCACTTTTATTTTGTAGTTTACAAGTATGTGTTTGTGCATCTTTGTGTCCCTATAATCCTCACTGTCCTGCTAAATTAGGCTGAACAAAAAGAGCCGTATTTTTATAAACAAAAATGAAGGCTTTGGTTAAGAGTGTAGCTTGAACTGAAATCTTAATCTACATGCAATTCCACATGAATTTTACATATTAATCTGCTCCAAAGGAGTTTGGGATAGACCTCTCAGGGAATTATTATGCATCAAATATGTAAATTTAAAACTTGCAAGTAATTAAAAAGGCATGCCTGATGATAGAAATGGCAGAAACAAGAGGGTCCAAATAATTTCATTTGGGGAAAAATTTTATCATTTGCTAATTCAGTACATAGGATAATTCTGGAAAATTGTACTAGATCAAGAAAGAAGAAAAAGAGTAAGGAAAATTTTCAGTATATCCCTAAAAAGAACAGTGGACTGATAACACACAGATCAGTGTGTTGGACATATGATTTACCTCACAGTCACCATTTACTCTCTTTGGGGGAAATTGACCATGCTTTTCTCCTAGGCAAGTAGACCTCCCACAAGTACATTAAGGCTGTATACCGTCACCCTGCTTACTTAACTTATATACAGAGTACATCATACAACATCCTGGGCTGGAAGAATCACAAGCTAGGATCGAGATTGCCAGGAGAGATATCAATAACCTCAGATATGCAGGTGATACCACACTAATGGCAGAAAGCAAAGAGGAACTAAAGAACCTCTTGATGAAGGTGAAAGAAGAGAGTGAAAAAGTTGAATTAAAACTCAACTTTCAAAAAACTAAGGTCATTGCATCTGGTCCCATAATTTCTTGTTACTTCAGTTCAGTTCAATTCAGTCGCTCAGTCGTGTCCGACTCTTTGCGACCCCATGAATCGCAGCACGCCAGGCCTCCCTGTCCATCACCAACTCCTGGAGTTTACTCAAACTCATGTCCATCGAGTCAGTGATGCCATCCAGCCATCTCATCCTCTGTCGTCCCCTTCTCCTCCTGCCCCCAATCCCTCCCAGCATCAAGGTCTTTTCCAATGACTCAACTCTTCGCATGAGGTGGCCAAAGTACTGGAGTTTCAGCTTCAGCATCAGTCCTTCCAGTGAACACCCAGGACTGATCTCCTTTAGGATGAACTGGTTGGATCTCCTTGCAGTCCAAGGGACCCTCAAGAGTCTTCTCCAACACCACAGTTCAAAAGCATCAATTTTTCGGCATTCAACGTTCTTCACAGTCCAACTCTCACATCCATACTTGATACTTAGATGGGGAAAAAATGGAAACAGTGTCATATTTCATTTTATTGGGCTCCAAAGTCACTGCACATGATGACTGCAGCCACAAAATAAAAAGTCACTTGTTCCTTGGAAGAAAAGCAATGCCAAACTGAGACAGTATATTAAAAAGCAGAGACATCACTTCACCAACAAAGGTCCATATAGTCAAAGCTATGGTTTTCCCAGTAGTCATGAAAGGTTGTGAGAATTAGACCACAGAAAGGCTGAGCACCAAATAATTGATGCATTCGAACTGTGGTGCTGGAGAAGACTCTTGAGAGTCCCTTGGACAGCAAGGGGCTCAAACCAGTCAATCCTAAAGGAGATCAACCCTGAATGTTTATTGGAAGTGACATACCTCAGTCGTGTCCAGCTGTTTGTGATCCTATAGACTCTGCAGCCCATGGAATTCTCCAGACCAGGATACTAGAATGGTTAGCCTTTCCCTTCTCTAGGGGATCTTCCCAACCCAGGGATCGAACCCAGGCCTTCCACATTGCAGGTGGATTCTTTATCAACTGAGCTATCAGGGAAGCCCCTTTATTGGAAGAACTGACACTAAAACTGAAGCTCCAATAATTTTGCCACCTGATGCAAAGAGCTAGCACATTGGAAAAAACTCTGATGCTGGGAAAGATTGAAGGCAGGAGCAGAAGTGGTTGACAGAGGATGAGATGGTTGGATGGTATCACCAACTCAGTGGCCATGAGTTTGAGCAAACTTCAGGAGATGGTGAAGGCCAGGAAAGCCTGGCATACTGCAGTCCATGGGATCTAAAAGAGCCAGACGTGACTCAGTGAAACAATTTATGAAGACAGATACATTATATTTTCTTTTTTGCCTAAGGGGATGTTTTATCATTTAAAATACGAGAGCTATATAACTTAGTCTAGAAACACCTGGAAACCATTGAGCAACTTTGGGTTAGGAGACCCAGACCACATCCAGCAATACCAGCATCATTGCCATAGTGTCTGTTGTCAGTATCATGATTCTGTAGCCTTTTAAGCTGCATATGGGCTATCCCCTTTAATTCTCTCAGCAACTCGGAATCAAGTATGGTTACTATCTCCATTTTCTGAATGAAAGGAAGCCCTGTTTCTTAACCATGGTGTTGTTGACTAAGCCCATGGGCTTGCAAAAGAGCTGGACATGACTTAGCGAATAGCCAGCAACAACACAAACGCTAAAACTAGGTTTCCAAGAATCACTACCAGTAATAAATCTATGGAGTAATCTCTTGAATTAATCTATTAAGGACTTTTTGGACACTTTATATACCTCCTTCAACTATGTGTTCAATTTGTCCACTTCTAGGTTGCTATGATTTCCACCGTGGATCTGCTGTTCCTTCCCCTCCTCTGTGGAAAAGAATCTCTTTCTGTCCTCTAGGCTCATTTAGCACTTAGACCATCAATCTCAACTTATGTGTATATTAATATAAAATATATTAATTAGATATAAAAGATATTTATATATAATTATAAAATATATATTTTAGTGGTACATACATTATGAAATGATGTATGTATATTGCTTATACATATACATTTAAATATATCCTATATATTATTTTCATTTGTATGTTTCATTGTTTTAAGAATAGGTTTTAACACCCCAAAACTAGTCTGTTGTCACCACCCTATAAGGGCTGGTTATGTGATCTTGGGCAAGCTATTTAAACCCTATTGTGAGAAATATGGTGAAATAATATCCAAGTCACAATACTATTGTGAAGATGAGATAATTTGAGGCAGAGCTTTACAACTTGGAAAGTTCTCTATAATATAAAATATGATTATATTTTTTCACCTGCCACAGTGCTAAAGCTCTGGGTGTTGTTGGATCTCAATAAATACTGTGGGACTGAATTCAATTTAGGTGTGAGTGACAGACTAAATAAGTAAGAAATGAGATGAGAATTTATTGTTGGCTTTCATGGCATTCCACCTCTCCATACATGTCGACTTTTCTTCATTTTCCTCCTTTCTTGCTGTCTTATTTCCTGTTGTATTTAATCTTTCTCTTTTTCCTTTGCTCCTTAGCTTTTCTGCCAACTTTAGAGACATGTCAGAGGCACATCAGTGACTTGCTAGGTGGAAAGATTGGTGATACTGAGTTCAAGTTTGTAAATTACTTTTTACCAATCATGAGATGCATGGACTGGCTTTGGATGCTGCCCTAAGACCTTTTAGATCCATAGGGTAGGTGCCCTGGTCCAGAGAATGTGTAGTCCTACAGTCAGACGACTATTCACTAGCCTTAAGATGGTGAATTAAGAGCTGGTGGCCATTGTGCACTTGATTTACACCAGAGAACATTATGCAAACCAATGGACCTCATCCCACTAAGTCTGCCACATGCAGATCTTTATGATTCCTCTTACAGTCCATCAGGATAATGCAGTGTAAGTCATCTTCTAGGCAAGCCGACACCTAAAAACTCTATTAATTCATCATAAATACACACATATGACAGGGTACCATGTATAGCTATAGTTGCTGAACTCCAAATAATTTAAGCTTATTTGTAATTCTTCAGCTCAATTTCTCACATCGTCCAAATCTGCACAGAGTTTTCTAAAGGTAGCTGGTTAATGAAGGATGTTTTAAATATCAGCCCTGCTTCCCTAGTGGCTCAGATGGTAAAGAATCTGCCTGCAGGGCAGGAGACCTGGGTTTGATCTCTGGGTCAGGATGATATCCTGGAGAAAGGAACGGGTCCAGTATTCTTGCCTGGAGAATTCCATGGACAGAGGAGTCTGGTGGGCTGCAGTTCCTGGGATTGCAAAGAGTCGAACAGGACTGAGTGACTAACACTTTCACTTTCACTTTTCATCATTAGATGGGTGTTATTAGAAAGTGACCCTCTGGGGTTCCCCCTTAACAGCGAGCTGGTTTTCAGTTTGGAATTCAAGGTTGTCTCAGGCTAATGTGGAAAGTAATCAGCTTAATGGCATCCAGAGCCTTTCATTTCTCTACTCACAATTGTGCTGGTTATTGAGCCAGGGAATTTCTTATTGAAATGTGCAATGACTTGATGTATAGCTGCAGACCCCCAAGCTCATGTCCCTGTGTTTGAAGTGACCGTGGCTTGTAAGGAGTGGGCACCAGCTCTAAGGCTTCAAATCAGAACAAATGGCCTGTGCTTGGGATTGACCTGGCCTCCTTTGCGTTTTTACTATCTAATTGTCTATCACTTTTTGGAGCTAGACAAAAGCAGATTCAAGACAGAGCTATTACTTTCCTTGACACCTTCAATATATCAAAATAAGGCAGGTTTTGGTATAAAGTTTCCCAAATGGGAACACTCTCTTTTATATAGACAATTGCCAGCTGTGAAATTGAGACTGGTCAGGAAGTCAGTGAGGAGAAAAACATTTCAGGAATAGCCATGGGAAAGGATGGGATGAAGAGAATTACAACTCCTCTTATTAACGTCTTTTACAGTTTTTTTAAAGACTTTTTCATGGTAGGATAGATGAGGCCTTTGTGGCATGGTTTCAGAAGCATTAGTGAAGTCCAAGACATGTGTTTCCAAGCAACTAGCTTTGAGAATGTAGTCCACACTGGTAATCACCACCAAGTAGCTAAGAGACGGAGAATTCAGAAGGGGCCCTTTTGCCATGGGATCTCTCTCATACCCTAAAAGTAGCCTTGAAACAATTTATTTTATAAGTGGATGACTCCAGGACCTCCTATTTTGGTAAGTTTTCATGACAACATGGGTTTTTTAATCTATTTTGTTTTCTCTTGCCACCCCAGGGCCTCCAATAGCTAGCATAAAATAGGTACTTTGTAAATAGATATTGATCAATTTACAATAAAAACACGGGAGATGAGAAGGCACTTATTTCAACTCCTTCCTTCTGAACCACTCAAAACCACTTGGAACGAAATTCCCAGAAATAAATCTGTCTCCTTCATATCAAGCATTTCTCAAGGACTTGTCACAAAATGCCAGAGATGAACTAAGGCATGTTTAACAAAAACACTTTTTTTTTTTCAAAAACACTTTTTTAAGCTTATAAAATGTAGAGATTACACAAAGTTTTAAGAATATATGCATATATACATATATAATATATATGTGTGTGTGTAAATATACATATATTTGCATATATACATATATATTTTTCTTTCTCAAAGGAGAAATTGTATTATGACCTTTTTAGTAAATGTTGTCTGAATAATAAGTTTGCTTTCCTTGGCAAGACAAACATTATTGTCAGTTTGGTTTAACATCAGTATTACACCTTGTAGTTTGAGTGATCATTTAGAGTAATAGTTATAAGTGACAAAATTGAATGAGAAGTGGAAATTAACAGAATAAGAGTTAGTAATAATTCTGGTTGTTACAAATCTTCTCAGATTTAACATATAGTCTTCTATATGTTAAGATGACTTAACATATAAGTCATCTCATATGACTTATGAGATGAAGGGTTATAAAAAATATTTTTAACTTGACAAGATACCTCTAAATTTAGCCCACCTTGCATAGAAATGCCCCATTTCCATAACCTTAATTGCTTTCTCTGTCTCTTTTTTCACTCCCTGTTACCTCTGTATTCTTTTAAAGTATGTTTTTCATCAAAGGTCGCCTACATTCTATTGTTATTGCCTAGAAACCTATAGTGAATGTCTCAAAATTTGTGTCTCTTAAGCAGCATTTTTTCATAGCTGAATTGTAATTATGTGAGAAATCTAGGGTGTGTGAAGGTTGGAATAAGCAAGATAAAGAGAACTGGCTTCATTTGCCAAAATATCAGCTGTTCTGTGAGGGTTAATTTTCTTCCTAGGATGAAGTCCACAATGTGAGCCATATGTAAGGTCACTCAGATATCAGGAAGGGCCAAGGAACACCGCTTATCACCCAGCGCTTTGGTCTTGTTTCTGTCCAGGACAACAGAGTCTGGTCAGCATATCAGAATGAAAGTGGTTTAGACTAGAGTGTAGACACTGAAGCTGGACCGCCTTGGTTCCGATTCCAGTTCTTCTCTTTACTGGAGACATAGTCCTGGGAACGTTACTGTCCCTCAGGTTTTCCATTTCTAATAACAGAAACCATCATATGTCTGATCTTGTGTTTAGTGTAATAATTAAATGAGTTTGACATATGTTAAGTGCTTAGAACTTGGCATGTAATAAAAGTCATGAAATGTGAACTGTTACAATTTTTAATACTCTGAATATAGGAACCTGTTCCTCACTGGAGAGAGAGAGGTTGATTTAGAAAAACTCACAAAATATTTTTAAAGATGAGCTTAGGGAAGCCGGAGTTCTCCTCCTAATCTGTGAGGACAAATACTGCCCTTTCAGTACAACACACCCTGGTGACTTTGTTGGAGGCAGTCCCTTGGTCTTGTAGGAGATGAATTTTTTCTTTCTCTACCCTTCTAGGTTCTCTTGGCTAGTTTGTGCAGTAAATTGACATGAGACAGATTAACGAGAGAAAAAGAAGTCTAAGTGCATACGTACTGGAGTCCCACAGAGACAGTGAGAGACTCGGAGACCCTACAACTCGCAAGCGATTGAGACTTCTATGCCTTCTACTCACTTCTTCTCAACTGAGCTGAGAAGAATTGAACAGGGGTCTGGGGCTTCAAAGGGAAGAGAGACAATTCACAAGAAGATGGGAAGAGCAAGTGTTTGGTAAACAAATGTTTGCCAGGCCATGCAGAGTCAATGGGCACAGAGAGGACTCAGCACAGAGGCTCCATGAAGCTGTCCCCCGCGTATCACTCCTGTCCTCTCTGGTAATGGTCCTCTTCCTGGGCCAAGCCATCGATCTAAATTCTTTCAGACAGTTAAGAGGGAGGTAAAAAGCTCTTCCTGAGTCTTTTGGGCCCCCATTGTCTTCAGCGTAACCTAATCCATACACCCAAGTGGAGCATTTTGGCGAGGCTCATTCTGAATCTTTTCAGTCCGATCCAGCACCATGATGGCTGGCAGGTTTGACTTCTTATAGGCATGTAGATGGTTTTCAAGGACAAACTGAAGCATATATAAAAAGTAGAGAGTTTATTTGGGCTATAATCTATTTGAATTGGGCAGCATCCCCTCTAGCAGATAGAAAGGAGTTCTGAAGAGCTGTACGCAAGTGAAGACTTTTCCAGGCAGAAGGGAACAGGAACAAGGAGGTTATATTAGACAAAACAGCGGGTTGGTAATGACAATGTTAATCTCCTTTAGGAAGGTCGATCAGGTAGATTACCTAACTAGTGCTGATATGACGATTCCTGATTGGTTTAAGATTCTATTTCTGGGAGAGCCAAAACTGGAAGTAAGTCTTGGTTTGGTGATCAGGGGCTTAGCACAAGTGACTCCATTTTGAGACGGTTGTCTTTCTTTGAACAATGGTTATGAACTTACTAGTGATTTAATTGACCTCTGATCACCACTCTTGAATCTCTGGTTTGTTGTTTGACTAATATGCTATCCATGGGATTCCAGACCACATGGTCCTAATGCCTCACTCCTTTGACCTCACTTCATTTCACCATGACTGCGACTCACCTTCTTCTCAGCCTGTATGTGTTTTAAAGGAAAGATGAATCGACACTGTGGCCCCCTTCCTCTAAGCTGACAGCTATTACCTGTGTTTTCCCCTGCCCTTAACACTCCAAACAATTGTATTCAAATATTCCACAGTTAACTCAGCCTTGCAGTTCCCAAAGCTCTCAAAGCTTTAGGGAAATTAAATTAAAATATGGTTGAACTCTGCTTCTTATTCATTTATAAAGGGCATATCCTTTGCAGGCTTATGGGGCTAGCTAATGATTGTGTCTTCTGAAAATAGAGAAAGCAAGAGATACCTCCCCTGTCTTCTGGACCAACCTCACACTGAAAGTTGAAATGACCATGCAATGCACATGTCAAAATCATCCTATTGGTCTGCTTTGAGTTGATTGGCTTAATTGATTGACATCAAAAAACAATTTTCTACTTTTCTTTTATCCTCTGTAGAGGACTCATTCCACATATTTATGACAAAGATTCAATGAAAAGGACAATGTAAATTTGTCCTTTCTTCCTACCCTAGAATGTTACTAGCAGTGAAGTTCTAACAACTTTTTATGTCTGGCCACTATTACCTGTTTTGTACTCACCAAAATATCTTCCTCCCTTGATCAAAGCATAACGACTCCTGTTGTTCTTATTTACTTGGATTGAATTATTTGAATGAATATGCCTGTTTCCTTTAAATCAACTTAAATCAATTGATAAGCAGTATTATTACAATGTCTACTATTTAAAGAAAGCCATTAAACACTTTTGGAACAAGAAAATTACACCAGAATAAAAGATGCTGAGAATTTCCTGAACTTTTAAAGACATGATAATTTTTTGATTAATATATAGAGAGAATTTTATGCATGTATGCCTGTGTGTGGGCTAAGTCGCTTCAGTCTTGTCCAGTTCTTTGCAACTCTATGGACTGTAGCCCTCCAGGCTTCTCTGTGCATGAGATTCTTCAGGCAAGAATACTGGAGTGGGTTGCCATGCTCTCCTCCACAGGATCTTCCTGACCCAGGGATGAAATCTGAGTCTCTTATGTTCCCTGCATTGGCAGGCAGATTCTTTATCACTAGCACCGCCTGGGAAGCCCATGTGTGCATAACAGTTAAATAAGAAAATAGAAATTTTAACAGATCACTGAAAATATTGCCTATATATAGAATATTTTATCTATATATATATACATATATATATATACATTTTTTTTTTAGTATTTAGACACACATGAACGGATATAGTCACATATAAGTAAAAATCATACAAGAACTAAAGTTTATTTCTCTATGCTTGTGTGAAATTAAAGAAAAAAATGTATGATAGGAAAACCCAGAAAACATCAGACCTAGAAGTGAAATTGATTGTTAATGTATATCAAAGGGAAAATTAAATATCACAGAAACTTCTGTAAACTGAGAGGAAAGTCAGTGACCTCCTGATATGTCTGTGTAAACATGGCTGCCTCACCGTACTTTTTTCTAACAATAATAGATATCAAATGTATCAGAGCAAAAGAATAACAGATCATTTACATATTGTTTTAAGTCACCTAATACTCTGTGTGTTTATTGATCCTTTGGAACATAAAGAAAATGAACAACTTGTCATCACTGGAGCTTAGCTATCACGTAAAATAATTTTTTATTATAACAGTATCAGCTAGTGATTCATAGAGTCCTTGTTATGTATTAAGCATTTTGCTAATTACTTACAGACATTAATCCTTAAAATGGGCATTATCATCTATCTTATTTTGCACATGCAAATGTTAAGATACGGTGGGGTGAATAAAGTGAATAAAGCTATGTTACAAAACTAATATAAACTGAACAGAAATCCAAATTGAGCTTGGCTTAATTTAAAGTATCCAGTTAAACCACTATTCCAAACAACAGTCTGCCTCCCTTCATCACCTGGTGCTACATCTCTCTGGTACAATGGCATGAACATGGGCATATGGCGCTGGTCTCCCTCCTCTATAAATACCAAGTCCCCAGCTGCACTTAGCATCAGCACACAATAAATATTAAATATTCAGAATGGCATTGGAGAATAGGTAATCCATTTTCCAGAGACTGTCTGGAAAAGCTGTGTCACTAACATGAATTCTTCTATAAAACACATACTCATGTCATTTTGAAATGCTTAAAGAATGCTCGAAAACTCAGTTTTATAAACATGCCTAACCATGGGCTTCTCAGAAACCAACCAAACATACAGACCTACCAGGTGAAGAGTGTTTGCGTCGGGCAAACCAGAAATCAGGACTGTGAAAGTGTTCAATCACTCTTGTGGTCATATCTGAAGTCGTGCCCCCAAACCCAGAATTGTCACACAGCCAAACCAAAAGGATATGGATAAAACTTTTTTTCACTTTCAAATATAAGTTGGTACCTATAGCATCCCTTTTAGAAAACAAGAACTCATGTAAATAAGATGGGTGAAAGACAGAGCTGAAATAGCCAAAGGAGGCTTCTGTCCATAGCAATAATTAATAATTATATGAATTCAGAGTTTAAATCTTTCTATTGGGATGGATAATTACTTCTTAGTTAAAGGAGGCATTTAGATAGGAGTCAGTAGGTAAAATTTTCACTACAGATGGGCTCCTGATGTGAAATGCTAGGCAAATAGATACGAAGATTTGGGAGTTAGTTGGTGGACATATATGTCTAAGTTGAAGGCAGTTATCCCATCCTCCTTCACCCAATAAATAAAGTAGATAATAGAAATGAAAACAAGGCCTAAACAAATGATTTACTAAGCATTCTACTTTTCTACAAGCATGTACTAGCTTCAGGGTAGCTGAATTAGAATACAACATGGTCACACCTGACAGAACCAGATACACAGTGGAGCAGGAGATTCTTACCAAATTGAATTTGAATAATCCAGTATCAGTAGTAATGAAGAGTGATTAATAGATTTAGTCATTTTCTCCCAATTTTCATTTGTATTCTCAATGGTAACGTTGCATTTCTATTTGAAATATAAACTCCTAGTTATATTATGATTTATATTTCTGTGCTTAATAGGGAATAGCAATAAGCCTAAATTTGACTTACAGCCAGCTTTCTGTATCAACAGATTCAACAAACCATGAATCAAAAATATTTTAAAAAGCAGTCCAGAAAGTTTTGAAAAGCAAAACTTTAATTTGCATTCATGAGCAATAATTTACATAGTATTTACATTGTATTAGGTATTATAAGTAATCTAGAGATGATGGAAGTATGTGGGAGGGTATATATGTTGGGTTGGCCAAAAAGTTCATTTGGTTTTAAGTAAAAACAAAAGATATTTTTCATTTTCAACAAGAACTTTATTGAAAAGCATATTTACTGATTCAGTGAACTTTATGGCCAACCCCATAGTTTATCCTCAAAATCTATACCATTTGATATAAGGGACTTTAGCATCTGAAGATTTTGGTATTTGCAAGATGGGGCAAGTGGGTCAGTGGGGGTGGATGGTGAAGGGGTTGTGACTTAGGGGGCAGTCCTGGAACCAACCCCCCTAGATACAGAGAAGAATTGTGTATAACTTTTGCCATCCTTATTGTATGGCAAGAATTCAAGTTTAATTCAAAGCATGGTAGGGCCACTCCATTGTAATACTCTAACCTTTATGATACCTCACAGTTGTTTATCAATATGGCATAATCGGAGATGCAAAACTAATGAGTGATCATTGCTCTAGTAAAGTCTGGGAACTTTATATTCTGCAGGGGTTCACAGAAGAGAGTTTTGGTGACCATTTTGCCTACAGAGTCTTGCATTTTTAAAGGAAACTGGTAAAGACCTAATTTTATCCCAGAGGGTAAGTCTTTCTTGGGTGATAGAAACGTCTGTGAAAATTTGATGGGACATGTGACTTAGGTCACCTTTCTCTGCTGTGCGTAAAGCAAGTTCTGTGGATTGCACTCGGCCTCAGTGTGGTCTCTCCAGTTTGTAACTTTTCCACAGTTCCTGGTCATTGTCTCTTCCAGCTCTACTTCTTGGTCATTTTCATCTTACTAGGAAATGACAACCTACTCCAATATTTTTGCCTCAAACATTCTATGGACAGAGGAGCCTGGTAGGCTGCGTTCCATGGGGTCGCAAAGAATCAGACATGACTGAGCACACACACATGAGGTCAAATACTTGTATTGCTTCCTTGTGTTTAGACTACTGAGGGTTTTCCATCGTGTTCCTATTGCACCTTGGAAAAACAGTAAATGGATATTCACTTACTGTGTTCTACCAATTCCCCATACTTTTTAATGACAGAGAGCTACTTTTATGACTTCATAGCAAACCTGGTCACTTTATGTGAATTCCTTCAGCTGTATGAAAGGGGCTTGACTGATAGATCTACTGAAGTTCTTCACTTAAGGAAGGCTGTAGCTTTTCTTCCCTCTTGACCTGATGTTTGCATGTAAGGATGCCTGTAAAAAGCCATAAAGTAAATGAGAGTTACCTTAATTCAATAAATGTTATTGAGTGACTGTGGAGTTGTAGCTGTGCTAGACACTAGGCTTATACTAGTGAACAAGAATCAAAATACTATCGATTCTCATGTTTATTACCCTTTAGTGGGGAAAACAGGTATAAAACAAATAATTAAATTAATGAGTACCTAATGACTAACAATGCTAATGACAGGAAAGAAAAGTAAATTTAATAGGGGGTCCTCTTAATGTTGCTGGGGCTTAGGGAAAAATTCCTTCTGGGGATGCTGTTTAAGCTGAGATCTTAGGGATAGTTAGGGGAGGAAAGATGCCCTTGCAGACCGGAAGCATACGCATGTATGAAGACCTGGTGGGAACAGGCACAGGTGAAGAAAGACCAGGACACAAAGGCTTAGGCATCTACACTCTTTTTTTCTCCCAATTGGATTCTAAAACATGTCCACTGGACTTCAGGACTTCCACAAAGCCACTCTCATCTCCAAGTGATTGTTGAAATTGGTTCTTTGTGGGGCAGATGGAAGAAAATTCTTATTCTGCCATGTTGGTGATGACACTCTGGCGTTTTCCAAACTGTGTCTTTACTTTCAAGGTAGCAAAAAACAAGAAAAGTGTTTCATATCAAAGATACTCAAAGAGAATCCTTTCTACTGCTTTAACTAATCAGAGACCCGAGTTTCTGAGTTATTAGTTAAGAAATACCCCATGAAATTATTCTTGGCTCATCCATTTGTTAATTTAAATCAATAGAATAGCAATGTGGACACTGGGTTGACTTTGGAAAGAGAACATCCAAGGAAGGAATATAACATATCACCTTTAGTTTTAGTTAAAATAATCTAGCTTTAAAATGCTTTGAAAAATGTTGTAGGTGTTTACTATGGATGATTCCAGTATTTGTGACTGATGAACCATATCTGTCCCAACTTCTTAAAAGTTTTTTAGCAACTTGCGGTAGGAATTTTAGGACTTGGGGTTCAATGAGACATCACAATAAAGGAAAATGTCTTAGAAATATATGTAGAAAAACACTTTAGAGAATATATGGACTACAAACATTTCTCATTAGATATTGATGAGTGATAGAGTACAGAAATAAAAGTCACAAACATTTCTTCTGTTATAGAATGAATGCCATATTCTATGACACAAAAACATAAATCCTCCCAAGAAAGAAAACCCTCTAAGCTTATGGAGCTATGTGTTGAATTTCCCTGAAGACTTTGGATATTTTCTGGCAAGACCATCGTGTGCAGTATTTGGATATGTTCTCAGGCCGTATAGTTGTAGTTCTCGTTTACTTCTTGCCGGTCTGCAAAGCAGAGAAGGACAAGCCAGTTCAGTGTTTACTCATGCCTCTTAAGTGGGTTTTGTACAGTTCTCTTCTCCTTTCTGCCTTATAACACACTAATGTTTTACTCACTCGTAAATGCAGCTCAGAAATAAAAGGACCGTATAAGCCTTCTTAACGTTTATAATGCCAATCAATTTGAGCCTTCAAGCAATTATTGACTAATTAATAGCCAAACAGAGAACTTATTAAGGACTTATATGTGGAATTAAAGCTAGTTCCCTTCACATAATTCTACTGAGCCAGCATAGATATGCTCTAAAATTCTGCTCAAAGTTTGTAAACATTATTTATGGTAATAACTTAAAGGGGGAAAAAAGAGATTCCTTGCTGAATTCCTTGTTGATGAACTATTGATTTGATGCTCAGCCTTGAAAGTATACATTTGGCAAATTCCAACATTTTAAAATATATTTTTCCTATAATAAAATAGCATAATTCTCTGAAAACAATTTTAAAACTATGCTTTATTAAATAAGAATAAAATGTGGAATTCTGTTCCAGGGTTTCTTTGTACAAAATTATCTACAGGTCTGCCTTTGTGTAAATATATTACATATATTTACTTCGTATAAAAATTAGTTTGTTTTCATTTTCTTCATTCAAGCTATATGTCCACATTATCAATTATAAGGAAAACTCAGACATTTGAAAGCATTAGCCTGACCAATAACAAGTCTGTGCAGTATGGATGTTAATAATTCCTTTCTGAGTCAACAAATTATCACATGCTTTAGGGTACTGAATATATGTTCAGCCAAAAACTAGACATGTGAGGGAGTGGAAAAAAAGGATACAAATGATTTTTCTGTCCCAAAGAAGTTGAGAATACATGAGAGAATAGTATTTCTTTAAGAACCTAATCATTATTTTGTACTTCTGGAGCCTAAAGTTGTCAAGAAGGTACGCATTTCCTGAATCTTCTGTCTCTGTAAGCAGGCTGTGAATGTTGAATTTGTAGGAGACGAAGTTTTGCAGCAGTGGTCTTTGAGACGTTTAAGCAGCAGTGCAGCGTGGGCACTGGCCACGGAATGGATGTGGTCATCTTCAACCCTTGTGGTCTCACCAGCACCCTGATTCCCAGTGTCCCCAGCCGTAACCCTGATGTCTGTGCGGGGCACAGGTTTAATACTTTATAAATATGTGTGCTTAATTAAGCTCTGCAAAACAAGATACACAGATAAGTCTTTACCATCTCTCGGTAACCAAAGAGGAGTTTATAATCCAAGAGTTGGTTTTTTTTTTTTTTTTTCCTGGTTAAAACTCCATTAAGCTGTTAGAGTAATGGATTACACACTGTCAATTACAAGTAGATAAATGTCTTCAAATAGGCCATTACTTTAAAAATCAATAGTGAACTCAGTTCAACCAGCATTCAAAATATCTGCAGTTATATTATCAAAATGTTGATGTTTTAGATGAACTACCAAAAGAAAATTTATTTTTCAATTTATGGAAAATCCAAACCATTGCTTCAAATTGGATGTAAGTTAAAAAAAAGAAAATGATTCTATCAAGAAACCAACCCTACTTAGTGCTAAACTTCTGTGACTTAAGAAGGTCCTAACATTCTATACATTTTTGAGGTTTTTATAATTAAAAAAAATAATGCATATTCATTATAGGAAAAATAAAATACATTTGATTTTGAAAGGATAAAATTATTTTAATTTAACTCCTATGCATATATAAGTCACTAACATTTTCATGTATAGCTTTCTAAGCTTTTAAATATAAAATAAACACAAAATAATAATATCAACCCAAACTATTATTTTCACTTATATTATGAACATTGTTCCCACAGCATAATTATTATTGGCCCTAGGATATAGAATTATAAAAGTCTACTGCCACAATTTTCATTTTTAAACACAAGCCTTCATAATTCATGTCTTCCTGCTTGTATGACAAGTAATTCCTTAAAATAATTTCATGAAAATGTATTTCATTGGTCAAAGTGTGTATAATCTTTAAGGGCTGTACTGTCCACTGTCAGATTGTTCTTTTCAAATTCTTAAGCATCTCATAGACAGTTCTTTAGTTAGTGGAAGGGAAAATAAATGGAAATGCATTTTTATTTCATTGCTAGGTTTAAAAACAAACATTCTCTACTCTTCTATTTATGCATTTTTCACCTTCGTCATTATTTTAATCTGCAGTGACCAAAGGAACATGTTTGAGATAGGACAAGAATTGAGCCACAAATTTTCCCTACTACTCTTTTCAATTTGAATCTGGAATCAAAACAATGATCACTAAAAAGAACTAGATAGATAGTTCTCTAGGGCACTGAGGAAGGAGCTTGTTCCAGAGAAAAGTAGGAGGTCTTTTTCAGAAGTCTTACAGTTTCATTTAATATAATTATTTGGCTGTTTTCTCTTCTTTTCTTTACGTTGCTTGGCCAAACTAGCTCAAAAAGTACAGAAAAGTTTAGAACTAGGTGAGCTGTTCGGGAACTTGTGTGACAGAAATCAGATGCCATCAGTTATTTTCCTAGCGGAATCTATAGCATAAAAGCTCATCCCAGTAACCCCCTTCTCCCAGCCAATTTGCAGAAACATCAACTTTGTCAATGACTTGAGCAGAACAGTCAAAGGAACTAGAGGCGAAACCTCACTGTTGGGTTCCTTCATGGAAATAAGGATGTGGAAATGAGCAGGCAGTGTCTTCACATGTTTGGCTGTTGTCTAAACCATTTAATAACCTTTTAAAGGACAATTTCATCTGTGCCATCAAGGCTCTATCTATTCAGATTAAGGAAAGCATTATCATATCTTGGTTTACCCCTTCACCAAAATCCTCAGAGGTTTATTCTATCATAGGTTTGTGGCTAGTTCTACACTCTGCCTTATGTAGTTAAATCATCTTGTGGAAAATACTTTTTTTCATTCCCTCTAGCGTCTTATCCAAAACATTACTGAAGCTCAGAAGTTGACTGAGCTTCTTCTCAGATATCCACCTTACCACTTACTGAGCTTTTTAGAAGCCAGTGTCCAGCCCGAGTCTGAAAAGGCCCGAGTCAGAATTTTGTGAAGTAAATAGATCGATGGTCCCCATGGCACAGCCTACAGCCTCCCCTCTCCAACACTCCTTCAGCAGGAGGCTCCCACTGGTGCCCAGAACCCAGATCATTAAAGTCAAGACTTTGGATTGAAGTCTTATCAAGAAACGGCCTTTTAAGCTGGAAATGTATAGTTTTATCTGTTATCTGTTAGTTGCTAACACTTTCATCTTTTGCTTTACATTTTTAAAACCATGATAAAGCATTTCTTTATAATTAAAAATGAGCATGCACACATATAATCAGATATTAATGCGTTAGCCTTAATAAAAAAAGGTTCAACCATCTATGTTGGAGTTTCTCAACCCAACCCCCACACTATTGATATTTGAGGCTGGATAATCCTTTGTTATGTGGGGGCTGGGAATGGGATTTTCAGGCCTCTACCCACTAGGTGACCAACCCTTATCCATTTCGTTAGTCAATCCTATGTCCAGACATTGTCCAGTGTCCCCCGAGAGGCAAAATCACCCCTCTCTGGTTGAATCCATTGGCCAGTAGACAGTAAGGCATTAATTCACTCTTCCATCTTAATTGAGGCACCAGAGATACATGAACACACAGAAATTCCTGCCCTCCTGTGGTGTATACTCCAGTCCATATGAAAGTTTTTGGAATGTCAGAGAAAATCTCCAAGGCCATATATTTCAGTGTCAGAGGTCAGATCAGGCTACATATGACATATTTCCCTGGACAAAATAGGGGGTAGGCACTCAGCTAGAGGGAAACCTCAAAGGGACATTTCTTAGTTTTTTTTACTAATGAATTGGCCTCCCTAAAGAAAAGCATAGTTACACTAAATCATCATAGTTTTAGGAAAACTCTAAGAAAGAAGACTCCCTGGATGAGTATCAGGTATAAGTTTACTTGCATTGTGGATGGCATTCGATCAAGAGCTGACCCACATGTAGGTGGTTCTTTAAAAATTGTTCACGTGATGAATGTGGATTTAATTAAGCACGCTCACATTGGTCATGTTATTTATATCCTCAGCTGCGCTGTGCTTAGTCGCTCAGTCATGTCTGACTCTTTGCGACCCCATGGACTGTAGCCCACAAGCCTCCTCTGTCCATAGGGATTCTCCAGGCGAGAATATTGCAGTAGGTTGCCATGCCCTCCTCCAGGGGATCTTCCCAACCCAGGGATCAAACCTAGGTTTCCCATGTTGCAGGTAGATTCATTTGCTGTCTGAGCCTCCAAGAAGCCCTTTATATCCTCTGTATAGTTTAAAAAACTAGTTGTTTTTTTTTTTTAGGAATACTGTTCTCCCACTTTTTTTTTTTTTTTTTTTTTGCATGTGAAATTCCATCCAAACTGTTGCTGTTTTTTAAACCTTATTTTATATTGGGGTATGGTTGGCTAACAGTGTTGTGATAGTTTCAGGTGCAGAGCAAAGCAATATTTCCCAACTTCTTAAAATAGCAGTGGAAACAAAATTTAGACATGAACAAAAGCCTCAAATCATCATATACATTTAGCCCACTGAAACATTCTTATATTTTTTTTCAGATTTAGTTTATTCTTAGTGTGACCTAAGATTACTGTCCTTTCTAGATTTAATATAAATGTCCTCAATGGGTCTTCACAATAATTACAAAAAATAATATAAAAAGAATGCAAGTAACTACCTTTCCTTGCTTTTATTATAAAATTTGCCTCTACCTAACTCTAACATTTTATTAAATCACAAAGTTACAACCTAGGTAACTGTTTTTAAAATAGTTGAGAAATGTTTGGGGATTGGGAAAGAGAGAAAGGGGAATTTTTTTTTTTTTTTAATTAAAATGGTTCAAAAAGAGAATGACTCTGTCAGTAGAGGTATTCAGGTCCCCACTTTAAGCTGCTGTTTACTCAGTCTTGACTCCTATTACTTTAGTTGGTTTTTCTAAGCCAGGAACCCCAGGCCCTCCCCTGGGTGTGGCCCCTTGACCCCTCTGCCCCTCCGGCTGGATATATCTTAGTGACCTGTCCTTGCTGACCTTACTACGTTTACACTGACTGGTGGAGAGAAGATGGAATCTGAGGCCTCCCTGCCCCTTTCCTGCTTCTGCCACCATCTTATTAGATTTATCCTTTCTCACCCCACATTGCTGCAGGCAGACTTCTAGGTCTTCTGCTTGTTTGAGAGCTTCTTATTTGGGGTGTCTAAGAGCTTCTTATCCGAAAGATCGAGCAAGAGGGTATTTTGCTGTAAAGACTTTAGCTAGGGATGTGCCGCTTCCCCGACTTCCCAGGTGGTGCTAGTGGTAAAGAACCCACCTGCCAACACAGGAGACATAAGAGATGTGGGTTCAGTCCCTGGCTTGGGAAAATCCCCCGGTAGGCCTGGCTACCCGCTCCGGTATTCTTGCCTGGAGAATCCCATGGACAGAGGAACCTGGCGGGCTACAGCCCGTAATCTGTGTCACAAAGGACACGACAGAAGTGACTTTTGCACAGCACACCACTTCCCTCTCTCCATTTCTGTGCCGCATCAACCTGCCAGTGTCTCCTGTGTCGCATGCAGGCATCCCCTGGAAGCAGGAGCACGTTTCTTCTAATATTTATTTCTTCCTTTTTGGCTGTACTAGGTCCCCACTGCCATGTATGGGCTTTCTCTGGTTGTGGAGAGCGGAGGCTGCTCTCTACTTGGGAGGTGCTGGCTTCTCCTGTTGCAGAGCACTGGCTCCAGGAGCACCGGATTCAGTAGTTGCTGCCACGGGCTCAGTAGTTGTGGCTCATGGGCTTTGTTGCCCCCAGGCATGTGGGGTCTTCCTGGACCGGGGATTGAACCCGTGTCTCCTGCATTGCAAGGCAGACTTAACCACTGGACCACCAGGGCAGCTCAGAACAAATTAAAGTGCAAAAATGTGAAGACACATAATTCACATGTTACAGACAAACTAGGCTTTGCTTAAAAGAGAATCATGAATTTCTGGGACTTTTTTATCCATCTCTAAAGAAGGCCAAGACCTCCCATAACCAAACTGGACTTGGGAATCCTGTTTTGTTCGTAGATGAACGAGCTCTTGAAAGTTCTGATGGTCCCTGGAGATAAAGTCATTTAGTCCGTGGGTGCTCCAGCTTTGTCTTGGGTTTAGGTGGATCACACCTTGAATCCTAATTAGAACAGTTTTCCCTAAAATCTATGTTAAAATTCTCAGACCAAATTATCTTTTCTATTTCAGGTATTACATTTCCTTTTTCCTAACTGAACTGACTCATTATATAGATACATTTGTTATTCCTGCTGCTCTAAGAAATGTGCTTCTCCTTTGCACAAAATCATATATGCATTCCAAAACATGCCCACTATCCATCTAATACCTCAGAGTAACCCTTCACTTGGAAATTCAGCCTCCTGAAAATAAAAGTCCCCACTTGATTCTCCAATCATTCCCTGGTGACTCAGTGGTAGAGAACCTGCCTGCCAATGCAGGAGACGTAGGTTCGATCCCTGGGTTGAGAAGATCCCCTGGAGGAGGAAATGGCAACCCACTTCAGTATTCTTGCCTGGAGAATCATGGGCAGAAGATCCTGGTGGCCTACAGTCCATGGGGTCACAAAAGAATAGGACATGACCTAGTGACTAAACAATATTACCTCTCAATGTTTCTGTGTTTTTTTCTTAATAGTATTTGCATCACATTTTATTGGTTCTGTCTCAGTTGGTATGAGATCATTTTCAATTCACTCCCTTGTGAAGGTATAGATTTCTGGGGTAGATCTCTGAAAAGAATTTCACATACATGTAAATCTGTTAGTGAGACCAAATAAGGAGGGGCCCATGTGGTAGTTGCAGGACCAGAGCTTCTGAATCCCAAAGTTCAGCCATAAGAAACCTCATTCAAGAAATGCCTTTCCTTTTCTTTCTTCTTTTGGATACTCCTTTTAAAGGCGGCAGATTTAATACCAGCATTTTGATCCATATTCAGGCACTTTTAAAAGGTCATAACCTGTACAGACTAGAGCTTTTATGGAACTGTGTATGTTTTATAACCATTGGCTTCAATTTGGATTACTCAGCACTTACTTTCTTTTGGGAAGAGATCTAGAAGGTAACAGTCTCTCATTCACGTCATTTTTTTTTATAGTGTTCACCTAATAATGACCTTCTTTCCTAGACAGCCTTCTACCAATAAGGATTTCTAAGTGATAGAACTTACATTCTGCTACTGGATCACAGACACACTCACCCAGGGAATATATTTCAAATGTAAAGTGCTCAAGTAATCCAATCTGTGTGTTGCCATTTCAAATGATGGTTTAAATTCCATCACTTCACTAGTGAGTTCGACAGCGTTCTTGGAGCACATTGAATGTGAGAGACCTTAGGAATTATTTAATCCAATAATTATCCAAATCTGATTCCCAGGCCAACAGCATGGGTATCACTAGCAGCTTGCTAAAAATGCAGATTTTAGTGTCCAGACCCAAATTAAGAACTTGAGGAATGGGACCAGACAATCTGTGTTTTAATGAGTTCCCTAGGTGATTCTGAGGTTATTGATTTTTCTCCCAGCAATCTTGATTCCAGCTTGTGCTTCATTCAGCCCAGCATTTCTCATGATGTACTATGCATGTAAGTTAAACAAGCAGGGTGACAATATACAGCCTTGATGTACTACTTTCCTGATTTGGAACCAGTCTGTTGTTCCATGTCCAGTTCTAACTGTTGCTTCATGACGTGCATACAGATTTCTCAAGAGGCAGGTCAGGTGGTCTGGTATTCCTATCTCCTTAAGAATTTTCCACAGTTTGTTGTGGTCCACACAGTCAAAGGCTTTGATATAGTCAATAAAGCAGAAGTAGATGTTTTTCTGGAACTCTCTTGCTTTTTCGATGATCCAACAGATGTTGGCAATTTGATTTCTGGTTCTTCTGCCTTTTCTAAATCCAGCTTAACCATTTGTAAGTTCACAGTTCACTACTACTGTTCACACTACTGTTGAAGTCTGGCTTGGAGAATTTTGAGCATTATTTTACTAGCTTGTAAGATGAGTGTAATTGTGCAATAGTTTGAGCATTCTTTGGCATTGCTTTTCTTTGGGATGGAATGAAAACTGACCTTTTCCAGTTCTGTGGCCACTGCTGAGTTTTCCAAATTTGCTGGCATATTGAGTGCAGCACTTTTACAGCATCATTTTTTTTAGGATTTGAAATAGCTCAAGTGGAATTCCATCACCTCCAGTAGCTTTGTTCCTAGTGATGCTTTCTAAGGCCCACTTGACTTCACATTCCAGGATGTCTGGCTCTAGGTGAGTGATCACACCATTGTGCTTATCTGTATCATGAAGATATTTTTTGTATAGTTCGTCTGTGTAATCATGCCACCTCTTCTTAATATCTTCTGCTTCTGTTAGGTCCATACTATTTCTGTCCTTTATTGTGCCCATCTTCGCATGAAATATTCCCTTGATGATACCACCCTTATGGCAGAAAGTGAAGAAGAACTAAAGAGCCTCTTGATGACAGTGAAAGAGGAGAGTGAAAAATTTGGCTTAAAACTCAGAAAACTGAATGTTGAGCTTTAAGCCAAATTTTTCACTCTCCTCTTTCACTGTCATCAAGAGGCTCTTTAGTTCTTCTTCAGAAAACTAAGATCATGGCATCTGGTCCCATCACTTCCTGGCAACTAGATGGGGAAACAGTGGAAACAGTGACAGACTTTATTTTTGGGGGCACCAAAATCACTGCAGATGGTGACTGCAGCCATGAAATCAAAAGACGCTTGCTCCTTCGAAGGAAAGTTATGACCAATCTAGACAGCATATTAAAAAGCAGAGGCAATGCTTTGCCCACAAAGGTCCCTCTAGTCAGTTCAGTTCAGTTCAGTTCAGTCGCTCAGTCATGTCCGACTCTTTGAGACCCCATGGACTGCAGCACGCCAGGCCTCCCTGTCCATCACCAACTCCCAGAACTTACTCAAACTCATGTCCATTGAGTCGGTGATGCCATCCAACCATCTCATCCTCTGTCGTCCCCTTCTCCTCCCGCCTTCAGTCTTTCCCATCATCAGGATCTTTTCAAATGAGGCAGCTCTTCACATCAGGTGGCCAAAGTATTGGAGTTTCAGCTTCAACATGAGTCCATCTAGTCAAAGCTACCGTTTTTCCAGTGGTCATGTATGGATGTGAGAGTTGAACTATAAAGAAGGCTGAGCACCGAAGAATTGATGCTTTTCAACTGTGGTGTTGGAGAAGACTCTTGAGAGTTCCTTGGACTGCAAGGAGATCCAACCAGTCCATCCTAAAGGAAATCAGTCCTGGGTGTTCACTGGAAGGATTGATGCTGATGCTGAAACTCCAATATTTTGGCCACCTCATGCAAAGAACTGACTCATTGGAAAAGACCCTGATGCTGGGAAAGGTTGAGAATGGGAGAAGGGGACAACAGAGGGTGACATGGTTGGATGGCATCACCGACTCAATGGACATGAGTTTGAGTAAACTCCATGAGTTGGTGATGGACACGGCTGCCTGGCATGCTGCAGTCCATGGGGTCACAAAGAGTCGGACACAACTGATCAACTAAACTGAACTGAACTAGCTGATTCTGATAAACACTTGGAACTACTGATTGACCTTATTCTTTTTGCAATTGGAAAGTTGAAGCCTGAAGTAATAAAATGACCTACAGAGAGAGAGAGAATAGAGCCAGCTGGTTCTGTTCACAATATCAGAATGAGAACCCATCCTGATACACTTTCAGCTGTTCTGCAATGCCAATGTGGTGACTCTCTATACACATGTAGAGTTGAAATCCTGAATTTTATCAGCTAGCACTAAAATCCTCTTTCA
Source organism: Cervus elaphus (assembly GCF_910594005.1). NCBI lineage: Eukaryota > Metazoa > Chordata > Mammalia > Artiodactyla > Cervidae > Cervus > Cervus elaphus. The sequence goes on from NC_057841.1 coordinate 54,509,360, forward strand.
CAGCTCCTTTTTGAGCTCAAGTCAACACTCTTTCCCTACTTAAATTTGAATGCCATGAATATATTCAGGAGTCTCCATATTTGTTCTCTCCTGAGCACCGCTTTCCTTACTCAGATATTAATTGAACATTTAACCAGGTACACCCAGCCACTCATTTTTAAAAGTAGGTATTCTTTTTCATAGAACTTTTGTGATTTTTTTTTCTTGTTTTGTTTTACCTTTTGCTCTCCTATTGAGTTTGAATCTCCACAAGCACCAAGTAGGACTTGGAGAAATTCTTTCTATTGTTGCCAGAATACTCAAACTCAATGCAATTCCATCTCCTAAGGTCAATTTGCAGGAGGCTGACTTTGAAACAGCCTATGAAATTGTGAGCAAATGAAGTTTCATCTTGCTGTTAACGAGGTTGCCGTGCTAAACCCGGCAGCGTGGTAGCTGACCCTTTTATGTTATTCTGTCTGCTCCAGCTGGTGCCATTGGCTGTTAATCAGAAGTGTTTATACTTTTTCATTCTCACTTGATTTCCACTAGCCTGCTTGACTTGGTATTCAGCGTCGCTTCATTACAGAGAATATTGTTGCAGCCCTGTCTTGACATTTCACTGTCAACCAGTGGTGATAGGTCAATATTACATCTCCTGTTCTTCACAAAGTAGAAAATATGCGGTCACACCAATTAGATACTTTTTTTTTTTCCCGTTCAGCCTTCCTTTTAGCTGCCAAAATTGGTCTAGAATTAAAGAGGAAGCAAAGGATTTATTAGAGACCAAACCCTTGGCTTAGGGTGCTAAAAAGATTAGCTGGTGAAATACCAAAATCTTTAGGAGGACAAAGATCAAAACAGGAACTGTGGAACCAATATACCCTCTTCTTCTCTGCCTGTCGGCAGCAAATGGAAGCATCGTTGCTTTGGAAATAGTTTGCAGGAACGTAAAGGCTATTATCATTCGTGCTTTAAAGTGGGACATTGAGCAGGGTCCTCTAGATTCTTCTTGATATTCTCTTCTGTTTCATGGTTGTGAGGGCATGTTTGCCAGGTTGGGGAGCAATGAAGAAATTCCAGAGTTCCTGAACTTGTCTGATTTCTAATAGCACTAGACCACTTGAAAGTCTTTCTGTTCATCCATCTAACTCCTCCTCCTCATTCCTTTTTTATAATGTTTCATTCCCTGGCTTTTCATATCTCTACCTGAGCAACCTTATTAGCTACACGTTAGGCAACATGACATTGGGAAAGACGCACATTTTAGGGTCAGTGAAAATGTTGAATTTAGTAGAAACTGGGCTCAGATGCCAGCTCAGTCACCTTCATGAGCTTGTATGGCCCTTAAGCAAGACATTTAATTTCTCTGAGCACACTTACAGCTGTAAATTTGGGGGAGGAAATGCAAAATCAATAACATTTCATTTGGGTGCACTTAGTTTTGCTCTTTACTATATGTGTTGGACATTGTGCTGAATGCCGAGGCCAAGTATAAATAAGATGCATATAGGGGGCAAAGAAAGCAGCAAGAAGGTGTCAATAGTTCCACTCAAGCACCCAGGAGGGCTTTCTGTTGGTAGTGAGGTACCAGCTGAGTCTTGAGAAAGGGATGAGTTTGGTGGGCAATATGATGGGGGAGGAATTCCCAGCAGAAGATGGAGTCTAAACATTGGCAGCAATTACACGTGGCCTTTGCATTGTGCATGGCTGCCCCTATCCTAAATAACTGCTCTCTTTCCTCCTATTTTCTCTGGTCATCATACTATTCTCTTTTTATAGTACTTAAAACCAAGCTGCTGAATAATTTAGTAGAGTTATATTTCTCACCCTTTTTTAAAAAATGATTTTTGCTTTTATTTTTCTTTGTTAATGAATGTCTTTTTTTTTTTTTTTTTTTGCTACAGCCATTTAATTATTTTCTTATAGTTCATTTGGGCTTTCCCAGGTGGCACTAGTGGTAAAGAACCCACCTGCCATTGCAGGAGACATGAGACGTGGGTCTGATCCCTGGGTCAGGAAGATTCTCTGGAGGAGATCGTGGCAACCCACTCCAGTATTCTCGCCAGGAGAATCCCATGCACAGAGGAGCCTGGCAGGCTACAGTCTAAGGGTTGCAAAGAGTTAGACACGGCTGAAGCAACTGAACACATACACACACACACACACACACACACACACACACACAGAGTTCATTTATTTCCCTGAAGTCTCAGAATTTCATTCATCACATTTAGGATTTCACCTGGAATGGTTTTGAGAATGGGGTGAAACTGGAATCTGATTTGCTGTTTTTTTCCCTCACACTGATAACCAACTTCCCCAGTTCTGTTTATTGCAAAGACTGTATGTTCCCCACTGTTTCAGAGCTGTACTTCTGTCCTCTGCTAGATTTGTGTGTACATGTGACTCTGCTTCTGGATAATTTTTCTGCTTCTGTCATATCATTTTGCTGCTACAGTGTTTTTTAAATCATTGTAGTTTCTTGATATTTGAGGAGAACAAATAGCCCAAACTTGCCCCCCTCCAAAAATGTTTTTGCCTTTTTAACCTTTTTATTTGTATATACATTTTAGAAGTACCTCATTTTGTTGCCGCTAAAAACTCATTGTATTTTAATAGAGACCTTTTGAATTAATAGGTCAATTCAGAGATAGTAAACATCTTTACAATTTTGTCTTCTTATCGATGACCATCACATGTATTACTTAATTCTTTGGGTTTTCTTTGTTCACTTTCAATAAAGCTTTGTAATTTCCTCCATAAAAAACTTATCATTGTTGGTTATGGTATTTTTTTTAAACTGGTTGACTGGCTTTTTAGTTTTCCTTTAGCTTGTATACATGCTTTGAACTTCAGCGTTAAAAATTCCTTCCCCTAGTGGATATAATGATTTGGGGATATAACCAAAAGTTATGCAGTGCCAAGATTAGGAAACAAGAGGTCCTATTTTGGTTAAAATTAAGGTGGCATAATACTTTCAGAAAGAGAAAGTTTTTCATGTAGACCATAAACTTCAGCATAATTAATTTCAAAAAGGAAGCTCAGATATGTCGTGATAAGTTGGTAGAGTTATTTGACTAAGATGTGTTTTCTGAGGAGGGAAATCTTACCTACCTGTATTAATTTAGTAACTTTTTAAAGAAACAATCTATTACGTTCTATACATTATTGAATGCTTATTTGCATGCCTACAAAAATCTCTTATCCTCTGTTGAAGAAGAGGAAATGTCACCCTCTATCCTTCTTAAATTTTTGTGGCTGGACACAAAGCCACTTAATAACTAAAAAAGAAACACATCTTGATTCATGCACGTGGATGTCTCTTAGAAACAGATGGACAAAACAGGCAGCTTTTATACTTTTTAGATGAACAGTACATCTGTAAGAAAATTAACAGGAGAAAGACACTTCGGTTTTGGTTGCCCAATTAGGGAAGAATCTAAGCAGAATTTAGGCTTGAGTAGTAAATTAAAGAAGATACAAAGTTTGTTTCCATAAGCTTCTTGGTGCTCACTTTCATCTTTGGTGGTAAGTGTGACTCTCAACCTCCGACACCAGGAGCTCAAGTGGGAGATTCATCTTCTGCTTTCAGGAATACAGAACTGAGGGTCAGCCTGTTCCTCCAGCGTTGACTGTTTCTTAAGTAACTTTAACTCAAAATAATCCATATGCCATTGAGGCACATTTTGGGGTGGCCTACCCTGGGCCTCAACTCATACAGGTGTGATCATCATTTAATTTGCCATCATATTGATATACATTTCTGACATTTATATATCTGAAAATTTGACATAACTTTGTAGTACACAGCCTCCTTTTTCCAGAAAGAAGTGTTTATAGATGTTCTTGCTTAGCTGCCATTGTAAACGTCTAATCTCTTGTTAGTTTGCTCCCTTTGACAGTCAATCATCTACATTTCTTCAGTTTTTCTCTTGTATCTTGACTTTTAGTTCTGAGGCCTCTAGTGACAAAATGAGGAAGTTTGTCACTTTACTTTTTCTTTCCTTTTAATTGTTTGTTTAGTTGGATTTGTTCTAGAATGTTGTTTGCTTGCTGAGGTGAAAAGAGGACCTCTTAAAGTATAATTTTGCACTTTGGAAACTTATTTTCTTGGGAAATAATATTTATAGGGTTCAAAGCCCATTTTCCATTCTAATTTAAATTATGTGTCTCTTTCTAAAAACTATAGGCTTCCCCCCACCAACATTCTGAAGTTAATAGGCTGTTATGTTTTCTCTATGTATTTTTATTTCAGTAATTTGGCCTTTCTACTCCAAGGCTAAGAAAATAGTTTTGTATATACTACCAACTTCAAGTATATTAGCTTATGTCTTTTTTTTTTTTTCCCCTAAAAATTACTGATTGAAAATGTATGGTTGGTTTTTATTTCTAGGTTAAGCTTTACCTAGGGGATATTTCCAGGGACTGCCACAAAACCTACATATGCAGTACTTTCTGCTACTTTGGGAAAGCTGCATATTTCTGCAAAATTTTAACATCTGGTATATTTATATTTTGTGTTAACTCTTTTTTGGAGAAGGTTCTGTATATATTACTGTAGTTCCTATTTGAGTTGTTCTTCATGTCTTCAACAGGTAGAAATTGTTGTAAAAGACTCCAGAAAGTAATGATTGTGTCATATTTGTTTTTAAATTTAAAATCTTAGAATTTTCCTAGGAAGAAGACTAGGCGACATCTCAGAGCAATTAACCAGTGTTATTAACATCATTCCTCAGCACCATCACTTTTAAAACTTGTCATGGTGACACTGTAAACTTAGAAACGGCAGTTCTGAATTTTCCAGTTTTGAAATGGAAAATATAGACTTCAGTCAGTATCCAAACTCATTGTGTTCTCTTTTTTCTTAATAGTGAGAGAAATAATGTCAAGGCCTATAGCTTCAGGAAAGAAGTATAGATTTAATAAATTGAAAGTTTTAATATCGTTGGCCCAAAGCTTACTTTGGGTCCCCAGTGACTGGTTATGTTTGGTTTATTTAGTTAGCTCTACATGGTGTGCATTTGTTAGGCGGAGGAAATGTTAACCAACCACTTACTGGTTTATTTTTACCTCATGTGCCTCCTATCACGAGTAATGGAAAACATGAGGAGAATAGATGACCTCTTAATTTTGAAGTTGTTTCAGAGTAGGTACAAATTTTTCATCAGAAGTGCTTGCAGGCTTACTACTTATTTTATAACCTAACTGGTCATTATTTTCTTTCTCTTTGGTTTGTGTGAGAGTGCAACAGCTTAAAAGTTGATCAGATTTTTGCAGAACGCTCCTGCAATGTGTGTTGTGCCCCTCCGTTTTAGGTAATCACAGGGAATGCGTTTCTATGTGCGGCATAACGCCATGGAAATGCCAAGTTTCAAGCATCGGCTGTTGGAAAGAAGGTATCACTTGCCCATTTCTGAAGAGAAAACTTTGAAAATGTATAGGCATTCTTCTAAAACCAGACTGAAATATACTACTTTATTTCAGAGACGAGGTTGTGTTTTGTGTTTATGAAATCTTATACCTCTGCATGTGTGACAGTAATGGGATATCTTCACATGTACTGGGTTTTCCCGGTGACTCAGACAGTAAAGATCCTACCTGCAATACAGGAGACACAGGTTCCATCTTTGTGTTGGAAAGATCTCCCAGACATGGGAATGGCTGACAACTCCAGTATCCTTGCCTGGAGAATTCCATGGACAGAGGAGTCTGGCAGGCTACAGTCCATGGGGTTGTAAAGAGTTGGACATGACTGAGTGACTAACATTTAAATGCCACATGTATGTGACATGTTCTTCTCTGAAGTATTGCTGGGTTAATGAGGTTTTCAGTTAGTATTAATGATTGCCTAAAACACCATGGGTGTTTACATATACTGCTCCTTTATATTATCAGTTTTTATTTTAAAGGTTGGTAGGATTTCTGTGGGGTACATGCTTGCATTCATAGATGTGTTGCATTTCTGTATTATCACAGTTTGTGATATATATTATATATATATGTGATATCATATATCACATATTTTTCTTACATCATATGCAAAATTAACTCTAAAATTCATATATTCCACAGTCAGATACCCAATTAACATGTTTCTTTGTAACTTCCACATCATAGCTTCTCTTATAATGAAGTAATGGCTTTATCGCTTCTCCTATGCAGTACACACTTACTCTTGGTGAATTTCACTTACTTGGATGAAGCTCATCATTGCAAATTTGCAAGGAAATTAAAGATGAGGGAATTTTACATCTTTGCATATGCAGTATACACATGTGAACCTACCCAATATCTATTTCATTCGTAAAATTAAAATATTCTCTTATTTCTCACCCTAAAGAAGGGTCTAATCCCTGCTGAATACAGTGTTAACTTGAATATGTGAAAATTTGCTGAAAGTTTTGTCAGTTACCCAAATGCTTTTGTAGACATGGTTGATAAAATAGAAAGCCTTAGTTTATTCAGCATATGGGACATTTTTGTAAATGTATCTTTCTCTGCAGCTTGCTTTTGAATCACACAAAATCTTCTACCATATCCCTAATTATTGTTAATTTTCCCAAATGTCAGGGTCTGCTTCCCCATAACAGCACAGTATAAGTTTTTGATGGTGAAAATAAGGTTCAATTGTACAATGTCTTTCTTCTTTCTTTTGAGTGATCATTTTTCCCCTTCAATATTATGCTGACAATTTGAGTCACTGCCATAAAGAAATCAGAGACATCTGGTACAATATACACATTCTGCCTGCCAAGAAATAACCTAAATTATATCACTTGTGTGTGTAATGCACTTAGTGAAGCTCTTTAAGTATTTGTCTTTATTAAAGTAATGTATTTTCATAAATGCATTACCTTTTCATGTTAGTGCTCTATCTAAGGAAATACAGTGTAAACATATGAAGAGGTATAACATTTTTGCAATTAAGGAGGCTCTAACAGACAAGATTTAACACAAGTGACTAATTTTTTATCTGCTATTTATCTTGATTTGGTTTATTTTGACTGTCAGTACCTGACAGAGAGTACCTCCCTTCCACATGCCTTACATTTGTATGTTAAGCATTGCTTTGCATAATTAAGGGGTGTGGCTTGTTGTCAAAGTTAACTTAAAATATTATCTAAAGCTGGAAATATTGCTGACATAATACGTATTTTACAGGATAGACAGGTTTTTCTTACCTTTCTATCAGTAGTTACCAAAAAGTCAGACATTTTTGTTGACAGGGAGAGATTACCTAAGGGATGTTTTTAGAGGAGTCAAAATTCAGTTCTTTTCAACATGTAGCCTGCAGATCACTGCTTCACAATAATGTGGAAAAAAAAAACCCAAAAACGTTTAAGTTGCATTTTTTGGGAACCAACTCTAGACCTGCTTAATCAGAACCTCCAGTGATAGAGACTAAAACAAAGTGAAAGTGAAAGTGAAGTCGCTTAGAGTGTCCCCCTCTTTGCAACCCCATGGGCTGTAGCCCACCAGGCTTCTCCATCCATGGAATTTCCCAGGCAAAAGTACTGGAGTGGGTTGCCATTTCCTTCTCCAGGGGATCTTCCTGACCCAGTGATCGAACCAGGGAGACTAAAACCAACCATATTTAAAATGAAACAACTGAAGGTAAACTAAAGCATTGCTAATGTTTGGAAGGAACTTTTATAATGTAGTGGTTCTAGTCCCAGCCCTCCTGACTAGAACTAGGACCTTTGGCCACTCTTTTATCCAGCTATGCTTCTCTGCTATCTTAGTCGTTGGATCAAGAAGCAGGGTATGCATTCTCTAAGACTTCCCAGCTCTAATTGTCTCTAGACATAGCATTTGGAAAAAAATAGTAAAGAAGAGGAGGATAGGAAAACTAATGAGATGGGAGAATTTATAGATTTCTTAAAAGCCATAGACAAAAAAAAAGCAAAAGATAGTTTAAAAAGTTGGTTTTTCATGTTATTTTGTCACAACCACCAATAAGAAAACCTGGAAATAGAGTGAAGTTAATACACAGAAACACACATAGACTTCATATATTCTCTTAACCTGAATCATAAATTGATTTAAAAAATGGCATACATCACAAAAACAAACTTCAAAAAATATATGAAGTTAAATAAAGACAGAACAAAGAACAGCAGGAAGCAATACCACAAATATTTGGCCTTACAAAATGCTTTTTTTCAATTCAATGAAGAGTGAAACTTTAAAAAGATAGAAGCTGACTTTCACTACAGTATCTTACAGAAGTGGACATCAGCTTTTCTTTATGTAATTTACTCAACTTGCCCTATTCTTCATTTTTAACTTTGATTTTCTGTATATTTTTTAAGAAATTCATAACTATTTTCTTCTGAACTTTCATTTTTGGCCATAATTTATATTATGTTTGAAAGATAAAAATGATGGCCTCCAAAATAAGTAGAAAAGTTATTAATTAATTAGCTCAGCAATCCTTTTCACTCACCACTGCTAGATTCCTTTTTAAATGTATTTTCTTTGTGTAACTCTGCTGTTTAAGAACGGAAAACCTGACCCTGGCATTTGAGCATTTCAGTAAACTTGTTTCATCTTATCAACTCAACCAAGTAGTCTCCTTCATCATCAACTTCATTATCTCAACCAGCCAGTCCCATCTCTAATCATCAGCTAGTCAGTAATCTTCTCACAGAAGAGGGATGAGCTGAATATCTGATAGGTTTTATGGGTACCAGTTCCTGTTTTATTCGTCTGTAACAGACAGCAACAGCTTACCCAATAAGTGCTTATTTTTTCCCACTCAGGAAGAAGTCAGGAGGAATGAAGATCCTGTAATTATTTCAGCAATGGCCTGTCTTTCTCTCATATTTGGGAAGTGACAGGGGCAGCTTCCCATTATTTCTGAGCTCAGAGTCCAGAGAACAGAGAATGGATGAGGGTTGAACCATCTTTGTTTGGCCCTTTGTATCAGGAAGGAGAAGATTTTACCAGAAATCCCCCTCCCCAGATTTCCATTTCGATCTCACTGACCAGAATCACACATCATTCACGCATCATCTGACCATGTCTAGCTGCAAGGGAGACTTGAAAGGGAAGCACTGGCTCTCCTGCTTCTGTGTGTATGTGCCTGCTCAGTCACTCAGTTGCTGAGTCATGTCTGACTCTTTGCAGCCCCATGGACTGTAGCCTGTCAGGCTCCTCTGTCCATGGAACTTTGCAGGCAAGAATACTAGAGTGGGTTGCCAGTTCATTCTCCAGGGGATCTTCCCGACCTAGAGATAGAACCCTGGTCTCTCACATTGCAGGCAGATTCTTTACTGTCTGACCCACCAGAGAAGCCCTGCTTCTATAGTGGGAGGCAAAAGTAAAGGGCATGGATTGAGTAGCCATTCAGCATCATCACTCATTCATTACTCTGCTATTGCTTTGGTTTGTTACATTTTTTGCAGTCCTGTTCAACGTATACGTGGTCTACATGACCGTCTCCAGCCTTTTTGACACTAGGGACCAGTTTCATGGAAGACAGTTTTTTCACAGATGGTGGCAGGGGGATGGTTTGATAGGAAGTGGAGCTCAGAGGGTAATGCAAGTGAAGGGGGATGGGTATAAATACAGGTGAAATTTTGCTTGCTGACCCACCACTCACCCCCTGCTGTGTGGCCCAGTTGCTTGCAGACCAGGGACTGGTACTGGTCTGTGACCCGGGAGTTGGGGACCCCTGGTGTTTTCTGTTCAATTTGTGTTATATATTTTTCAAGACCAGAGCTTATGTTCCCTGCTTGTATACCTCAAAAGGATTAGTCTGAAGTGAGCACTTAATAAATGTTTCTTGAGATATATTTAATATATGTGATGTTGGAGAATATATGTGGTGCTGTTTTTAGGTTGTGTGGTTTATTATACAGAGTTGAGGTTCTAGAGTTAAAAAATGGAGTTTAAGTCATTAATCTCCTATTTAATAGCTATATCATGGTTATTGACTTATGATATAGCGTCTCTGAGATGCAGTCCCTTATCTGCAAAATGAAGAAAAATAAAAAAACTTACTTTGTTAGGTTTGTTTAAGAACACAAACATGAAAATGCATGTGAAAACATTTGAATAATTAAACACTAGGATGGAAGAAAAACACTGTTCTTAATATAGTATTTGTAATGTTCCAGAATAAAAAAGAGTCTTAGTGACAATTTTGCAACAGGCAGTAGAAGTGATTCTCTTATTGTTACATGACATTGCTTTTAAGGTGGTACAACTCAACCAGGAAAGACACAGCAATTACAACTAATAAGCTATTGCATTCAATTTGTTAAGGTTTCCCAACTGCTTCTATAGTTACTAGGATTGCCATTTCTTCAGATCTTATTGCTACAGCAAGCAGCAGAAAAAAGTTGTGGCACTATAGGAGACCTGTTCAATTCAGTTCAGTCACTCAGTCATATCCAACTCTTTGTGACCCTATGGACCCCAGGAAGCTCGCCAGGCTTCCCTGTCCATCACCAACTCCCGGAGTTTACTCAAACTCATGTACATCGAGTCGGTGATGCCATCCAACCATCTCATCCTCTGTCGTCCCCTTCTCCTTCAGTCTTTGCCAGCATCAGGGCCTTTTCCAATGAGTCAGTTCTTTGCATCAGGTGGCCAAAGTTTTGGAGCTTGGTCTTCAGCAATAGCCCTTCCAATGAATATTCAGGATTGGTTTCCTTTAGGATGGACTGGTTAGATCTCCATGCAGTTCAAGTGTCTCTCAAGAGTCTTCTCCAACACCACAGTTTGAAAACATCATTTCTCCAGTGCTCAGCTTTCTTTATGGTCCAACTCTCACACTCACACATGACTACTGGAAAAACCATAGCTTTGGCCATACAGGCCTTTGTCGGCGATGTAAGTCTGCTTTTTAATATGCTGGCTAGTTTGGTCATAGCTTTTCTTCCAAGGAGTGTCTTTTAATTTCATGGCTGCAGTCACCATCTGCAGGGATTTTGGAGCCCAAAAAAATAAAGTCTATCACTGTTTCCATTGTTTCCCCATCTATTTGTCATGAAGAGATGGGACCAGATGCCATGATCCTAGTTTTCTGAATGTTGAGTTTTAAGCCAGCTTTTTCACTGTCCCCTTTCACTTTCATCAAGAGGCTCTTTAGTTCCTCTTTGCTTTCTGGCAATAAGGGTAGTGTCATCTGCATATCTGAGGCTACTGATATTTCTCCCAGCAATCTTGATTTCAGTTTGTGCTTTGTCCAGCCTGGCATCTTGCATGATGTACTCTGCATATAAGAAAGACCTGTAGAACTCCATATAGTCTAGTCAGAAGTCCTGCTCAGTATGAAATAAGAAACACAGAGTATGACAGATTTATAGTTTTATATAAAGAGTAGCAGCCAGCAATATACTTGTGTTCTTATTTAGATACTAGATAGAGAATGGAACTCATCTTTTCTGATTGCAATAGGTGATACTTCTTTCCCTGGTATAGTTCTTTTACTGGGCTGCCCTTAATGGGTGGACTAGATCTGACTTATCAGAGGTGACTGCTACCTGAGTAAGGACATCGCTGATTAAGGACAACAGAAATAGTTAGATTTCATTGCTGCATCCAGTCCACAGTTGCTTGCTTCTGAAACTCAATCAAAAGTCTTATGAAGCTGGATAGGGGTTGTGGCTGGGGCTAGACGCTTGGTGCTACTGTCAACTGAAGAAACTGAACAAAATGTTATAGCTTACATTATTCAGAGCACCATATTTTAATCTGGAGCACCGTATTTCACTTTAAATAAAGGATTCCAGAAAATATTTTGGTATTGCTTATAGTAAGTGTCTTCTGCAAACTTTATTTCTATCACTTGATTTTCAAGAACAGTAGTAGAAACCCCCAAGTTGTCAAATCAATGTAACAGGCTCATCAAGTTCTTTGGCAGTCTGAAAATTCAGTTTTAGAAGATGCCATAAGGAAAGATATATGCACACATGTATATGTTTGTATGTATATGTATATATATGTTTATAATATTTATAGATGGTTGCAAAGGAAGGTAGCTATCAATTCATCCTCTAGAAAATGAGCTAAATCTCTGGCACCTCAAGCAGTTTTACATGGTTGACGTCTCTATCACTGGCTTAACACTTCACAGCTTTAGTTCTCACGCATGCGGTGTCCGCTCTCAGCCCATGCCTGTCTCTGTGGTCTGTCCCTCAGAACAGCTGGAGTGTCTGGTGCCATCCAGACTGCTCGGGACTTACGGCATCTTGTTGTCAAATGGGCTTCCATAATCTTTATGGCTAAGGGGGGGACTAGTGCTCAAGAGTTGGACAGAGGGAGTTTGGTGTGTGACCCATGGTCAAACTAAGTCAAGGCTATTTCCATCTTCAGGAGGGTAAGAATGCACTGACATCTGAACAGAATTGGATGTTTGTGAAGTAGCACATATAGCAATGCTTATATTAGGAATACAAATGTATATCCTTAGTGATTTAAATATATGACATCATTTAATAAATCTCTAATTCACTTATGGCAATTAAAAAATATATACCTATTATTTCTCACTTGGAATTCATCTAGTTGCCATGAAAACTAGATGTATTCACATTAGATGTGAAATATGAATTTTATTTCCTCTTATAACATCATTTGAAATCTGCTTATCATTTGCAAGTCATGCTTAAATTATCTGACCTCAAAGAAGTGTATAACATTCCTCCAATTAAAAGTAAATTAAAAAAAAAGAAACACAGCATTGTAAAGCAGTTTTCCTCCAATTAAACAATAAATTTAAAAAAGCAGTGAATAATAGTTGAATATCTTCTTTGAGAATTGATAAGTAGTTGTTAAGTGAACTATATTAAGATGTCTTTTTACCATATGAAATTGTTGGTTTTTTCATTTTTATTTTGTGGGCTATGGTGAGGAATATTTCAAACTTTTGATACTTGGAGTCTGTGAAATTATAATAGCTAAAGTAGTTAAATGTCTAGATAGTTGTTTCTAAGCTGTTAACACATATCTTTTCATCAGTAAATCAATGCAGTTTTAATGATGCAGTATTTAAAATATCTGGATGTATATGGTGGAAAGGCATTTAAGGTTTTACAGATCAAAGTTGTAATCCTAGCCTGTATTACTGAGATAGGCTAAATGTTGTAGCAAATAAAAATCCCCCAAGTGATAGTGACAACACAGTAGGAGTGCATATTCTGATCACGTAAACTGCACTTGGCAATGGATGAGACGGGAATCTCTTCCATGTAGTCACTGAATGCATTTAGCAGTGTCTGCAGACTCTGAAAGACCCTGCCACTTCAACACAGAGCTTTTCAAGCTGTCATATCCAGTGGAATGACAGAGGAAAAAGGAGTATTTTGAGCATAGGTTTGATGAGCTAAGTCTGTAAGTAATCTATGATATATTTTCTAGAACCCTGAGAAATTGCCACTTGAAGGAAGTGGAAGAAGGCTGGAAAACACAGTCCAGCTGGGTGCTCTAGAGAAGAGCCATTGGGTTTTGGTGAGCACAAAGCTGTTGTTACCACATGGTTCTACCATTTACTCCCTATGAGGCATGGAGTAAATTGCTTAAACTCTCAGATCCAGTTGTCTAGTCCATTAAAAAAAATGGATTATGTAAGGATAAGAAGAATGATGCATTTAAAGACCAAATAAAGTGTCTGGCACAAAGTAGGCAATGTGAAACAATAGCTATTACTTAGTACCCAATGAGGAAAAAAAAAAGACACATACACATTTATTATCTTCAAAGATGGATGATATAGTTGAGGAGACGCACATACAAGATGCATGTGGGTATATTTGATGGATGCCAAGATATTTCACAGTAGATAAAGACCACTATTAACTAAGATTCAATTAAGGAGAGATTCATAGAGGAGTTAAGATTTTAATTTGGTCTTCATGGACGGTAGAATTCAAATGGGCAATTGAGATATTTTGTATTTGATATAGATTTTTAAGTGAAACCACATCTAGTTTGTCTCTTTATACTGGAATCTTTTACCCCACCATGGTAATTTTGGAACACATTATGGAAGTATGGTATGAGGGCCAGCATATTAAGTAAGCATTAAGTATTACTTAGTACTTGAGTATTAAGTAATACCGGGTTAACTGAGGTCAGTGGAAATGTTTGAAAAGCAAATTTTGGCCAGGCTGTGATAAAACTGTTCTGATTTCCTTCCTTTCTAACCCCTCTTGAAACTTCCAGGAATGAAGGCAATGAAGACCTTTGAAGGGATCTGTAAATTTCCAAGCTTTTTGAAATACTAAAAGCAATTTTTGCTCTATTTGTCATACTACAAGTTACACTGCAGTAACAAACACCGAAATCTTAGTTGTTGCTCAGAAATGAAGTCATGTCCTACCCTTTGTGACCCCGTGGACTGCAGCATGCCAGGCTTCCCGGTCCTTTACCACCTCCCAAGGCTGTCCTCTGCAGTGCTTAGTTGCCTAGTCATGTCCAATTCTTTGCAACCCAATGGACTGTAGCCCACCAGGCTCTTCTACCCATGGGGATTCTCCAGGCAAGAATAGTGGATTAGGTTGCTATGCCCTCCTCCAGGGGATCTTCCAGACCCAGGGATTAAATCCAGGTCTCCTGCACTGCAAGCGGATTCTTTACCATCTGAGCCACCAGGGAAGCCCGCTCTCTCCCAGAGTTTGCTCAGATTTGTGTCCTTTAAGTTTGTGATGCTAACAAACCGTTTCATTCTCTGCCGCCTTCTCCTTGAGCCTTCAATGTTTCCCAGCATCAGGGTCTTTTCCAGTGAGTCAGGTCTTCACATCAGGTGGCCAAAGTTTGGAGCTTCAGCTTCAGTATCAGTCCTCTCAGTGAATATTCAGTCCTTCTGTGATACAACAACTGTTGGCAATTTGATCTCTGGTTCCTCTGCCTTTTCTAAGCCCAGTTTGTACATCTGGAAGTTCTAACATTATGAAAAGGCAAGATATCTTAATAGCTATACACAGCAAAGACAGTATGTCTAAGCTGAATGAGCAGGAGCTTTGCTCAAGATTCATGCTGATAGAGGCTCTAGGACTGCATGATGCTTCCGTCTCCATATAGGTACTCCATGCCACTGTGCCAGGGAAAGAGGTGGTAATTTGAAGTGGAAGTGGCATCCATCACCTCTGCTCAGGGCCCGCTAGTCAGAACTTGTAACTTGGCACTTACCTGAAGAGGTGAGGATGTCTTCCTTATGCCCAGGATGCCATCAAGGGAGCCAAGTAAAATAAGCACAGTGAGACTCTACAATATCTGGGTACCACTAAAGACTGGATCTCCAGGATTTAATTAGGCAAAGCAAGGAGGTAATGAGCAGTCTTAAAATAAGCATACAGCTTTATTTTTTGATAGTAAAATCCTCACTGTCTTTTCAGCCAGGGGTTTGTAGCTCAAATCTGAACCAGACTTAAGGGCATGAAACAAATCTTTAGGGCATGGATATATCCCTTTCAAAGTCTTCTCTGAAGCAAGTGACTCACGTCTCATCTTCCTTAGATTTTGATTGATTTTTTAATTTTAATGAAGTCAGTTACATGTATCCCACATTTTCGCTTGTATCACAGAGAATACAAAGAGTATGAAAACACCCATCTATTTCCTTAAGTTTATAATATTATAGCTGAGAGAGTGAAAGTGAAAGTCGCTCAGTCATATCTGACTCTTTGCAACCCCACAGACTATACAGTCCGTGGAATTCTCCAGGCCAGAACACTGGAGTGGGTAGCCTGTCCCTTCTCCAGAGGGTCTTCCCTACCTGGGAATCAAACCAGGGCCTCCTGCATTGCAGGCTGATTCTTTACCAACTGAGCTATCAGGGAAGCCCCTAGTTGAGAGAATCCTTGCACACTAAAGTAAGTGGATAGCAAGTCAGTGTGAAATAATGTGCAAAAATTATGCAGAAAGCATTGGAATCAAACAAAAAGATTAGATTCCTGGGAATCATAGAAATGAAAGGGAGGTTTAGGGGAAGATACAAGTTAGGTTGAGCCTTGAAATTGAATGTGCAGTGGCAAAGACTGATCATATATTAGCACGAGGCAAGCAGTGTGTCTTGTGGAGTAAATACAGGGATGATTGAGACATGCTCCATTGAGAAGCCTGTTTGGAGGCTCCAGACCCTATTTTGAAGGCTGTTTTTTCCCGATATTTCAGAGAGAACGTCTTTGTAGAAAAGTGACTTCTCTGATATACAGTTTCATAACCATCCCCTTTCTTCTACTCCCGCCAGTCCCCTCACTGCCTCTCTGTGTTTTGATCCATATCATACTGCTTACCATCCTCTTCAGTAAAATAGGAGGGCTACTTTCTAATAGTCTGCTATCAGTAGTGGGAGCTCCGTCTCACAAATATTAATGAGCATCTTGTATGCGCAAACAAAGGGGATTTGGGGATCAGTGCAACACAGACCTCTTTTGGATTTTATAGTCAGAATGGAACATATGTATATAAACAAAATATTCCTATCAAGAGATCAAAGCAGAGAGGGAGATGAAATTGCAGAGAATTTGACCTTTCCATTGAGAACAGAGAGGCTTCCTGGAGAGAATGATCCCGAAATTGAATCATAAGGATAAAGACCTACTTATCTAAAGAGAAGAGTAGGAGACCTCTAGGCAGAGGAAACTATATGAGTGAAGACAAATTATGAAAGGTTAAGTCATTGGAGGTTAACTTATCAGCAACTGGTATTGCTACTGGGTAAAGTTTGGGTAGACATAGTTAGGAACCTGTCACTGGAAGATGTCAAATACCAAAGGAAGGAGTTTGAATTTTATAAGATGAAAGATGCAGACCCTGCCATTTCTAGAAAGCAGCTACTTTTGTTCTTAACTCTACACTCATGAAGCATCATAGGTAAGCATAAATTCTTAAATTTGCCTGAGGAGGAGGCAGTTTATAAAACTTGCAGAGTCAGATATGAAAAAAGTCAAATTCTGCTTTGTGTCCTCATCTGCCTTGAAATGCATTTACAACTCACACTATTTCTTTACATCAGATCCTGCCAGCACACAGTTGTATCCTATATTCTTGGAACATGGATTCCTGAGAGTCTATCCTATATTCTTGGAACATGGATTCCTTTAGCCAAGAGGGAAATGTAACTGTGTTAATAATTCTGTGTGTATTTATGGGTTTGGGGGAATGTCAGGCTGAGACTGGAGTAGAGATCTTGACTTTATTTCAGGGCTGAATATTCCATGAATCCCAGTGAGTGTTTGAAGCATATATGTCAGACTTGGAGTCAGTGCAACAAATTTCAATAAAAAATGAATCCAGGCATGCACAGATTGAGACATATTACTTGCAAATGTAAATAAATATAAAGGTGTGTTTTTCTGTCTCTTGACAGAAAGGAATATTTGATTCATGTTTAATATGCTTCACCTCTATTTCAGGGGTACAAACTGAGGGAATGCAATTTGTCATATGGGAGAATTTCAGAAACAAGTTTCTTAGAAATAGGAACTTCAGATCAGAGGGTTAAAGGCAAAGAAATGGAGTAGGATTTAGCCAAGAGGGAAATTTAAGTGTGTTAATAATTCTGTGTGTATTTATGGGTTTGGAGAAATGTCAGGCTGAGACTGGAGTGGAGACCTTGACTTTATTTCAGTGCTGTTGTTCAGTCATTAAGTCATGTCCAACTCTTTGTGACCCCATGGACTGCAGCATGCCAGGCTTTCCTGTTCATCACTATGTCCTTGGTCTTGCTCAAACTCATGCCCATTGAATCGGTGATGTCATCCAACCATCTCCTCCTCTGTCGTCCCCTTCTCCTGTCTTCAATCTTTCCCAGAATCAAGGTCGTTTCCAATGAGTCAGCTCTTCGCATCAGGTGAACAAAGTATTGGAGCTTCAACTTCAGCATCAGTCAGTCCTTCCAGCAAATATTTCAGTGTAGTGCCTGTTTTTTTCTGGGTGGCATTAGTGAACCATTCTCTCCATTTGTAATTAACATTGATTAAACTTCCCCGGGTTTGGATGCAGTGCTGAATTGTGAGTGGGTCAGGTAGCTCCACTGGATGAAGCCTGGTGTTAATAGGATCACTGTTCTACACTTAATGCCCAAAAGGACCCACTTTCACTGATGCTGTAGTTTTTTTGGACATCTAAATTTTAAGCATTCTTCTCTACTGTGCCCCCCCAAACAACTTTGTTCTATATTTTCCAGTGTATCATATGCCATGAAGTTCTGATTACTTCTAATATATGGAAGGGGATCTGAAAAAAATCTTTGTTAAATTGTATGTTTTGAATTTTGATTTAGAAAAAGAAAAAAGGAGAAGTATGCTAAAATATATAGATGACTTAAATGACTGAGATCTGTTACAAGAATGAGATTCGTAAAATTAGAATGAGGTCCATGGTGTTTTTGTGGTATCATCATTGTATAAAGTGAAAGTAACAATCTCGTTGTCCTGGTTTTAAAGGAATTTTTGCATTAAAAAAGCAAAATAGGTAAATGTACTGTTCCTTAAAATAAGTATTCACAAGTGATTATTTACTGTTAAATACCGTGTATTTCTGTGGGGAAACTCAGTGTATACTGGGTAAGACTCATCATAGAATTGTAGGTATGAAAGTTATTGAGATATTAAGCTTAAATTCTTTATTTTACTCAAAGAACTAGATACCAAGCCTACTGAATCCAAAGATAGACGTGCTGCTTTCCACGGAAAAATATGCATATCAACAATCACAGTAGCTCCTGAAATTAGCAGGGAACTTTCTGCACTAGAAATTCTTTCAAAGGGTCAGATAGTAAATATTTTAGGCTTTGTGGGCCATGTTGTCTTGGTGACAACTACTCAAAAGTGCCACTGTAGCAAAAAAGCAGCCAGAGAATACGCAAAGGAATAGATGTGGCTGTGTTTCAATAAAATCTTATTTTTTGAACCCTCAAATTTAGATTTCACATAAATTTTTACATGTTGCATAATCTTCTTTTGAGTTTGTTCCAACCATTTAAAAATGCAAAAACCATTCTTAGCTCATGGGTTGCACAAAAACAGGCGGTGGACCCAATTTTTTGCCTACAGGCTGCAATTTGCTGACCTAAATTCACACTGTCAAATAGTTGGCTTCCTTCCTCATGCTCATTGGGTCTGGTTTGTGTGCTCCTGACAGCAATTTTAAGAATGTCTGTTGCTAAAGTGATTAGAATGCAAATCAATAAAATCTTGTACGTATGTTTAATCTAGGGTATAATTGTTTCAATTCTCACTTTTACTTACCTGACTCATAAGTGTCCAGTGATTCCCTCTGGACAACCACTTTTAGTATCAGCCACTGTAAACTTTTCCTGTCTTCAGCTCACAGTTTGCCTCTCCCAGACTGATCTGTTCCTCTCCTTTTGCAGTGGGAACAGAATTTGCCATCCTTCCCTGAATAATGCCTAGTAGGTCTTCAAGACCATACCTCTTTGAAATCTTGATAGCCATTCCCTAGCACAATGGTCCCCAAACATTTTGGCAACTGGGACACATTTCATGGAAGGTTTTTCCAATTTTTCCATGGATTTTCCATGGAGGAGTTATTTCCTGGATGATTCAAGCACAGTAGATTTATTGTACACTTTATTTCTGTTGTTATTACATTGTGAAATATAATGAAATAACTATACAACTTGCCATAATGCAGAATCTGACAGGAGTTAGAGCTCAAGCAGTAACTCGAGCAGTGGGGAGCGGCTGTAAAAAAGATGAGTCTTCACTCACCTGCTCACCTCCTGCTGCGTGGCCTCGGGCTTGGGGCCCCATACTGCTAGGTACAAATTACAGTTAAACACCTCATTACTTATAGACTGTCACATATGCTTTTCAGTTCTCTAAGGACAGGTCGATCCCTTCATGAATATGTTGGCTACTTCTTCAGTCACCTGTTGACACAAAGCATGTGTCTGAGCATACAGTGGTGGTGGTGGTTTAGTCGTTAAGTCGTGTCCGACTCTTACAACCCCATGGACTGTGGCCCACCAGGCTCCTCTGTCCATGGGATTTCCCAATCAAGAATATTGGAGTGGATTGCCATTTCCTTCTTCAGGAGATCGTCCTGACTCAAGGATTGAACCAGACTCCTGCATTGTAGGCAGATTCTTTACCAACTAGGGTACCAGGGAAGCCCTTATAATGGTGAGTAACATATCTTGACTGGCCGAAATCTGCAGAGTGCCCTTTTCCAAAACTTTCAAATAAACCCTCTTGTACTAGTCTTATTTTGGATGTCTTCTGTTAGTTGTTTTTTTTGTTTGTTTGTTTTTGAAGAATTATGGATAACGGCAGCATGATAGAGTGCCAAAATGATAAATGTTTCAGTTATTCAGACCTAGATTAGAGTCCTAGTTCTGACACTGTGGGACTCTAGGACAGTTAAGTAAAATCTTTAAACCTTAATTTCTCATTGATAAAATGTGGATAGTGATTTCTACCTTGGAAATATGTAGAATAATTAAAGCTAAATTATATAATATGCTGTATGGAATAATAGAGGCTCAAAATGATAGCCATTATTAGAATACTTCAAAATGTTGTGTGATAGAAAAAAAAAGAAGAAGGAAAAATGCTGCAAAATGTTGTGTGATAGTAAGGAAATATAAAGAGTATAAATGATCATATATGTGATCTTTAGGAAAAATAACTTCAGAGTTAAGTGGATAATGTGTTAGACAGTAGAAGAGAAAACAGAAAAAGGAGGCTTTGGAATTTGTAATAAACACTATATGCTTTTTCCTTCTAAAATTTTAGTCTTATTTAGGGCTTTCAGCCATACTTCTGTGTGCCCATGACTCAAATTTCTGTGATTCCTCAGACTTTCATTCCAGACTGATATGTCCGTATACATATTCACTTCTCTTCAGACATCTCAGAATTAATCTGTTAAAAATCTGTACTCATCTTCACTCTACACCCTTCTTGCTCTAGTGTTTTACCCTGGGTCAGATGGTGCCAGCATGCATTCAACTGCATTCTGAAAGCTGGGGATCTTCCTGGCTTCCTCCATCTTTCTCATCTCCCATCCTCCAAATTGCCCAATTATTTATGAATTTCCAGTGTTTTTATCTCCTAAATATATTTCTCATCTTCATTTGTTTTCAGCACATGTCCCACTCTTGTCTACTCCACAATTCATTGTCCTCACATGAACAGAGTGGTTTTCATTTTTTGAATTAATAAGTATCTGGCTATGCCATTCTCTTCTTAAAACTCTTCACTAAAGTTTAATGACTTTTAAGTTAAAGTCTAAATTCTTTAGCTTGGCTTAAAAGGCTCTACATACGTTCTGCTGCCTCCCTCACCAGGCTCTTCTTATCACTTGATTTCTCATGCTCTTTGATTTTTGACACGCTGATGCTATATCATTTCTAGAGTGAACCATACCTATCTTGATTTTAGAGCCATGGCAATGATAATACTTTTGCATTACGTGCCAATCACTCCCTTAAGTGGGTTTGACTTTGAGAACTTTTCTCTCCTTTAGAAAATGCACCTCTTAATCCTATGTCATCAGCTTAAATATTTTGCCTTATGCAGTCTCTTGCAACCCAGCTGGAGTGGTCAGTGAGTCAATGGCTACCCACTTCTGTTGAAGAGAAATTAAAAATCATCCTGCATATAGCATTGTCTACAGTTTAGGGTGTTTCCCATCAAATTCTTTATGTGTGTCCTTCGTTCTGTTGGTATTCCTGCATATACAAAGAGAGGAAGCAAGTCGGTTCATGTGTCAAGCATACTGAGTGGTAAAAAAACTGTTCTTCTTTCCTCTCTACTTCCAGTCTTACATACAAGTTGGATTTGGTGATGGCCATCATATCTCTAGGAAGCCTCCCTGGGAGCAATCACTAACAGGAATGCTTCTTTTACATGTTTTTCAAATTATTTTGTAATGATTGATAATGATGATCCCAAACAAATTATGCTATATATGAGAGAAGTTGTTTTGTTTATGGTTAGGAAATTATTTCATTTAGAAACATATGATGACACCTGTAAGGCATCCTTAAAGGGTTTATATCCCGTAGACAGCAAACTAGAAGCCAAGTAGCCTGAGAGCTGAGCTTACATGTTTCTGTCTAGATCACTTGGACCCCCTCATCTTCTCTTCACTGTTCCCCCAAACAGCCACAAATTTCTTTCATTAAATCACAGGCCTATATGGTAACATTCAAGTGGAGGACAGACTTGAGTATCATCTCAGAGCAGAGGGACACACGTTGCCTCCTTCACTGGTAACTTTTATATCCAACCCCGGGAAGCCAACTTCATCTTCACGTTGCATCCAGCTCACAAGGAATCATCATCCTAATTAACACGGAAATGCTGGAACATGTATTGGTGTTTGTGCCAAGAGGTTAAGCTCAGAGCAGATGGATTCCAGACTGTTCCAGAATAGATTATCCACTACCCACACTTTCCAAATTGGTTTCCCTGGCTTGGCTGCCAGCATTTTGTGATCAGATTGTAAAATCTTAGCAACCCTTGCTGTTGTCACTGACCGCCAGAGTTCCTGTTTGTGAAATAAATTCCCTATATGTTTAAGAAATATTCCTTAATGTTATTATCAAAAATAAAATAATGAGTCTCAATTGGTCAGGAGGACAGACCATGCTAGAAGAAGAGTTACTGACTTTGCAGATCTTTTTGGAAGGTGACCTAGTGAATGTGTACCCTTTAATCAGAACTCGGTATATCTTCCAAAACAGAGGGATGTCATTCCAAAAGATCTCTAAAGAAGAAACTTGTGTGACATCTATCATCATCTCCGCTGTTCTGAGAGTAAAGAAAGTGACACCTAGTAAGTTAGCCTGTTCAATTGCACCTAAAAATAGTGAGAGGTGACTTCTGAAGGCTGACAACTCTACCAGTAATTTGTCTAAGATATGCATTTTGACATCTCCCTTGAAGATAGTAGCTCTGCATTCCATACCTTGCCTTCCTTACAGAACCTGAAGTTGTGTGTTACTTTTCTTTTTCCTTTAAATGTATCAAGATTTAAAAAAAAAAAAAAAAGTCAAAAAGGAAACTTGGCCAACATTTTACCTGTCAGCAATCAAAACAAGACCAGGAAGACAGTCCCATGGTAAATAAAACTCTTGAATATAAAGCATGTTATATCTGAAAAGTCTTAAATATCAACCGCATGATGATATAAGTGTCTCTATAATGTATCCTCTGCTGAAGGTATCAGAGGAACATAAGAGTTTGAGAAAATAGTAGCACTGAAATGAACATTGAGGGCTGTCATCCATAGTGGCAGCTAAGAGAATACTATTTGTGGGGAAAAGGTTCCACCTCTCTTTTGTTGCTTCATTTCTAACTCAGCATTGAATGAAAAAGGAAGAAAAGAAAATCTTCCCCGCCCCCCCTTTACACAGAAAATGTCATGGAAATGTCAGAGTTCTTTCTATGTGATCACATTTCTCTTCAAAGTCAATAGCTGCAAATCATTGAAACACTAGCTATATTGGAAAATATTCATTCCTCTGTTTAGTCGCTCAGCCACGTGTGACTTTTTGTGACCCCATGGACTGCAGCATGCCAGGCCTCCCTGTCCATCACCAACTCCTGGAGTCCACCCAAACTCATGTCCATTGAGTCAGTGATGCCATCCAACCATCTGATCCTCTGTCATTCACTTCTCCTCTCACCCTCAATCTTTCCCAGCATCAGGGTCTTTTCAAATGAGTCAGTTCTTCCCATTAGGTGGCTGAAGTATTGGAGTTTCAGCTTCAGCATCAGTCCTTTCAATGAACACCCAGGACTGATCTCCTTTAGGATGGACTGGTTGGATCTCCTTGCAGTCCAAGGGACTCAAGAGTCTTCTCCAACACCACAGTTCAAAAGCAGCAATTCTTCGGCGCTCAGCTTTCTTCACAGTCCAACTCTCATATCCATACATGACCACTGAAAGAACCATAGCCTTAAGTAGATGGAACTTTGTTGGCAAAGTAATCTCTGCTTTTTAATATGCTGTCTAGGTTGGTCATAACTTTCCTTCCAAGGAGTAACCGTCTTTTAATTTCATGGCTGCAGTCACCATCCACAGTGATTTTGGAGCCCAGAAAAAATAAAGTCTGTCACTGTTTCCACTGTTTCCCCATCTATTTGCCATGAAGTGATGGGACCAGATGCCATGATCTTAGTTTCCTGAATGTTGAGCTTTAAGACAACTTTTTCACTCTCCTCTTTCACTTTCACCCAGAGGCTCTTTAGCACGTCTTCATTTTCTGCCATAAGGGTGGTATCATCTGCATATCTGAGGTTATTAATATTTCTCTTGGCAATCTTGATTCCAACCTGTGCTTCATCCAGCCCAGAGTTTCTCATAATGTACTCTGCATATAAGTTAAATAAGCAGGATGATAATATACAGTCTTGGCGTACTCCTTTTCCTATTTGGAACCAGTCTGTTGTTCCATGTCCAGTTCTAACTGTTGCTTCCTGACCTGCATACAGATTTCTCAAGAGGCAGGTCAGGTGGTCTGGTATTCCCATCTCTTTCAGAATTTTCCACAGTTTATTGTGATCCACACAGTCGAAGGCTTTGGCATAGTCAATAAAGCAGAAATATATGTTTTTCTGGAACTCTCTTGCTTTTTCGATGATCCAACAGATATTGGCAATTTGATCTCTGGTTCCTCTGCCTTTTCTAAAACCAGCTTGAACATCTGGAAGTTCATGGTTCATGTATTGCTGAAGCCTGGTTTGGAGAATTTTGAGCATTACTTTACTAGCGTGTGAGATGAGTGCAATTGTGTGGTAGTATGAGCATTCTTTGGCATTGCCTTTCTTTACTAGTAAAAGCATAATTTCCAAGAGATACGAGCCGGCTCCGAAACTTTGGAAAGGTGCTTCTGAATGAAGTGTAAACTGGAACCACTGACATTCTACAGAGGATCCTTAGGCTCTGATGAACTTATGTCAGTTACTGACAGATTGATGTAACTCTCTCCTTCAGTCCTGCCCTTGGATCACATCCTTTGAGGTCTCTATTCATTCTTAGGCTCCTCTGCCATTTAAACATACTTGTAGTTCTCTTTTCAAGATTCAGAGTAGTGGGAATGATCACTTTTGAAAGTGACTTTCACAAAGTACATATGGAAATAATGTGGCACTTTGAGAAGTGTTCATCTGTTCCCTGGCTTTAGGCAGAACTGATCTCAAACCGGTATCTACTCAGATTTTAATATCCCTATGCCTGTGTCTTGTTTTTTTTGGAACAGCCTAGGATCATATTAAGTTTGTTACTTAATGACCACGAGAAAGTCTGTCTTCAATGATGGTCCCGAACTGCAGTACATGCCAATTTCCTATATGTAACAGGAACGTGAATGGGGCTTTCTTTAATTATCAAGGAAGTTGGAAGACCGATGAGTTTCTCTAAATTATTAAGGAGATCCTGCTAGGAGTCTGCAAACATTAATGAAAGATAGCAAAAGTGGTCAAAGCAGGAGATGGGCATGGAGTGGGGAAATGTTTAGACCAGAAGTAAGATTTCATTATTTTGATTTTAAAAGCTTATGTAGATTGATTGATTATCTATGTAGATATGTGCAAAAATAGATGTCTATGCCTGTATCTATACATATCTCATATACACTTTTCAAAACTGAGAAACTGACGTTGGTTCCCTTCTAAAAACAAAATTCCAGACTTTATTTACTGATAGATTTCACCAGGTTTTCCTCTTTCTGTTTAAAATTCAAGCTGTCATACCACATTTCATTTAGTTGTTCCATCTTCCCATCTCCACTAGTCAATGACAGTTTTTCATTCTTTCCTTATGCTTTATGACCTTGAGAGTACAGGCTGGGTGTAAGGTCTCAGTTTGATTTAGACCAGCCTGTCATATTTTAATACCTGGAAATGAATCAGAGTTGTTTACCTAAATGAGATTGTTTTTATAATTGAAAGTGACCAGGAAGCCATGTATGATAGAAGTGTCATCAAGGAGAAATTGAGGAAGATATGACAGAGGAGGTTAGAAGGCAGAGTTTAGAGAAAAATAAAGACTCTCAAGTGTCACCTTATTGGATTTGGGCCATTTGATAAAACAGTGACATTTGCATTGCATGCATGCTAAGTTGCTTCAGTTGTGTTTGACTCTTTGAGACCCTATGGACTGTAGCCCTCCAGGCTTCTCTGTCCATGGGATTCTCCAGGCAAGAATACTGAAGTGGGTTGCCATGCCCTCCTCCAGGGGATCTTCCCAACCCAGGGACTGAATCTCCAGCTCCTACATTGCAGGCAAATTCTTTACCACTGAGTCACAGGGAAGCCCAGCATTTGCATTAGGAAGGGAAAAAGAAATGATAGCCATCCCAAGGACCCCCAAACAAGCACTCCATATCTATTAGAACCAGATACTATGGAACATTCAGGAAACAGCATAGCTCTCAAGTTTATAATTTAGTAGAGGTTATAAAACACATATCCATCTATTTCCAAATTCAAACAGATAAATGCTGGGGCAATGGGAGAAAAAGTGTTATTTGCTTTTGAACAGGAGGAAAGCCTTTGGGAAGTTAAAAATGATGAAAAAATTCCTTAGATGTCAGTTGTTTGGTGGTGAGGGTATTGGGAGGTGGGATATGATTCTGAACATGAGAGCAAGAGAACACTTGACTTAACTTTCTGAGGTGAGAAGCGTGCTGCATAATTAGATGCCTAAGCGTGATTTGTAAAAGAGACCGGAAAAGTAAACTGATCAGAGATTACATTAAGGGCCCTAAATACCAGGCTGGGCTAGTAGTGGCTTTTACTGTAGGCAGTGGGTTGGTCTGGACAGAATTAGACTAGGTGGGTGTCATGGTCAGAGTTATGTCTTTAGGAAGGTGAGTCGGGCAGGAGGGTGTACTATGGCTTGGAGAAGAGACAAGAGTCAGAAGATATTAAGAGGGACCAACTCCCACCCCAAAAGAGAAGAAACAGTAAATTTGTGTAAAAAAGAAGAGTAAACTCTTAGTAGTTCTCATTTTCTCATTAACTGAGATGATATCTCTAGAAAGTGGGAGCTAAGCATCCTGAATGTGTGAATGAGATAATAAGATAGTACATGTTTAGAACAACGGTCATGAGGAATGGGGCATGGGTGAGGAGGGGGTTGGTTAGGGAATCAGAGGTTAGACACGAAAACTTCTATACAGACTTAGAGAATGAATTTATGGTTACCAGAGAGGAAGGATGGGGAAAGGGATAGTTAGGGTGTTTGACATCAACTTGTAGAAAAGAAAAAGAAAGTGAAGTTGCTCAGTCATGTCCGACTCTTGGCAACCCCATAAACTGTAGCCTACCAGGCTCCTCCGTCCATGGGATTCTCCAGGCAAGAATACTAGAGCGGGTTACCATTTCCTTCTCCAGGGGATCTTCCTGACCCAGGGATCGAACCCGGGTCTCCCGCATTGGAAGCAGACGCTTTAACCTCTGAGCCACCAGGGAAGCCCCCTGTATTTAAAATGAGTAACTAACAAGGACCTACTGTAAGGCACAGGGAACTCTGCTGGATGTTATGTGGCAGCTTGGATGGGAGGAGAGTTGGGGGAGAATGGATGCATGTATACATACAGCTGAGTCATCATGCTGTCCACCAGAAACTGTCACAGCGTTGTGAATTGGCTGTACTTCAATACAGAATAAAAAGTTAAAAAAAATAGTCTCTGAACAACATTGAAGATCCATTTGAGGAAGAGAGACTCAATAAGAGAATTTTTTCACTCTCAGCTGTCTTTTGAGTTTATTTCCCAGGTGAATTCACTTTCCCCTATGTATTTTGGAGACCGCTTTATATAAACTTCTTTTTTTCTGATCCCGTTTGGAAATGGGGTGAGTAGGTTGCTTATTATTTTTTATTGTCTTGCCTTTGTTTTCTAGAGTTGTTCTGATTTAAAAAAAAAAAAAATCTCCTAAGAAATACAAGTCATTTTTCCTAAATAGTAAAAAGATAAAAAAAAGAAAATAACAAACATAAGTAATGCTACAGTTTGTCAGTGAAGCATGAAGGGAAGCTATTTTACTTACTGTTTGAGGTAGTTTCTGATCCTCCAATTTAATGGACTTGGTTTTGAAAAGCTGACTGTCAGATCAAGAAACCTCTTATTCATTTGATCAGTATGTATATATAGCCTAGGGCCTGACTCAAAGGTATGACAAAATACCCAATGTGTGAACGTTAATTTTATGGTAGTCAGTCCACACAGATTATTGGGTAAGGAATTACAGGAAAATCATTTCAATAGTTAAATATAAAATTGTACAGATGTTTTACATGAGAGATCCCATACTCATTAAAGTAGTGGGCTTACTATTACAAGGCTTTTGTAAGAAAGTATCATCACTGACCTAACTCCTATTAGAAGAAAATTCCCCATCATTGCTATCATTATTTATATTAGAAAAAAAATATTCATAGAATCATAGAAACTGGAAGGGAAGAAACTTAACAAACCACCAAGTCCAACCTTCTGTCAAATAAACCAAATTTTTAAAAAAATTTTGAAAATCGTAGTCACAACCTTCATGATTATGCATGAAGTCGTGCAGAATAAACTCTCTGCTATGTGTAATCCCTTCCATGGTTGCAGACTCTAATTTACAGCAACATCTTTGTTATATTAAACCAAGAACTAACCCTCTCTAACTTCAACTCATTGGCCCCAAGCTCTTGTTTGATATGTAAAAATAAATTTAATAATCATCTCCCAAGCTCCTCATTTATTCATTGACTGGGTCATCTTTGCAAAGGAAACACCATGGTTTCCCTCAGCCATTTCTCAAACAATATAGCTTTGTTATTCTTGGTATGCTGGTCTGGTCGTCTTTCTTGAAACAATCTTTGATCTCTCAGGTTCCAAATAAGGCTCAATGCTCAATAATGGCATAATTCTCCAGCTGTGTTCTGACATCTTTTATTCACTCATACCAACTATTGCTTTAGCTTCTTTTCAGAAGGCCTTTCAGACTTTTAATTCAAGAACTTTCAGTTAGCAATTCCCTAGATAATGTTATCTCAAATGCTGTCAAGACCAAATTCTCTTGGTTATATTTATCGCATTGATTTTTTTCACTCTTTTTACATTTATCTCTATTACATTTCACCTTTTTTGTCCATTGTTTTAATCTAATGGCAGATATTCTTGATGATTTTGTTTTGTATAAATATGTTTGACAGTTTTGTTTGGGATAGATTCCCAAAACATCCCATGCTAGAAATGTTACAGATTCAATTTTTTTTTCCTTTGGTCAAATTTACTAATTTGACCATGTTCTTTAAAAAAATATTGAACAAAATCAAGGATAGAGTTCTGTGCTGCTCTGCTAGACAGCTCTTTCTGGATTTTTCTTTTGTTGTTGTTTTCCTTTCACCTGTAACACTTGGAGCTCATGGTGATTTAAACATTTTCCTTTGAGTATGGATGATCACATTAACCAATATTCTTTAGAGGGAGTGCCTTTGTTCAATTTATTATAAATCCAGAAATTATAAACATTATTTTTGTTTTATCAAAATTAAACTATAAAATTAGATGTTGCCAGAGACCTTTTCAAAAATCAAAATCAAAAGATTTTGTGTCACATTCAGAGTTCCCTGATCTACTCCTCTGTAAATTCCAACCTTTACTAAGAAGAAGGAATTTGTGTCCTGAAAGCCAGCATGGCACATGGATCAATTTTCTCCACAGAGTCCAGTCACACCCTTTGAACTGGAAACCTTTATCTTTGAAAAGGCACCTGATGCTCAGTGAGAACTAGCCTAGACTCCAGTCATAAGTGTATGCTTTGGACTTAACTGTTAAAACTCTCATTGACTGTCCCAGAAGGAAGAAAATGCCCCTCAGTGGAATGCATGGGTTAAATGGCTGCATCTCACTGGAAATGTAAAGGTGACTTTGAGGGTCAAGGAGTGCCCCTGCCCCACACCTTACTATAAATGAAGAAACAGAGATCCCCATTGGTTTTCAGATTCATCCATCAGCTAAATGGCTGAGGTGGAGGACTGTCTCCCAGTTCCTCAGCTAGCGCCCTTTGGGGAAAGAAAGCCCTGGATTTGGAGACAGAGTTTATTCCTGGCTCATGTCTCATTGTGGGTAAGTTGCTTCACCTCTCAAGCATTTACTCTTGTGACCTGTGAAGTGAAGTTGGCTAATGATGAGCAGAGCTTCTAAGTCCTATTCTCTGTTACTTGGTAGAGGGGAGAAGGAAGCTACAGTAAGTGGGGAGTGTGATTCCTTGAAATTCTGGGTATTGCTGCAGATACAGCTCATAACTCAGGACCCTGAGATGCTGGCTCAGTAACTATGCAGTGATGGTGATGTCTCAACAACTATGTTTAACCCATCTCCAAGAGGTTCAGTAGTAAGATTGCTGTTTCGCTAAATCTCTGCCTAAATCTATATAAAGAATATAATCAGTATGAGTCTTCAGTGAAGAGAATTAGCTTCTCAAAATTTTTGTTCCCAAAGTGGTTTGGCTTTATCTTCATTTTGCTTTTCTTTATTTGAGCATTTTGAATTACACTTTAACGACAGTAAGCTTGAGTTAAGTTGCATGTTGTCGTGTTTAGTCGCTAAGTCATGTCTGACTCTTTGCCACCGCATGGACTGTAGCGCACCAGGTTTCTCTGTGCATGGGATTTCCCAGGAAAGATTACTGGAAGGGGTAGCCATTTCCTTCTCCAGGGGAATCTTCCTAACCCAGGAATTAAACTCACATCTCCTGCATTGGTAGGCAGATTCTTTACCACTGCACCACCAGGAAAGTCCAAAACCTTAAGTTAAAATACCATTATTTAGTTGCTAAGTCATGTCCAACACTTTTGTGACCCTATAGACTGTAACATGCCAAGCTCCTCTATCCATGGGATAAATTAGAGTTCTATTAAAGTTTTCTGGCCCCCCGCTTTTTTTTTTTGGTGTTTTCCCTCCATCCTAATCAGATAATTTGGGGAAAATCTAGGTGTCTTATATGGCCTTACTACATGCAAAGTGAGCCATCATTTACTGTAGTAAGGCACTATGTGGAAGATGTTCTCATCAAGAATTATATAGTCATGAATTTACATTGGCCTCTGCATTTATGCTGAAGGCCAGTTGCTTCTTTTAAATTTCACAGTGAAGTTTTCTAACAAGGATGACTTGCCCCAGAACTGTAGTAGTTTTTCTCTTGGTCCTTTGCATCCACATGGTGGTCAGAAGAAGGCTGAGTGAAGGCGTGGAAGAATGGTCACTCGGATCAAGACCACACTGCCAGCCTTTGGGACTGCTGTCTCTATGGATGGAATCTATGGAGCATGGCTTGTGGCTGCTGGAACCACTTTCTCACCGTGTTGACATTCACTACCACTGCTTTTCGTTGTTGTTTAACTTTGGTTAATACATTTTGAGATAGTTCCGGGGGTCCAAATGCCGAAAATCCAATGGAATTAATCAGGTTTCCTCCGAAAGGATTGTCCTGGAGAAATGGATGTTATCATACCATGCTGTGCGTTACCTAATACACACAGCCGGCATGACTGTGCTGGTAATGGACTTGAGTTTAAAAGGGGATTAGGCCTCCTCTTCTGAAGTCTGCTGATGGAGGTAGGCTGTGGCAGAGTTTGGGTCTCAGGAGGGCTCATTAGAAGAAAATTAAGTGAGGAAGTCCTTCCATTCTCCCCTCCCTTCTTCCCTGACTCACTGTGCCTCCTTCCTTTCTGCCCAAAGCTTACAGTCTCACTCCGACATGCTTTCTGAGCTTCAGAAAGCCAGGTGCCACTGCTTCTGGCCACTGGCAGAGCAGCGGCGTTATTGCGAAGGAAAGTGCATTTTTGCGTGAAAGAGATCATACCAACCATCTGATCGGCTTGGGGGGAGAAAGGACCTCTGCAGTTACACGCGAACTTCTGTTTATTAGGGCTCTGGGGACCACACGGCAACTTACTCGCATCTGGACACCATGCTAAGTGTGAACTGAATGTTTGCAGGTCCCTTGCTATTGACCAGAGTTGTCTTGGAGCTGATAATTATGATTCCCGAGGCTTTCTCACAGCTTTCTTTTGAAGAGATACTCATGCTTCGTGTTATGTATCCAGAGTTACTTAAAAATAGCTCATCCAGAGCAACACCCCATTCCAAATTTGTTGATTTTTAACCCAGCAAAACATACTTTAATTTGTATGGATTTACTTTCTAAAATCTATTATTCTTGGTTAATAATAAAGACATATTTGTATTCCATGAGCATGCACTCATAGAAGAAAGAGATAAAAAGTAGATCAGGTAGCAAAAAGAGGTCAGAAACTAGGCAAGTGTGGAATGAAATGTTTGTCCTGTGATACCAGGAATACGTAATCAAGGATTCAGAATAAGACCTGTCAGTCTGCTTTCTACCACCTTTTTTGAGTTATTCTTCTTATTCTCCTTCTTTTTTTCCTATATCAAAACTTCTCCATAGGAATGCATAAGTTCCTGATCAGAGTTTTCCATCTGAACATAAATAACTCAGCAACTGAGAGGAATGGAATGCACTCTAGAACAGTAACTTATTCTAAACTGGAGTAAGTATCAGGATCATTAGAGGGCTTTATAAAATACAGATTTCTAGGTCCCACCCCCCACCCCCAGTTTTTCATCTGGACTGGGTATGCCCTGATAATTTGCATTTCTAACAAGATCTCAGGTGATTCTCATGCTACTGATCTAGGGTCCACTTATGAGGAAGAGTGTTCTCAGTGAATGGATCTCTTTCTCTGGCTGGCACTCCGAGCTGGTCCATTTGGAGACTAGCAGCCTTTTCTCTCTTTCCATCACTGCTCCTGTTGTAGGCACTTCTTCTACCAGCACACCTTTGATTTCAGGTGACAAACAGTGATCAGAGCTAACATGCTTGTTCACAGTTACTCTCACCTTCCTCATGTATTCCAGTATCCTTAGTGACAGATCCATGTTTTAAAGTCATGAAGGACATATATAATAAAAAAATAAATTTAGGAATCAGCTGTAGGGACCCCAATTTCATCTAAGGTGTCTCAAACCCTTGTTTCTACTTCTCTTATCATCTAACCCAGGAGTCTGCAAATGACAGCACCAAGGGTGGTCATTTGTTTTTGTAAATAAAGTTTTGGTGCACAGACACCTCTCCCACCAACCATGTATTTATTTGTTGCCTATGGCAACCCACTCCTAACCTAACTCTACACCTAAAGCAATTAGAGAAGGAAGAAATGAAGAACCCCAGGGTTAGCAGAAGGAAAGAAATCTTAAAAATCAGGGCAGAAATAAATGCAAAAGAAACTAAAGAGACCATAGCAAAAATCAACAAAGCTAAAAGCTGGTTTTTTGAAAAAATAAACAAAATTGACAAACCATTAGCAAGACTCATTAAGAAACAAAGAGAGAAGAACCAAATTAACAAAATTAGAAATGAAAATGGAGAGATCACAACAGACAACACTGAAATACAAAGGATCATAAGAGACTACTACCAGCAGCTCTATGCCAATAAAATGGACAACTTGGATGAAATGGACAAATTCTTAGAAAAGTATAACTTTCCAAAACTGAACCAGGAAGAAATAGAAGATCTTAACAGACCCATCACAAGCAAGGAAATCGAAACTGTAATCAAAAATCTTCCAGCAAACAGAAGCCCAGGACCAGATGGCTTCACAGCTGAATTCTACCAAAAATTTAGAGAAGAGCTAACACCTATCTTACTCAAACTCTTCCAGAAAATTGCAGATGAAGGTAAGCTTCCAAACTCATTCTATGAGGCCTCCATCACCCTAATTCCAAAACCAGACAAAGATGCCACAAAAAAAGAAAACTACAGGCCAATATCACTGATGAACATAGATGCAAAAATCCTTAACAAAATTCTAGCAAACAGAATCCAACAACATATTAAAAAAATCATACACCATGACCAAGTGGGCTTTATCCCAGGAATGCAAGGATTCTTTAATATCCGCAAATCAATCAATGTAATACACCACATTAACAAATTGAAAGATAAAAACCATATGATTATCTCAATAGATGCAGAGAAAGCCTTTGACAAAATTCAACACTCATTTATGCTTAAAACTCTCCAAAAAGCAGGAATAGAAGGAACATACCTCAACATAATAAAAGCTATATATGACAAACCCACAGCAAGCATCACCCTCAATGGTGAAAAATTGAAAGCATTTCCCCTGAAATCAGGAACAAGACAAGGGTGCCCACTCTCACCACTACTATTCAACATAGTGTTGGAAGTTTTGGCCACAGCAATCAGAGCAGAAAAAGAAGTAAAAGGAATCCAGATAGGAAAAGAAGAAGTGAAACTCTCACTGTTTGCAGATGACATGATCCTCTACATAGAAAACCCTAAAGACTCCACTCCTCTATTCTGACCTAGAAAATCCCATGGACAAAGAAGCCTGGTGGGCTACAGTCTAGGGGGCCACCAAGAGTTGGACACGACAGAGCACACAGGTGACTGTAATGGTGGAGTCAAGTATTTCCATCTAAAAAAGGAAAATGCAAAACTTTGGGGGATGCTCTTGGACTTGGAGGAGGGGAGGAAATACCAAAGGGAAGTAGGGTATATTCACCAGGTATCTTCTTAGGTACCAGGAGAGGGAACGCCTACAAAAAGGGAATGCTAGGCAGAACTTGCATTTCCCTTTAAAAATCACATCATTCTTTCATCGTAATAAAAAGAACATTAGGAAGTGAATAATGCAAGCGGACGCATTCTTTTCTCTAGTGCAGCTGGGAGAAGAACCGGGGTTTGGCATTTGCTGTATCAGGAGATCTTCCTAATTGTTTGGCTTCTGAAGTGGGGGAGGGGCAGCAAGGGATTGTAACTGTTCATTTATTGCTCGCTTTGTTTTGTTCTCCCAACAAGCAGCAGACAAGCATGTTTTCTTACTGGTTTAATCTCATTACACAGTTTCTCTGTGACTAAGCCTTAAGCTAACAGTTCATAACGGGATTACATAGATGGGCTTATTTGCCACAGTTTTCTAAACAAGGTTATTCAAGGATACTTCCTTAGGTAGTATTTTTTCCCTTATGCTCTGTTTTCTTTTTCTATATTCAGGTCTTCTGCTTTGAGTTTTTTTGCCTCATCTTCCTTTCCTTTGCTTCAAACCTTCAGTTCAAGAGAGCTTTTCTGTAAGAAAAGGCAGTGCTTGCTCTTTCCCTCTCTCTAAGGTAGGCTTGCTTTAAAGCTTATCATAATGTCAGCCAGGATTTGAGCATTAATCAGCAATGCACATGTGTGTACTGAATACACAGGGAAAGAGGTTTATGACAAGAAAGCCAAACAAGTTTTTTTCTGAATCTGCTACTTCCCTCAAAAATAGTAGGTTACACGATAGCCCTGGCATCATCTCCTCACCCTTGCAATGGATTCAACTTCAAGGTCAAATAATAATTTCTTATGTAATGAAAGGAACATCACGTATACTCAGACAGTAAATCATAGAGATGAGATCCCTCAATAAAGCCCTTTTTCAGAAGTGCTCCATTAACCAAGTGCATCCTCGTAAATTGAAACAGAATTAAATTAATCACAGAGTTGCATCCTGTAATTAAAATTCCATATATAAATTAATTTTAATAAAAATATCCAAATATAAATGAATTCTTCTCTTCATTTTTGCACCCACCTTGCACACATTTTTGCACCCATCTTCAGTGAGCGTGTGAGTAAAACGGTGTCTTTTCTTGTGACCTAGTTTAGAATGGGAAAACTCAGCACCTTCCGTTCGTGGTCCTGACTGTTGCGCTGTGTGGTCAGTCATATCCACCTCTTTATGACCCCGCAGACTGTAGCCCAGCCAGACTCCTCTGTCCATAGAATTTTCCTGGCAAGCATGTTGCCATTTCCTTCTCCAGGGGATCCTCCCAGTCTAGGGATCAAACTTGTGTCTCTTGAGTCTCCTGCATTGGCAGGGAGAATTCTATACCACTGTGTCACCTGGGAAGCCTGCATCAGTTGTATACTGAGTGTTGTGAAAGTTCAGTTATGGGAAAAAGTATCTTAGGATTTAGATGGTGAGTTTATTTTTCTCTTTGAAACTTCTGTAGGTTTTGTGATTATGTATATGCTGAGCCCTTTGGCTTTTTTGCTGCAACGCGCTTATAAGTAGATTCAAGGATTCAAAGCTAGTGATTTCTGAGGTTTTACAATCGTATCTGTTTTGGTGACCAAAGTACATATTTGCAGTTGACTGAGAATGGTAGAACATCAGAGCTAGAAGTAACATTAATATTATTAATGGTATTTGGGAACAGGACCTTGGTAAACTGACTCCAGTTAGTCAGTAAACGTATTGTTGAACTTCTGCTATGCAGTGTTGACTGTGCTGGGAGGCACGGGAATGTAGGTGCCCTTGAACGCCTCATTAAGAAGCCAGGGCATCAAAGACTTAAACATATAACTAGGCAGAGATATGCATGGAAAGTGACAATTGGTTTAGGTAAAGAGTATTGTGTGAGCTCAGAGAATGGAGAACTGTGAAGTGCATGAGTGATATGAAATTTGAAAATATTCTTAATTACTCAGGTTGTGGAAAAGAAGCAGATAGCACTCGTTCATGCATTCAGTTCCTTGGAACCAAGCAGAATCATCTCTGAACTCTTCCCATACTCTCTGCCTTTCCTTTTGCAACAATGGAGTCCATTCCCTACTACAAGTCAAAGTTGGTTTTCAGCTTGCAAACTCCAGGCCTAAACCCTCTTGCCTTCTCCATTGACTTCACTCCTCTAAGTCCTATTCCTCTTTTCCATTCCATTCATTTCTCTCTCTAATGGACCATGCATGCTTAACTGTGTCCCGACTCTTTGCAACCCCATGGACTGTGGCCTTCTGTCAGGCTCCTCTGTCCATGGAATTTCCCAGGCAAGAATACTGGAGTGGGTTGCCATTTCCTCCTCCAGGGGTCTTCCTGACCCAGGAGTCAAACCTGCATCTCCCGCAGCTCCTGCATTGGCAAGTGCATTCTTTACCACTGAGTTGCCTGGGAAGCCCGATTTCTCTCTCTGCTACATCAGTATACTAACGTGCTTTGGTGTCTTCCATCTTAACATAAACAAACAAGCAAGCAGCCTCTTGATTCCACACCCTGCTTCAGACGTTTCCTCAGTACAAGCTCCTTTTCACAGCGGAGCACATTGAGAGATGCTGTCTTCATACCTTCTGCATTTCCTCGTTTCCTGCGGACTCTCAGCGCCTCCATCCAGACTTTCACCCCTATCCTCCACCAAAGCAGCTCTACTCAGGTCATCAGTGACCTCCACGTGCAGAATCTAAGGTCAGTCCTCATCCCCCCATCCTGCCTCACATCCCAGCATCTTTGAAAACCAGTGTGCACATTCTCCTTGGAAAACTTTCTTTACTGGTTCCCTCTTGTCTCTCATTCAAGGGCAGTTCCTCTTCTGTGTTCTTTGCTGAGTCTTTTCCCTATGCCTGGCACCTAAGTATTTGCTATAAACAGGACTTGCCCTGAGCTCTCTTTTCTCAGGATACATACTCTCTCTTTCATGTTAATCAGCATCATGATATTAAATGTCACTTAGATGCTGATGACAATCAAGTGATTTCTCTCCAACCTCACTCTCTTCCTCATAGACCTGAGCTTACCTTACTGCCTCATTGACATCTCCACCTGGATGCTTTACCAACACCCCAAGCTCTGCCTGGAATATGGTTCTTCATTTCTTATGATAGGATTCATTCTCCAGGTGTCACACAGTTGGAAAGCCAAAAACTTTCTCTCTTGACTTCTGTCTACCCCATATTCAATTCATAAGCAGATCCTCCCAGATCCATCTCCAAAGTAAATCTCCAATCTCTCAACTTTCTCCATTTTTGTGCCAACCTGTCTGGTCCAAGCTTTCCACCTTTCTCCTGCAATATTACAATCATCATGTCAGTTGATCTCTCTGCTTCTCTTTTTACCCAACCTGTGCCACTCCCAAGCTTTTCTGCTTGCAACTAGGGTCATCTATATAAAACCAAATCAGATTATCACCCTCTTAACACTTTTCAGTCCCTCTCCACTGCATCTGAATGCTAAACTCTTTACCAAGACCTACAAGACCCTATAGGGCTTTCAGATGGCGCTAGTAGTAAAGAATCTGCCTGCCAAGGCAGGAAACGCAAGAAATGAGAGTTTGATCCCTGGGTCGGGAAGATCCCCTGGAGTAGGAAATGATAACTGACTCCAGTATCCTTGCCTGGAAAATTCCTAGGACAGAGGAACCGGGTGGGTTACAGTCCATGGGGGTCACAGAGAACAGACACACACATATAAGGCCTTAGAGAATGTGACACCCACCTTGCAGCTCCAAACAAATACTATTTGTTTTTTAGTTCACCCCTCTTACCCTGGCCTCTTTTCTTCTCCTTAGACAAGCCAAGTTGTCATCTTGTGGGGACAGCTTTTCATGTGCTTTCCCTAGTTTAAGGTCCCATTGTAAATCTTCAGTGAGATCTTCTCTGACTTTGTCAGCTTAAGTAGAGCAGTAGAGCCCCAAGTTTTCTTTGCCACACAGTGCCCTTCACCGACCTCCCACCATCATCTTTCTCCTGCAGTATTACAATAGTCATGGCAGTTGGTCTCTCTGCTTCTCTTTTCACCCCACCCATGCCACTCCCAAGCTTTTGTCCTTGCACCTAGGGTCATCTATATAAAACTGTAATGGAGCTCACAGCTCTCCATTGACTTGGTCATATTTAGGGCTTTGGTATATATTCATGCAAGAGAAGGCCTGTAAATTTCCTTCCTTGTACCATCCTTGATATCAGGATTTTGGTAGCATGGACAACCAGCCTTTTGGGAGGAGGGGCAAAAGGCTTTGTGGTTTTGTTTAACTATTGCCCATCCCCTTCCTCTAGAATTAAAGTCCACGAAGTTGTAAGGATGTGGTCTGTTTTGGTCACTGCTGTGTTTTGATCACAGAGAAGAGTGCCTGAAATGATGCGGGGGCTGTGTTAACATCAAGAATAAATAAATAAGATGCCTGTGGCAGTCCCAGGGACGTGGGGATACACACGATGTCAGCGCTGCCTTCAAGTCAGTTCAGTTCAGTCAGTCAGTCATGTCCAACTCTTTGCGACCCCATGGACTGCAGCACGCCAGGCCTCCCTGTCCATCACCAACTCCCAGAGTTTACCCAAACTCATGTCTATTGAGTCGGTGATGCCATCCAACCATCTCATCCTCTGACATCCTCTTCTCCTCCCTTCTTCAATCTTTCTGAGCATCAGGGTCTTTTCAAATGAGTCAGTTCTTCGCATCAGGTGGCCAAAGTATTGGAGCTCCGGCTTCAGCATTAGTCCTTCCAATGAATATTCAGGACTGATTTCCTTTAGGATGGACTGGTTGGATCTTCTTGCAGGCCAAGGGACTCTCAAGAGTCTTCTTCAGCACCACAGTTCGGAAACATTAATTCTTCAGTGCTCACCTTTCTTTATGGTCCAACTCTCACATCCATACATGACTACTGGAAAAACCATACCTTTGAGTATTTGGACCTTTGTTGGTTAAGTAATGTCTCTGCTTTTTAATATGCTGTCTAGGTTGGTCATAGCTTTTCTTCCTAGGAGTGTTTTAATTTTAATGGCTGCAGTCACCATCTGCAGTGATTTTGGCACCCAAGAAAATAAAGCCTTCAAGTCACTGACAATCAAAAGGATTTACTGATTCTCCTTGAGCCTCAGGTTTCTAAATTGTAACAGGAGCACAGTGGGATTTTAATATGTCACGTGTAAAGTGGGGAAGGTATCACATATATTTTATTGTATAAGGTCAGCAGCACTGTTTGCTTGAGCTTCTCAGTTTAGCCCTGCAGAGAGCAACCTCCTTATTTCCGTAAAGAAAAAAAAAAAAAAATTCCACTAACTAATCCTTGAGGACCAGGAAGGAAAAGCGACTCTTTCTTTGGAGTGAAGAGAAAGTGGTCTTCATACACAATTATTCTTCTGTGGCCTCAGAGCTGAAGTTTGATCGTGTACCTGCCTTGCATTCAAGGTCACTCCTCCACATGATTCACTCACCAACAATACTCAGCTTCCCCGGGTCACTCACTCCCTGATTTCCTGTGGATTTCAGCAGCC
Source organism: Cervus elaphus (assembly GCF_910594005.1). Classification (NCBI taxonomy): domain Eukaryota; kingdom Metazoa; phylum Chordata; class Mammalia; order Artiodactyla; family Cervidae; genus Cervus; species Cervus elaphus. The sequence continues at coordinate 54,549,391 of NC_057841.1, forward strand.
TCCCTGGGGTCCCGTCTATTCATTATCCCCTCTGACCCTCTCTTTTTCCTTCAGAAAATTTTGGTGTGCTGTATAATCTGATGTATTTGCCTCATAAGGTATTTGGTGTGTTTGTGGAACTTCTCAACTAAAACAAAGTTCTTGCCTTTAACCTTTCCAATTCTTGGTCTCTGTCTTCACATTCGAGATTGTATCAACTGTAGGGAAGGTCCACATCTTGCCTTTTGCTCTGTCTCTTTCCTAAAATTAGAACATTGCAATTAGGGTGACCTTGGAGAGTTCTCTTTTTCCCAAAGAGCAGGATCTTCAGAGATCTTTCCTTTGTGCTTATAAAACATTTAAAATACTTGGAAACTTTCTTTTAGTATGAAATTCCAAATGCAGTTATGATCATTATTAGGAAAAGATTATGCAAACTGGTCATGGGCCAGGGGACGGCTACCCAATGTCCCCTTGTTCCATTGTAAGCAAAGTGTTCTTTTAAACATGTCATTGCCTTACTGGCCATATTGCTCGGTGTACTCTTTTGCTTGCGCGCGCACTCTCTCTCTCTATATATATATATAATATAATATATATATATATATATATATATTATTTATTTCTCAGTAAACTAGGCATCTGGCTGCCAAGATGTGCCTATGATGAACTTGCCTTCCTCTGTAGTGACCCCCTCATATAGTCATTGAGAACCTCACACTTTTTTTTAATAACGTGGGCTTCTGGGTCAATTGCAGTTGGTGACTGTGTCTTTTTTCCAGATGATCCCCACTCTCTCCCCACTTGCCCTGATGTACCAAAAGAAAGCTTCAGAGTCCTGGGAGAACAGAGGCCAACGGAAGGAGAGTCCTGGCAGTTTTACAAGAAGCAAAACAAGGAGCGAGAGAACCCTGTTAGTCACGGAAACCGGTCTTTCTTCGGCCGAGGTGGTCTGAGCTGAGCCCCTGTGTTGCAGGTTCTGTGTCACTGTTGTGTCTGTGACACTGTTGTGTCCCTGCGGCTGTGGGTGTTGTTGGCATTGACCTAAAGTGGGCATCGGTGAGGATGGAGGGTGGGTGTCTCCTGTGCACCAGCGCCAACGCATGGGTGACAGCTGACCTCCCAAATGTTGGGTAAGGTTTCCTTTCACTCTCTGAAGCCATTTGTTTTTAGCTGTGTCACAGAACAAATATATTTAAATAAATCAGTGTAGTCACAATGATAGTACTATGAGAAAGAATAGATCTAGGAGAAAGCTTGCCTGCCAGGAGTCAAATAATTCTGTCTTTTCAAGAACTGGAAGAAATCTGTATTAATTGGACTTTTCAGAGCTTTCATAAGAGAGTGACACATAATCTACAAATTGGCCCATCCGTGTGCTATGCTCAGTGATTTCTTTTAGCTTTGTCCTTAGCAATGGTAGAAATGTGTTTTCTGTTTGTTGTAGGTTCTTCATTAAAAGTGGAAAGAAAAAAACAGCTACTCAGCTACTTTTGGATCTGTTGGCTTTGCCAAGTAAGCTTCAGACATCGCTGTTGATCTTGTAGATTTTACTGCTGTCATTGTTAGTTGAAAAAGCTGTCACTAAATTCCTAAGGAAATGTGGCCATGAAAAGATCTAGGCCAGTTAGAGCCCAGTAACATTTACTTGGTGGGGGAGACTCACAAATGATGAAACGTCACAAAGGAAGAGAACACAGATAAAATATTTCAAAAATTAACAACTAAGAGAGACATGTTTAGTATGTAATTAAAACATGTATAGAAGTAAAACCATACTTATTCAAATATGTTCATAGAAGCTTACCCAGTTATAATCAAAGAGAGACATGGAGTGAGTGAGTGGGCAGTCCAGAGGTCACTTCTTCAAGAGGTTAATACACCAAGATAGGGAAAGGCTATGGGTTCTGGTGATCGAATTCCTTAGAATCAGAATAATTCTAAGATAGGTATGAAGTGTTATGAGGCAAAAACTCAGTATTTCCTCTTAGATTCCAGACTGTGCCTATGCAGTCTCAGGCAACTGACTTTTTTTTTTTTTTTTTTTACCAAATCTCAACTTACTCATTGTAAATAAGAATAACAATAGGGTTGATATGAAGTTTAATGGCTCAGAGAGTAAAGAATAATCTGCCTGCAATGTAAGAGACCTGGGTTCAGTCCCTGGGTCTGGAAGATCCCCTGGAGAAGGGAATGGCAATCCACTCCAGGATTCTTGCCTGGGAAATCCCGTGGACAGAGGAGCCTGGCGGGCTGCAGTCCATGGGGTTGCAAAGAGTGGGACACGACTGATTCATTAACACTATACAGTTATGAAATGTCGTGTCTGGCATATAGTAAGGAACATCAGTTCAGTTCAGTTCAGTTCAGTTCAGTTCAGTTACACAGTCGTGTCCGACTCTTTGTGACCCCATGGACTGCAGCATGCCAGTCCATCACCAACTCCCGGAGTTTGCTCAAACTCATATCCATCGATTTGGTGATGCATCCAACCGTCTCATCCTCTGTCGTCCCCATCTCCTCCTGCCTTCAATCTTTCCCACCATCAGGGTTTTTTCCAGTGACCCAGTTCTTCGCATCAGGTGGGCAAAGCATTGGAGTGTCAGCTTCAGTATCAGTCCTTCCAGTGAATATTCACTACTGATTTCCTTTAGGATGGACTGGTTTAATCTCCTTGTAGTCCAAGGGACCCTCAAGAGTCTTCTCCAACACCACAGTTCAGAAGCATCAATTCTTCGGTGCTCAGCCTTCTTTATAGTCCAACTCTCACATCCCTACATGACTACCTGAAAAACCATAGCTTTGACAAGATGGGCCTTTGTTGGCAAAGTAATGTCTCTGCTTTTTAATATGCTGTCTAGGTTGGTCATAGCTTTTCTTCCAGGGAGCAAGCATCTTTTAATTTAATGGCTGCAATCACCATCTGCAGTGATCTTAGAGCCCAAGAAAATGGTGTCTGTCACTGTTTCCATTGTTTCCCTATCTATTTGCCATGAAGTGATGGGACCAGATGCCATGATCTTAGTTTTCTGAATGTTGAGTTTTAAGCCAAAATTTCCACTCTTCTCTTTTACTTTCAGCAGGAGGCTCTTTAGTTCTTCACTTTCTGCCATAAGGGTGGTGTCATCTGCATGTCTGAGATTATTGATATTTCTCCTGGCAATCATGATTCTAGCTTGTGATTCATCCAGCCTGGGATTTCACATGATGTACTCTGCATATAAGTTAAATAACCAGGGTGACAAAATAAAGTCTTGATGTACCCCTTCCCCAATTTGAAATCAGTCTGTTGTTCTATGTCTAGTTCTAACTGTCGCTTCTTGACCTGCATACAGATTTCTCAGGAGGCAGGGCAGGTGGTCTGGTATTCCCATCTCTTCAAGAATTTTCTAAAGTTTGTTCCGATCCACACAGTTAAAGGCTTTGGGATAGTCAATAAAGCAGAAGTAAATATTTTTCTGGAACTCTCTTGCTTTTTTCTATGATCCAACGGATGTTGGCAATTTGATCTCTTGTTTCTCTGCCTTTTCTAAATCCAGCTTGAACATCTGGAATTTCACGGTTCATGCACCGTTGAAGCCTGGCTTGGAGAATTTTGAACATTACTTTGCTAGCGTGTGAGATGAGTGCAATTGTGCATTAATTTGAACGTTCTTTGACATTACCTTAATTTGAGACTAGAATGCAAACTGACCTTTTCCAGTCCTGTGGCCACTGCTGAATTTTCCTAATTTGCTGGCATGTTGAGTGCAGCACTTTCACAGCATCATCTTTTAGGATTTAAAATAGCTCAACTGGTATTCATCACCTCCACTAGCTTTGTTCGTAGTGATGCTTCCTAAGGCCCACTTGACTTTGCATTCCAGGATGTCTGGCAGTAGGTGAGTGATCACACCATCATGGTTATTTGGGTCATGAAGACCTTTTTTGTACAGTTTTTCTGTGTATTCTTGCCACCTCTTAATATCTTCTGCTTCTGTTAGGTCCATACCATTTCTGTTCTTTAATATGCCCATCTTTGCATGAAATGTTTCCTTGGTCTCTCATTTTCGTGAAGAGATCTCTATTCTTTCCCATTCTATTGTAATGTAAGCTACATACATAGAAATTGTCATCATGCCACAGAATGAATGAATGAAATGGAGGGCTGCTTAAAGAAATAAAATAAATGTGTTAGTCACTCAGCTGTGTCTCTTTGTGGCCCCATGGACTGTAGCCTGCCAGGCTCTTCTGTCCATGGAATTCTCCAGGCAAGAGACACTAGAATGGGTAGCCATTCCCTTCTCCAGGGGATCTTCCTGACCCAGGGATCGAACCCAGGTCTCCTGCATTGCAGGCAGATTCTTTACCACCTGAGCCACCAGGAAAACAAAATAGAGGTGATGTTTAATGGCTTCTGGGCAGACCTTTGTGGAGGGGAGGGCAAGTTTTAGTCTAAGTTTCTGAAGACAGTTGCTATTCTCCCTGCTTAGTTAATTCTTAGAGTATCTCTAGAAAGAAGCAACAAGAGGTTCAGACTTGGACCAGAAGATGATGGCATTACAGGAAGTGATGCTCACACGTTATTCTCTGATTTATGGGAACTGACTAATATGTACATGGCATATCACCCATCCATGACTTTAAGAAGGCCATTTACTTCATGTTCCAAGCAAGCTGCAGAGTGCTTCTTCTAAATAGTATTCTAGAAACACATTCCTGAGAGAGGCGCCTGAACTCTAGAAACTTGTGCATGTTTGGGTCGTGTGCCCTTAGTCTGCTCTTTCTAGCTCTTCATTTTCAATGGATCGTTCTTCGAGCTACACTCTGGGGAAGAGACCCTCACCCCAAGGGCTCCTTCTCCTGACATCTATCAGGCATCTTAAGCCATTAACCTCTAGCACCTCTTTGAAAGCGTGTTTTTCTACACAAACTTTGGCTTGAGGACAGAGAGAGAGAGAGAGAATTATATTTGGTCTAACACAATGCTTTAAAAATAAATACATTTGGGGCCCTGTTTCCTAACTGTCATTTACTATTGCTAATGAGTAGTTGCTATTTAATTGTGTTTATATTAAACAGTCCCCATGCCAACAGGATAGCCAAAGGCTTGACTAATAGAGAAAGAAAGTAAAAAAATAAGAAGCTTAGGGGGTAGACGCACAAAGAATAGAAGTAAAATTGGTTATTTGAATAAGAGGTCTCGAAAATGGATCGTTTCCAGGAAAGACGTCAGCTTGGGCAGCCAATTGTTCCTTCTCAGCTCCCACTTGAATAGGATGTTGTTCTTTCGTGTCCCAGCCCTGGTAACTGACGGAGTCTTAGGTGGGAAAAATGCTCACCTTATTTTGGGCCTAGCCCTTTTCCTTGGAGAAGGCAATGGCACCCATTCCAATGTTCTTGCCTGTTGAATCCCGTGGACGGGGGAGCCTGGTGGGCTGCCGTCTATGGGGTCGCACAGAGTCGGACACGACTGAGTGACTTAGCAGCAGCAGCAACAGCCCTTTTCCTAATGCTGTCTGGCCAGTTTTCTCAGAACAGGAAATCTTCCCAGGCCTGCCTGTGCTGTGGCTTCCAGGCTTAGGCTGGATTTTCCTAATTTTGTCACCATTTGTCTGAAGGACAAGTTGGGTGACTTGTTTTTCAACTCAGTGTAAGTTGGTTTATGCTTTGAAATTTGCTGATCTTTCACCTCGATTGGGAAAACGTCTGACTATATTGATTGACCAAATGGAGGACTCTGTGAGGTCAAGTGCATTTGAGATGCTTCTCAAATTGTCCTCAATCATTCCTTCTTAGAAAGCTGAATCTTGCAACGGTGGCATTAAGATGGAGGGAACATCCCCCATCAGGCCCCCCTCCACCTTAAGGGAGTCATTTACTCCAATCCAAGTCCTTTGCATGCTTTCCCTGGAGGAATCTCCCATGCCAGCTCCGCCCCGTGGCTCCCCGCCATCTTTCCCATGTCAGCATCAGCCTGTTTGCTTCTAATGAGTCTTCCCCAAATTCCCAGGCTCTACTGTTGGTCTTGATCATACCCTGTCAGAGACCTGTGTTCCTCTCTGAGAACAAATTACTCAATTGCTTACGTATACATTCATCAGGGTTGTATTGTCCTAATTCCTCCCTGCGTCCCTGACTGCATTCTAAACTCCAAGAAAACGGAGACTTTATCCATTTCTGCTTGTTGCACTACCTCATCAGTTAGCACAGAGGAGGTGGTGCAGAGCAAGCCATCAACAAATATGTGGAATGAATGAACGTAAAGTTTTGTAACTGCACAGGCTCCTGGGTATTTAACTGAAAAGTGACTTGCACAGGGCAAAAGACAGAACCCAACTGAAGCTGGCCCATCCGTATAGATGCTGCTGGCATGTCCCTATTTTGCTATTTCGAGAGCAGCTCAACATCTACTGCTTTAAAGTTGAAGTTCCTTTTCCACTCAGGTAGTTTTCAGTCAATTTAAAGTAAACTAAAATTGAACTCATTAGTCATTTCATTATTGGCCGCTCCCTCCTTCTGTTATCCTGCTTAATGAATACATCACGCCCTGCCTTCTCAGAGCTTAAATTTCTGCATTTTGATGGTGAGCATGCCTGTGGTTTCACGCTCCTGTTTGTTCTCTTCTGTTAATGATCCTTATAACTGTTTTCTGCTTATTTTTATAGATTGGCCAATCTTCTTGACTAGGTTGTTTACTTTTCTAAAAGCATCTGATTGATTGCAATTCTCCTTTTATTCCTTCTAAACATAATGGTCTCTGTTGCCCTTTCCCATTTCTAAATTTTAACTGAGATGAATTTCAATTTCACATTTCAGGAATTCTTTCGTAACTAAGCAGTCTTAAGTATTTCTGACCAGGATCTTCCTCAAGGGACGATTTAAAATTTTCAAATAATTGGAAACTCTGCTTCTGCCAGTAAACATAGACAGACAGACAGACAGGTAGATATGGATAAAATCATAGACTTTAGCACTTGAAGTCTCATTTTGTCCTGAATTTTGTGTATCTGGCTATCTATCTAAACACATATTTGAGAGCTTATTCCATATGGGATTCATCAGTAGCATCCATTCATTCTGTTTATCCTCCATCCAGAAGCTTTTCTCCTCCAGTCCTTTGAAGGAATACCCAGTACCCATGGGTAGGAGGAGGAGGGCTGGCACCTGAGATGCCACATATTTTTTTCCTTTTTCTTCTTCGGTAAAGCCAGCACCATTGATGGAAGGACCTGGGCAGGGAATAAGGAGTTGTCATCTTTGCTACTAATTAGCTATGTCCCCTCGGTCAGTCTATCAGCTCCCCTTTCTGCACCTTCATTTGCCCGTCTATAAAGTGATGGGGCTAAATTAAATGAATTCAAAGACCCCATGAATGCTAAAGATCTCAGAAAACTGACAGACTTGTCATCTTTTAGCCATCAAATGAATCTTGGCTCATTGGCAACAATAGTCAGTGGTTTCGCTGTCAAATTATAGTTTCTAAAAAAGATAGCCATTTCTGTGTTTGGAAAGCTCCAGCCCAGAGCTCAGCTCTTTCCCCCCATGACTCCAGCAAACGGAATAGCCCTGACTCACTTCTCCCCACCCTGTAACTCATAGCACTAGGAATTCTATGTATGCTGGAAAGTGCAATCACAAACCAATGAGGCGCTAGGTGATGTCAAACCCGGAGTGCGGTGGAGAGAAGAGAATGCTTTAACGCTAACACAGCTTCCCTCTTTCAAAAGCAACTATCTGTGACAAGGGGGCCTGAACACAGAAGGCGCACAGATCAGCCCTGCCCGTGGCTGCTGGATGGAGCTGGGATCCTTTGCTAGGAGTGACATCCATGGAGATGAAGCTGCAGTATATGGGGGATTCCTTTGTTCGGAGGAGTCACTCTCCCCAGCATTAAACATCTCATTAAGCGTCTTCCTTAATTTTTGTGATGTCCAGAAGCTTTCAGAGATAATCTGAGCAGTCAGTGAACTGATGTGTCTGCCAGGGCATGAATAGCAAAGATCGTTGCATGTTTGCCCTGGGTCTATCAGCAGCAATAAATTTTAATCGGTTAGGCATTTTTCAAGCAAGCTACTGTTTGCCAAACACTATTTTTGGCAGGCATCTGTAACAAAGCCTAATGCATTATGCATATTATTTCCACAGTATTTCATTGTATTAGCACATGTAGTATTTGTATGGAATTTTTGTAAATTCATTACCAAAGTATTATCATATTAATGACTCTGGTTAAAAAAAGTATTTGAAAAAGTATTAATATTCATAGAAAGTTACATACATCCTATAGTGGGGAAATGGGACTCATCTATTATCATTTGAATTTCAGAAAAAAATATTAGCATGTGTATGGAAAAAATACCTCAAAAAATACATGGCAAACATGAAGAAAATTTTAAAAACCTGAATTACTTTGATGTTTCTTTGAAGGCTGAAGGTTCATTTTCAGAACTGTAATGATAATCATTATTATAGATTAAATTACAGTGAAGGATTAGTTTTATTTAACAGCGTAATTTAATGGTGGAGACGTGGAAAATTTATTTCGTTTCTTCGTGTCTTCTTCCTTTGACATCCTGATCTGCTAAAGGATGACTTCTCACTTCTCTTTCCATTCTTCACTACAGAGCTGGGGACATTAAGCCTTTGAAACTTGTGTGACTGTTTCTCTTGCTGTACCCTTAGAATGGGAATACAATATAGCATGGCACAATTATCTATCTCAATTGGAAGCTACTCCAGTAATTCAATTCTATAGTAAAGTGTAGGACTTAGCTCTATTAAATGTCTCTTGACATTACTCTTACTATTCTTATAACATTGGGGCCATGAAAATTATTCATACATTATCTTCTCTACCCTTTTGGAGGTTGTATTATTTCAGTGATTCCTTGCAATTTGATTTGTCTTGTTCCTCTAAATTTAACAAATAATGTCTAGAACACTATTCCCTTTAGAAGCTGTTTTACAACACAGTAGTTTCTCACTGTCGGAAAATGTTACAGCTATTCTTCTTTTCACAGGTTTTGATTCAGATAACACCTCTCTCCAAGAAGCTCAAAAACCTCTGCAAGTAAAGCTCTCCATGGGTTCAAAACAGCCCTTTGATAGAGGGCAGTTTTTCACTACTATTAAAAAAATATGGACAATCATCCCTTAACATAGCCCTGTGCTAGGAAGTGAGTCACTGAAAAAATGCTCGATTTACTCTCTCAAAATACAAACCCAAAGGCATTATAGTAAAATAAATGGACACCTTGAATATACGCACTCTGTGATATAAAATTACTAGGAGATTAAAATTAGAAAAATAAGTTGATTCTTTTTAAGTAGAGGTAATACATTTATAAAGGTAATTACTCTTATTTTTAATATGCAGTTAAGTTAACCACACTCCTGTAGATCATGAGAGCTGAATGGCCCCCTCGTGTCTTTCATAACTATGCATCTAGTGCAATGTTTTCTTCCATATTTCCACATAGATGCCTCTTCCTGATTCATATTCCATTCTGACTACAAAAAAAAAAAAGTGAATGAGACCTTGACCTTGCTGCTCTCATGTTCCATGTACTAATTCTTAACTAGATTGAAACTCCCTCTGGGCAAAGCACATTGCTCTCATCAGCTGCTTTCCTCAGAGCTCAAAGTAATACGCTAGGTACAAATATGTGTGTGTGCTCCTTCATGTCCGATTCTTTGTGATCCCATAGAGTGCGCCAGGCTCCTCTGTCCATGGAATTTTCCAAGCAATAATACTAGAGTGGGTTGCCGTTCCCTACTCCAGTGGATATCCCTGCCCAGGGATCGAACCTGAATCTCTTTCATCTCCTGCATTGGCAGGCGATTTCTTTACCTCCGCACCACCTGGGAGGCCCAAGTACAAATATGGCACCTAACACATATGTCTTGCTTATTTTTGTTCTCAATTTTTGTACCTGAGGAAAAAAAAATCCTGAATTTTAAAAGTTCCTGAGAGAGTACTTTCCTCAAGCTGTATTTCTTTGAGGAGAAGAGAGTTGAGATTACTCAGTCTGAAACTGGAAATGGCTACCTATCTAAACCCCTCAAATGAATGTGTCCTATAAACATCTGAAGGAAAGTTCCTTGTAAAGAGAAAAGTGGGATGTTTTATGGATGGAAGGAGAGCCTCTTAAAAGGGGGGAAAAATCAATGTCTCTAGACCATTTGACACAGCCTCACTGTTGGGTTATAATTTGAGGAGAAACGCCTGGGCTGAAAAGATTCAGATGGGAAGATTTCCTGCCTGCCAAATTTTCAAGCTGTTGACCCAGTTACCACTGGTGCCCTGGGAGGCTTAATAGCTGACCTTCTCAAGGAAATTTTTGTGATTTTAGAGTCAGAAAATACCTCACTTAACATTTTCCCTGGATTTTTATTCTCAAAGAGTGAGAGAAGCTGGGTAGAAGAACTTGTAAAATATTGGAGTTTGAGGTAATTCCTCTTTCTTGGCAACACTCATTAAAACCGACCTACATGATGTTTGTGCTAAGATTGTCCTTTTCTTCCTGAAAGTGTAATTTCTAAAATCCTAACTGCCAGGTAATTATCGTGGCCAGACCCCAATCCTCCAAAGAAGAAATGTCTCCTCCTTAGTAGTTGATGAATGGTTCAGAGATAGAAGAAATAAGAATTAGGAAGACCAGGCCATGACCTTGGCCCCATCCCTTTTTCTCTCCTTGCAAAGTTGGACGTGAATCGGAGCCTTTGGTAATTGCCTTCCTACCCTCTCTCCCACCAAGAGGAAGGTGCGGAAACAAGCAGTACCATGAGCGCCAGGGACGTGAGGGCAGGAGGAGAGGGTTCTCCCCTCCAACAGGTTGTGCGTTTCCCCCTTTCATCTCTGGGAACAGCCCACACCTCTCTCATGTTGGTCCTGACAAGGATCAAGTATCTTCCTTGTGCTAAAACAGGGAAAATAATGCAGGAGATTTATAGTGGAAAAAAAAAATGTTGTACTTGAATTTTTTTTTCTCCTAAAAGTATATGATTTTTTGAGCATGTCAAAGAAGAGGGGAGAGGACAGGAAGTAAATCACAAGGAATAGTATAACATGTGTTTTCCTGGAAGGTATTTGCTGGAGAATATACTAGGATCATAGTTTGTGTCCATTCAGGCTTTGCTAAGGGGAAATGTTGGATACCTAGCTGAGCATTTGAGCATGTCTGGATGTCCTTGTGCTGTATCAGTATCAATTCTCTGGGCTTGTGAGCACAGCTAAAGGCTGTGAACTGGTTAAGTGTCCGTGTCCACTGAAAATTAGGATAAATAATAGTAGAATTTGGTTGAGAGCATTGCTTGACAGACTGGTCCGAAAACCATACTTATTGGCATTGACCCAATATATGGAAGATTTGCGAAGGAAGTATGTCTCTTTTGAGTATCGTTTTAGCTTCTATTTAGACGAAAAGCAAAAGGAAGTACTTTGTTGTTGTTCTTATTTATTTTTATAAAAATATGATTTATCCATTGATTTTTGCACTTATATTGAATTTTATCGAGGCACTTTGTCTGAGTTTTGCTTTTGCATGTGTACAAATGAGACCTGGGTTGGTATGATTGTTGTTGTTGTTTATTTTTATAAAAGTATGATTTATCCATTGATTTTGTACTTACATTGACTTTTCTTGAGATACTGTGTCTGAGTTTTGCTTTCGAGTGTGTACAGATGAGACCTGGGTTGGTAAGATTTTGATTTAGATTTAGGTGAGCCCTACTGTGGTAAAAAGGCAGTGTTGTTTAAACCCGAGTATCTTGCAGCCACTAAAACTGGATACTGCAAATAGCCTAGATTTCTGTGAATGAAATCACCACTTTCAGCCTAGAACGGCTGTGGAATGTTCTAGGCTCATTAAATTGTATTCTGCCACTCATAAACTACTAGCTGTTCTTTCTTTCACGCCCATCTTTTGCTTGTGCACCATTTATATTATGCCCAGAAGAGGTGTTGTTATTCAGTCACTAAGTCATGTCCAACTCTTTGCGACCCCATAGACTCCAGCATGCCAGTCTCCTCTTTCCTTCACTATCTCCTGGAGTTTGTTCAGATTCATGTCTGTTGAGTCAGTGATACCATCCAACCATCTCATCCTCTGCCACCCCCTCTTCCTATTGCCTTTGATCTTTCCCAGGATCAGCATTTTTCCTTGTGAGTCAGCTCTTCACATCAAGTGGCCAGAGTACTGGAGCTTCAGCTTCAGCACTAGTACTTCCAATGAATATTTAGGGTTGATTTCCTTTAGGAAATCAGAAGAGTCCTGTAAAGTTTTTAAATTATCTCTCAAAAATGGCCTGTGGTGATCATTACTGGATTTTAAAGTTTAAAAAAATAATAGCACACATAGAAGCAAAATAAATGGTTATCCATGAGGGATAAAATTTTTCCCTGGTCCTATTTCAAACAAGGTGAAAAGAAAACCCAGGTGCATCATAGAACTCATAAAGAATAAGCGAAATTTGTTGGCATCTTTTCGTTCTTGATTTCTACCCTAAGTATCCATCTGCCAGGGAGTCTGCCAGATCAAGAGCAGGCAGATCAGAGTATTCAGTGAGGTCCTAACAGAGAATGAGCTCCAACCAGGAAAATTTACCTCTCTCCACCATTTTTGGACCCTTAACTGAAATACCAATACTATTTTAAATATGTGGGGCTTGACTATAATAGACCTTCCTTTTTAAATCTCAGTTAGCCAAGAACTTCTCCATCTATGTCAATGTTATTCCTCAAAGTATGTACCTTTGGAAGCCAAGTCTTGACGTTAAGCGGAATCCCTTTCACATTTCTGTAAGCCATGTAAGATAAAAGTGTTAGTCGCTCAGTTGTGTCCAGCTCTTTGTGACCCCATGGACTATAGCCCTCCAGATTCCTCTGTCCATGGGATTCTCCGGGCAAGAATACTGGAGTGGGTAGCCACTCCCTTCTCCAGGGGATCTTCCCAACCCAGGGATTGGAAGTGGGTCTCTTGCATTGCAGGTGGATTCTTTACTGTCTGAGCCACCAGGGAAGCCCTCCATAAGACAAAGGTAAAGCATTATTGTAGAGTCCCGGTTTTGCTTTAGTTTATATGACATAGCCAAAAGGTACAAGAGGTTTGGCTTTAAACTGAGTTTGATCTGCCAGGTTCTAGCTTATGTGGCCTTGGCCATGACATTCACATCTCAGAGGCTGTGATCTAACTGGGCACATAGTAAACTGGCTTGTACTATTTTATCACTAATATTCAATCATAAATGAGCTTTGTAATCATCCCAAAGTGCCTTTTGAAGTTTCTAGGAAAGTATCAGTATAATTTCTGCATTTTGCATGTACTCATTTCTAAAAAATGTAATTCCATATATGGTCAAAAATAGCAGCTCCCCATCCTGACTCCCTCTCCTCAATGTGACAGACTGTTGAGAGTGCGTCATCCATGATAAGACCAGACAGTTTTCCATTTTACCTTTCTGCCTCTTGCGAACGTCAAGCCCCGGTCCTGATTCTTCTGGGCTTGTAGCCCCCGCTCACCTTTCCAGCATTTTGCACCTCGTCTAACATTCCATGTGTGTGTCCGGCACCCCTCTGTCTTTCCATCTGGCAGCCTGATTACTTCTGTCCACAGCTACAGTGCTGAAGACGGGTGCTGCCCTTCATTCCCCCGTGTTTGGCTTCCCTGCTGGGAGCCTGGGTGCCTCTCACAGCTCTTTTGGTGGTCCTGTCTTGCCATCTAGTGATAACTAAGGCTCACTGGTGTTGCCGATGTGACATCCTGTGGCAAGTCCAGGTTTCATAGACAGCTCTGAGTCAAAGGAGGCATGCTGCGCTGAAATCCTAGAGGTCAGTTGGAACCTGATGCCGGTGGGGCCCCTCCTGTCCTGAGTCTCTGAGTAACACCTGCATCAGCCACTTTGGAAATTCCATTGCTCTGGCTCAGTTCAATCTAGTTCTAAACTTTCATCTGGCACACATGAAATACCAGATTCTTTATTTAAATTCTTTAAATTTAACAGGCATTAAACACTGTCCTGTCTTCAAAGAGTTCTCAGTCCTTAGGGGAAAAAAGTGCTTCTTGATGAGACTTTGTCATGCTTTTTCAAAGTATTGAGTTGGCCAGAAATGTTTGATCAGGTTTTTAAGATCTAGTGGAAAAACCAGAACAAACTTTTAGGCCAACTCAGTAGTTTTAGTTACTTAATTATTCAATGGACTTTAATCAAACCCCTACTGTGTCAAGGGGATTTTGTTATGCGCTGTCAGCATGGAGACTGTGATATGTGCTAGGAGAGGGGAGATGGAAAGATAGACTTGCCCCCAAACTGATAAATGTAGGAAAAATAGAGAAAGAGTTAACTAGAGATATGATAATGAAAGAATTGATTCTGATGTGAATGATCTTGGAAATGCTGACGGAAGAGGTGGCTGTAAGGCTGAGTCTTGAATCATGAGTAGAAATGAGATGAGCCATGTGTGTGCTTAGTCATTCAGTCGTGTCCGACTCTTTGTGACCCTTTAGATTGTAGCCCACCAGGCTCCTCCGTACACGGGATTTTTCAGGCAAGAATACTGGAGTGGGTTGCCATTTCCTTCAGGGGATCTTCCCAACCCAGATATCAAACCCGTGTCTCCTTAATTGCAGGTGGATTCTTTATATGCTGGGCCATCAGAGATATGAAGAGAGAATTGATTCTGATGTAAATGGTCTTGGAAATGCTGATGGAAGAAGTGGATGTGAGGCTGAGTTTTGAATTGTGAGAAGGAATGAGATGTGCAGAGAGAAGAAGAAAGCTCCAGCTTAGGTGAAATATGTAAAGTCTGTGCATTATCTATAGTTTAGATGGAGTAATCGGTGTGCTGGAATGTTCTCCGGTCAGGTCACTTTATCTTTTCTGTGGCAGTATTCAGCGGCATAGTGTCTGTAGTTTGAAAACAGAGTTGGTGAACTGTTTACACCACACAAATGGGCAAACACTGTAAATCGGGGCTTCCCCCCCACCCCACCCAGAGAAGCAGTTGTTAAGCATTTACCAGCTCACCCTTACCTTTTTTCTAAAAGCAGCTCTCAAATAAAACTTTTTTCTGCTACTTATCCGGTGAGAACCCTGAGGCTCACTTAGGTGGAACACATTGCCCCGTGTCACACAGCTAAGTGTAGACCCCTGTAAGTAACATCCTCCTGTAGAATTTAATGCCAATGAGCTTTGTGATTCTGGATGTGCACCACTGTGTACAGATACCAGGGAAGCAGAACACCGGGTCTTAAAATTGTAAGTGGCTGCGCTGAAATCAGGTTGACCCATGTGACTTTTCTTATACCTACATTTGAGCCTATCCTCTGATGTGAATTTTTGGCTTTTACTCAAGTTGAAGGAAAGAAGGGATGAGGGAAGAGAGAGTGGGTACACTTGGAAATTAACAAACTTAGCGACAAAAATAATGACACTTTAAGAGAAAAAATTTGGTGAAGATTAATTCTGACTCTACAATAAAAATTAAACACCTTGAGATTGAGTGACTATGGGCATGCAGTTTTGCTAGTCTATCTAAGTCTCAGCGTCCTGGAAAGGAGGGGGCTCTTAGGTCGTTGTTCTTGAAGCATTATCCTTTTTCTAAAACTCTTTTGATTATGTATGTTGCCCAAGTGTTTCATTTACTGGATATGCCTTTTTCATGGAAACAAAACAAATGAGAAGCTATAGAGAGAACAAACTGATGTAGTTGGTGTTTGTTTCCAACCGAGCTTGCTTTCTTCCAGCATCCTTCTGTACTAAATGAGGAATGTTGTTACTTAATCCCACAAAAGATTCTCATTGTAGAAACTTTGTCAACAGGAAGGAATTCTTGAAGGCCTTCCTTCCTGTTTTTCTTCTTCTCTACCCTTTCTTATCCTCTGTCTTCTTTTCTTCCCCTCCTTTCCTTGCCTTCCTTTTTTTAAAGCTTCTTTTCTTTTCATTGTTTCTGTTTTTGTTTTTCCTGTTGTTGTTTGTTTGTTTGTTTTACGGGATCTGATGAACAAGACATTAATGACAGAGCAGAGGCCCTGGGGAGGGAGGGATGAACCAACTGACTCTTATCAATGCTTGAAGTTGCCAAGATAAATATTTTTCAACTGATAGATGTAAATGGTCTGGGAGATTCCATTCCATCTCCTTGAAAAATTATACTTTTATCTCTGTATTGATCATTTCTAGCAATGTTGAAATTTGGATCATAGCTTGGGAAACGGTGGGGTGGGGTGGGAGAATTAATTTTTAGTAGCATCCCCAAGGAAGTTCAGGATCACCAGGTTGGATGTTGAATCTAGGGTAGGAAGTCCTTACCTGGTAGTGAGAGAACTCCCTTAGTTACTTCGAAAAGTGAATCACTCTCCAAGGAACTGCATGTTTTATGTAGTTTCTGGAAAATAGTAGCTGGTGTAGGTGGACAGTTTAATGCAAATGGGTATCTGGTCATACATCACCTGAGGAGAGTATTGATTAATAAGGCTCCACTGCCCCTATAAGTCTTTAGCCCTATAAATTCGGTCGGGAGAATCCAATAAAACTGATGGAGTAAGCCATGGCCGAGATGTTGGTGATGATCAGCGAGAAGAAAGAAAAGGCAGTTACATGCAGCATGTAGTGACTTAGAACTGGCACGCTGGAGTGTCACAGACCACGGTCTGATGCTCTTTCTGCCGTTATCTCTGTGTGCTGTGCTGAGTTGCTCAGTCGTGTCCGACTCTTTCTGACCCCGTGGATGGTAGCCCACCAGGCTCCTCTGTCCATGGGACTCTCCAGAGGAGAACACTGGAGTGGACTGCCATGCCCTCCTCCAGAGCATTGTCTCTATAATCTTTAGTAAGAGAGCCATCTGAGCTTTATGCGTGTGCACAATATCAGGATACTAAATTGAAAACTAAGTTACCATAATGAGATGGATGAAACTGGAGCCCCTTATACAGAGTGAAGTAAGCCAGAAAGATAAAGAACATTACAGCATACTAACACATATATATGGAATCTAGAAAGATGGTAATGATAACCCTATATGCAAAACAGAAAAAGAGACACAGAAATACAGAACAGACTTTTGAACTCTGTGGGAGAAGGTGAGGGTGGGATGTTTTGAAAGAACAGCATGTATATTATCTATGGTGAAACAGATCACCAGCCCAGGTGGGATGCATGAGACAAGTGCTCCGACCTGGTGCACTGGGAAGACCCAGAGGAATCGGGTGGAGAGGGAGGTGGGAGGGGGGATCGGGATGGGGAATACGTGTAAATCTATGGCTGATTCATATCAATGTATGACAAAACCCACTGAAATGTTGTGAAGTAATTAGCCTCCAACTAATAAAAAATAAATAAGTAAATAAATAAATAAGTTTAATTATAAAAAAAAAAATAAAACATACAGAGTGTAGTTAATGACAAAAAAAAAAAAAAAAAGAGTCCATCATAGTTCTTGGCACTTAGAAAATACCTAATACATGGCAGTCTGGGGTCTAGGATTACCATCATATTATTATAGTAATAATAAACATGGTCATCATCACCACTCAGCTCTCTCTCTGTTTTCCTCCTATGTCCCTTTGTTTTGTTCCTTTGTCCCAGCCACTATCGACATCCTCTGATACCTTTCACCACTACCATTTCTCAGCATCCTTTTTACCACATTCCCCTCCTCTATGCAGAAAACTGCATGTTTCTATGCATACAACAAATGTGCATGTAATTTCAGGAGTGCATTAGTTGATTTACTGTTCAAAGGAAGTGGAGGAATTTTACTAAAGGTTAATTCCAAGAACTAAATTGATGAGATAATATCTTTAAAAGGTTGATGGATACACAGAATGGTCAGTATACTGTTTCATTTATTCAACAATATTTATTTGAGAGCCTAGGTTGTGGCCAAAGATCTAGGCACTGAGGCTATAGAGACAGAATTGCATGTGGCTGAAAGTCTAATCAAAGATAATCAATAAACACATACACATATATAATGATGCTAGACTTGAAAGCATTGAATAATAGAATTGAATAATAGAATGTCACAATGAAGCTTTTCCTTCATATCCAGTTAATGAAATAGAAAAGATCCCCTATGCATTCAAAAGTTGAAAAATGTTTCTTTAAAATGCTACAGAAAGCATAAAGAATACTCTAACAAACACCTATGTTCCTACCATTCTGAATTAACAAGCAAGTTGCTTTTAGTATTATTTATTTTATTTTTTTTTATTTATTAATTTTTTTTATTTTTAAAATGAAAAGAAAGAGAAAAAGCAAAAATCCTTGTGGAGGATAACCACCTTCAGTCTTGTCCCTCCCTGGGCCCCAGGCAACTACTACCCACACATTTTACATGTATAACATTAAGTGTTTGAAGTCTATTTATTCCTTTTAGCTATTGTATAGTATTGCATCGAGTCATGTAATACATTTTGATTTTAACCATCCCCTAAAGGATGAAGCAAATCCACTGGTTTATTCATCTGAACAGCATTCAAGGGTGCTTAGAGTGCCTGCCGGCTTTAGCCCTTGGGTAGTGGGAAATGCAAAGAGGAAGTTGACTCAGTCATTGACTTGAAAGATCAGTAATAATGAGATATATGCACACTTGCTACCACTGTCATTTGAAGTAGGAAGGTGGAAAAGAGAGGAATTCGTTTGCTTAGGATTGGAAGAGCTGAAGTGAGAGGACAGGACAAGTAAAGAGGAAGTCAGGGAAAATGCTCTCAAAGGCAGGGGTCTTCAACCTCCGGAATCTGATGCCTGATGACCTGAGGTGGAGTTGCTATAATAATAATAGAAATAAAGTGCACAATAAATGTAATGCACTTGAATCTTCTTGAAACCATCCCCAGCCCCCAATCTGTGGAAGGACTGATGCTGAAGCTGAAGCTCCAGTACTTTGGCCACCTGATGCAAAGAGTCGACTCATTGGAAAAGAGCCTGATGCTGGGAAAGGTTGAAGGCAGAAGGAGAAGGGGGTGACAGAGGATGAGATGACATCACTGCTTCAATGGACATGAGTCTGAGCAAACTCTGGGAGATAGGAAGCCTGGCTGCAGTCTATGTGATCACACAGTTGGAGATCACTTAGTGACTGAACGACAATCCTTTTAAATTTGTTTCATGTTCTTTCAGAAAATTAGACATTAATTATGAGAGCACAGGCCGAGTTCCCATGGGGACTGAGATACATGAATTTCTAGAACTCTCTCCCTTTGTTCTGAGGGCACAGAACAATAAAGTAGAAAGATAGTGAAAAATCAAGGGAATGTCATTATTATATTTAGTTGTTTCTAAGGCACACATTCTTTTTCTTATTTTACCATCTTTGGCTATTACAGTCATTGTTAGGCAAGTGGAAAGTGTGACATAATTATAGTCTGTGCAAGGGCACACAACTTTACAGATCAACTCCAGAGGCTTGGAGGATAACTCCAGACATAACAGGGAAGCACTGATTTTAGAAATGGGTATCACATTTCCCGATGGCGCAGAGTGTACAGTTGTATGAGAAAAATAAAAAATAGCCACAACTCTGATTCAAAAAAAGATTAAGAAGCCAAACTCTGAGTAAAAAGAAGTTCTGGGAATTATTTACTCATAACTTGCTAGTGTTTTCCTTTTTTGTGTATGAGCAGACTAACATGCCATAAAGAATTTAAACAAGTTTACAAGGGCTGTTTCACTAAGTATAAACTGAAATTCTATGTGACAAGAAAGTATTATGCCACTGAATTATCTTTCTTAGTGATATACATCAGTGCATCTTAAGTTAATGTTTTAATTGAATAGAGCAACAGTTACTACACAATCTGATAAATGCTACATTTGAAGTATGCACAGAGGACTTTCCGGGTGTTTGAAAAGGTTTTCCATAGGAGAGGACCTAAGATCTAGGAAGTTGAATGATGAGTAGGAGTTATCCAAGCAGTGGATACATCCCAAATAAAGATTGACGGTTTGTTTTTCTGTTCATCTGCTTGTTTAATTTTTTTTCCCATCCTCTAGTTGTTCCAAGTCCTTCCCTTCAATATTATTGGAATGTAATAGGTGCTAATTTTGACTTTATGCCTCTCAGCCTAAGGCTAGAGATGTTTAACCAGTACTTTTGCCCTGTTTATTGCACAGGAGACCAAGTGGAACAGCTCATTTTTAATTTCTTACATCTTAAACTATCTTTTAAGGTTTATAGATTTCAGGCATTTGCACCCTTTCTTTTTGAGATGATAAAATCTAAGCTGTCTTTAAACATCCTTTAATGGCTACATTGAGGCCACAACTTTTCCTACAACTTTGTTTTTTTCCCACAACTCTTTTGGACTTCTGTTGAGGAATAGTCTCTTCGTTTTATCTGAGGCTTAAGGAACACTTTTGTTTGTAAACTTTGAATTTAATACCAGTTTGACCCACATATTGTCAGTATAACAGTACATGTTGATTTTTGCTACTGAAGCCCATGATAGACATAGTGACCTGGAGTTGTTGTAGACAGTCTGGTCAGGAAGAAAATACCTAATCACAATAGCAATAATGAAGCAACACAAGGTGGGGAAGGGGAGTAACTAATGTAGGTACATAGTTTACTGGTGACTGGAGTCAATACAAAGCCATCACCATGAACTAAGATGATGGCAGTGCAGGAATGAGCAATGAGGAATCACTTTATGCCCCATCTTGGTTTGCTAGGACCTCCCTAACAAAATACTAGAGACTGAACGGTTCAAACAACCACCCACTAATTTTGCATGGTTCTGCAGGCCAGATGTCCAAGATCAAGGTGCCGGCAGGCTTGGTTTCTTGTCTTTGAAGAGGGATGACTCTTGCATTGCCTCCCATGGTCTTTCCTCTGTGTACACATCCCTGGCGTCTCTCTGTGTTCACATTTCGTCTTACACAGACACCACATTGAATCAGGGACAGTTCCAGCCTCCCATTTTAACTCAATGCCTCTTCAAAGACTTAATCTCTAAACAGGGTTACATTTGGGGAGTCTGCGAGTTAATTGAGCCTATACATTGGGAAGTACACATCAGAGCACTCACATGCCTCCTCTTCTAAGGTCAGATTTGAAAACCTGAATTGCAAGAGACCCCAGGCTTTTTACTCCAAGCACAAAAGTTTCTGTAATAACTTGAAAATTCTTCATGCTGCTTCAAGACTGAGGACTATTCTTCTGTCAAAGGAGAGTCTATTCCACATGCTTCACTCAACTGCTTTTATTGTTTATCTGCAGCTGCTATAAATATAAACCACCCGGCCTTAAATTCTCCATGCATTACTACAAAAATAAATTTGTCCCTGCTAAGTTATGGAACTGAAGTGTGCCTAAAGGTGGATGTACCATATTGGATTGTTGAATCTGCACCTTTTCACATTAACACTTTAATCACCTGTCTTAAACAACCACTCTGATTTATATATATATATATATATATATATATATATATATATATATATATATCTAAAGAGGAGAGAGGAAGAACATAGACCCAGACAGTAAATTCAAGTTCATTCACACAATTGTTGATGATGAAAACAGTTTTGCTTGGTTGCAATGGGACACGAGGGGCCTGTTAAATCTACTTGTCATAGGAAAACATTGAGTCAGGTTATCTTACGAGGAGGTGAAGCATATCTTATTTAATGCTTTGACAAATTACTAATTGAGCTTGGTGGGATCTGAGTGGAATCTTTGAAACTAAAAAAATTAAGGCTTTTTTCCCTTGACCTCAGACAAATGGACAAATAGATTTTACAGCTTAATTCAGTGTCTTCTCTGAGCCATAGAAGGAAAGATGTTGTTTTACTTTGCCTCCAAGTGAGAAATCTTCAAAATAGGACAATGTCCATTTTAAAGGCAATGCTAAAAATAGCCCATAAAATCTGTTTTATGTGTAGATTAATTAAGGAATAATTTTTCAGAAAACATAGACTCTTGTATTAGAAACATAAGCCATGATTTTTTTTTTCTCCACTGAGAGCACGATAAGGTTATCTAAAATCTATCTTAGAGGAAAATAAAGTACTTCTTTGCAAACAAACAAAGCCAAAATTTCTTCAGGAATTTTCACTGGTGTACTTAATATAGTTCCTTAGATCCCAATATAAATAAACTGTATTTCCAATTATTTTACATAAGTAGATTTCTTAAGGTCCTAAATAGACTTTCTCTTGCCTATCCCTTCCATTAAATATATGTATGCATATATGCATATATGCATATGTTTGTCTGTGTATGTGCATGTGTATATATGTGTATATATATGTGTGTGTGTGTGTGTGTTTATATATACTATACATATATAATATATGGCTTCCCAAGTGGCACAGTGGTTAAAAATCTGCCTGCCAGTGCAGGAGATTCAGGAGACCTGGATTCAGTCCTTGGGTAGGGAAGATGCCCTGGAGGAAGAAATGGCAACCCACTCTGATATTCTTGCCTGGAAAATTCCATTGGCAGTAGAGCCTGGCAGACCATAGTCCATGTGGTCGCAAAGAGTCAGAAATGACTGAGTGAGCACAAATGCATGAAAGGCAACATATATATTATATATAACATATAACATATATATAATACATATATAATATATATAGTATATATAACATAATGTATAACATATATATATGTATGTATATATGTTTATATATCAGTATCTATTATGTGCTATTTTACATGTTACATTTTACATTATGTTTCAGTTTCATTCAGTCGCTCAGTTGTGTCCAACTCTTTGCGACCCCATGAACCGCAGCACACCAGGCCTCCCTGTCCATCACCAACTCCGAGAGTCTACCCAAACCCATGTCCATTGAGTCGGTGATGCCATCCATTATGTTTATTATGCATGCTATAGTATATGTTATGCATGGGCATAGTAAAATGTAATGTCTGAATTTAATACAACTAATTATTAGAATACTTGCATAAGGTTATAAAGTTAATTATTAAGTTGATATTAAGCCACACAATTGTTTGCTGTAGTCACTTGAAGTGCCTACTTTCACTGGTAGATACACAGGTAGCAAGAACTGATTGTTAGTGGGTGACCTGAATTCTGATCTTGGGTTGTCTTGGTGTGATACCTGTGGGTGAATGATCATTTTTCTCCTTTGGTATCTGAGATTTTCCACTTGGAAAGTAGATGGGGTTGTAAGAGTCAGACATGACTTAGCGACTAAGCCACCTCCAGCACGTTCTGTCCCCACCCACGTGTACAGAGGTGTTATTCAGGATTTACGTAGAGAACAGTGCATCAGATACCCACCTGGGTGCAGGTAGGATGAAGGCAGGCTTTCCTGGCAGCTCAGCTGGTAAAGAATCCACCTGCAATGCTGGAGACCCAGGTTCAATCCCTGGGTTGGGAAGATCTCCTGGAGGAGGGCATTCCAGACCACTCCAGTATTCTTGCCTGGAGGATCCCCATGGACAGAGGAGCCTGGCGGGCTCCATCCAGGGGGTTGCAAAGAGTCAGACATGTCTGAGTCCCAAAGCGCAGCGCAGCACAGGATTAAGGCATGCCTTTGTGAGCAATATTAGATATTCTAATACATAAGTCTATTTTCTGTGTGTGTATTCTATTATTCTAACCATGCAGTTTCATCTCCCAAGTCTATCCAATATGCACCCTCCACTTTGATAGATAGTTCAGTGCATCTAATCCTCTTTCTTTCAGATGTATCTCTTTCTTTGTGGGGGTGACGGACTGGAAATTTCTCATTCTTCCCTCCCATTTACTTAAATTACATTCAGATGTGAGCTCTGATTCAAGAGCCACAAGACTTTTGCAGCCTGTCTCAAAAAGTCATCTTTGCATTTAAATGTTCCAAGCAATGCTGCCCTATCGTGGTGTTGGACATTTTACACGTGTAGCCATGTAACGCAGGTGTGACATAGCCATTCCCATGGGCTGGGTACAAATGGCGTCAGGGCAAAATTCCTTTTATCTTCTCTCTCTTGTTTCATTTTCTGTTTCTGAAATAGTTGTGTTTCTGGGAACACACAACTCCCACCTATAAAACTGAAGACTTAGGATTGATTTCTGCTGTCCCCCACGAGGGACCACATAGACCTTCAGAAACAATGTCCCTCATGTTCTTGTGGCCCAGCTTCCTCTTGGACATCCTTGGGCCGTTGGAGGGCGGCATCCCTCCATTTCTCGCCCTGATGCTCACTGTGCACTTTGCTCACCTTGTAAGACTGAGAATCAGAGAAGATATGATGGCTTTCTCACTGCCATCCCCGAGTTCCCCAAAGATCTGGCTGTTGAAAGTTCTTCCTGTATTTCTGGCCTCCTATGTTGTCCCCACAGAAAGCCCTGCTCTTGAGTCTTGAGTCTTCTGTCCTTTCTCAGAAAAATAAAACACTTCCACAGCCATGAAAAGAGATGCAGAGTTGATTTCCAGGGCTACACTCTCTCTTGAGCCAACAGCAAGACTGACCCCAATCCTGGGCTCCAGGCACAGGCTCAGTAGAATCTCCATGTTAAGAACTTCCCTGGTGGCTCAGACGATAAAGAGTCTGCCTGCAACGTGGGAGACCTGGGTTCAATCCCTGGGTTGGGAAGATCCCCTGGAGAAGGCAATGGCGACCCACTCTAGTTTTCTTGCCTGGAGAATTCCATGCACAGAGGATCTGGTGTGCTACAGTCCATGGGGTCACAAACAGTCAGACACGACTGAGCAACTTTCACTTTCACTTGATAAGAACATCACATGCATTAGGCCAGGGCCTTGGCTTTGATACACATATGGTCTGTTATTTTTTTCTTTGTCTTTTCCTTTCCTCCTGTTCTTAGTTATAAGCATCATCATTTATCCGAAGTATTTCCCAAGAAGATTGTGCTAGAGAGTGACATTCTAAGTCCAATCCCATCCTCTATCCTTGTGGGTGAATGATTTTCTAGTAGAAAAAAAAGAAATCAAACTGCTCGTCTCCACACAATGTGGGTCAGAAATATCC
The DNA here is from genome assembly GCF_910594005.1 of Cervus elaphus. Classification (NCBI taxonomy): domain Eukaryota; kingdom Metazoa; phylum Chordata; class Mammalia; order Artiodactyla; family Cervidae; genus Cervus; species Cervus elaphus. The sequence continues at coordinate 54,574,295 of NC_057841.1, forward strand.
CCTTTGGATCTCATGTGTCATATTGCGACTTTCCTCTGGGAATATTTGGAAACCCTTTGTTCCATGCCTATCACATTTATAGAAGGTGAAATGTGGTCACATCCGAGTTTGTTTTTGTTTTATGTGCTGCTACATGCTGACGGGGAACCTGCAATGTGAGGGAATAAAGTGAGAGGCCCAGCACTGCACAACCATATTGATCCGTGCTGAGACAAAACCCAAGCTGTTCTCCGAGCCCAGCGCTCCAGTCCCTGGACCACACTCACTCTGATGGCCCCCATGCTGTGTGTGAGAAGCAAGTGACAAGTGCAGTTTCCCAGGCTGTGAGCATCCTCCAATTGGCTGCATCCCTGCTCCTCCTGGCTTCTTTTGGTCTGAGGATTGCTCTTGGAAATTATGCTGCTGGGTTTCTTCATGTAGCAGTGGCTACATTTCCCTGTTAGCTGGAAGCCTTTCCTGGAATTCTAAACTAGAAAGAATGTTCCGACGGCCCCCTAGGCAAGAGGTCAAGGTTTCCTCACTGCTGATGATATCTATTTTTTTATTAATGGATGGGATTTTATTTTAACCAGCGGGCCTCCAGCGTTTCTCTTGGATACCTACAATGTGCCAGAAGTGATGTCTAAGTTTTCTTTGACTGCCTCTCTTGCTTCTGATAGATCGGATGCACTGAGGGCCAAGTTTCAAAGTGTTTGAGACAACCTGTCATTGTTTAGTTGCTTAGTCATGTCTGACTCTTTTGCGACCCCATGGACTGTAGCCCAGCAGGCTCCTATGTTCATGGAATTTCCCAGGCAAGAACACTTGGATTCTTGGAGTGGATTGCCATTTCCTTCTCCAGGGGACCTTCCCAACCCAGGGTACAAACCTGTGTCTCCTTCATTGGCAGCGGGATTCTTTACCACTGAGCCCCCAGGGAAGTCTATGTGCACAAGACAGCCAATTAGGTGTAAATGCCACTGATAAACCAAGAGGCGCATGTCCTAATACCATCTTGGCTAGAGACACTGCATTGCAATTCTCTGTTTAGACATCTGTTTCTGCCTGAGATGCCAACCACCTCCTCGTTAGACTGGATTGTTCTCCTCTCTTTCCTTAGTGAAAAGCATTTTTCCGGGCTCATAAATCTTTTGCTTGGTAAACTGGATTGTACTAGCTGTAATCACTTGCATATCACTTAACCTCTCTGGTCATAACTTTTGCCGCAGAAAATGATGAAAGAGTTGATTCATCATCTCACTTCCAGTCTTACCATTCCATAATCCAACACTTTTGATTCTCTGTGACTAGAGGTGGTTCTGGCTTTAGGTCTTACCCCATTAAGAAACGGATGTATTTTTCTGTCTTAGTCATATTATAAGAAGGAGCACCTACTTACCACCTGGTATTTCTCATGTTCAGGATGTAATTAGCTTCATTTTGAGTTCTCTATTACACGGAAAGTAAAGCTGAGTATTTTTAGTGTCACGAAACAAATGTGTGGGTGAAGTGGGAGTGTTAGTTCAGTGGAAGCACTGTTATTGTTTTTCCAGCCAGCTCTACCTCCTCTCTCAAAGGTATGGAAGGGGGAGAGGTTTCTCCTCAGTGTCTCCAATCGTGTTACGATGAATTCTCAGAAGGGCTCTAGTTCATGAAAAGCCATGGGCTTCTGCTTTTGAATAGATGATAAAACTCTTGACAAGCTCTTTCCACCTTTACCTCAGACTCTTTGTCTAAATAACCCTGAGCATATTCTGGGCCCCATCCACCATCCCTGATTCAAAGCACAAATGATTGCACCCAGAGGCTAAATGCTTTCAGTTTGTGTCGGCGACCCAGAGCTTAAAAGCGATCCTCTCCTCACCTTCTAGTTCTCTACACTGTCATGATCACAACGTCCTGAATCCTAATTAATCTGAGAAGCATGATGAGGTTAAAAGGTCAACTCTCATCCCTCTAGTAAGTGGACTCCATTCAAAGGCATGAAGCTGTAGCAGAGTTTTGTTTTATTTTTATAAGGCTTTTTCTGTATAGTAATTGGAAATGGAAAAGGTGAAAAAAAAAAGGTTACCTAGATCATCTATTCTGGACAAGGCTAATTATTGCTTCAGAGGATATTTCTTTTGCCATCTGACCACCCATGTGAGGTTTATAGACTTGAAAGTGACTATGCTACAAATTGTTTTACTGGACACCTTTGATCCATACTAAGGTTATATCAGTAAATATTGTTATTCAATATAATTCATCACTCATCCTTCTGAATTAGGCATGTGTCTGCTTGCACAATGATAGAGTACTTGATAATAATTTAAAAACTAAAGGAAAGTTCTCTGAAATGATGTTTAGCCTGTGGCAATCATCCACTCTTTGTAAATGTTACAGAATTTTGCCATTTGCCAGGAGAGATGTACCTACATTTTTCTACTACCTGGACAAGAAGATGAGAACAGGAACAAATTAAACACAGTAGAATATTTAGACCATAGTGACATGCTAGGTGTGTCCATGAAGTAACTAAAAATGAATGAATTGATGTTCAAGGTTTAGAAATAAACCTCTCACATGTAGAGTGAATAGTAATCCAAAATACCATCATATTATCCCCCAAGACTGCATAAAGAAATGGGACTAAGTAACTTCAAAATGTTTTTGCCTGGAACAAGCTGCTGATTAACTTTCCTGGGTCAAATCTGTACTGTATTCCCTCCAGAGACTCTGAACTGAATCTCTTTGCCCAGTGATGACAAAGCTCACTTGCATTCACTAAAACACAATTTTTTACTTGTGTTTATGCAATGCTTAGCTAACTTCAGCTACTTAAAATTTTAATCTGAACAGTCATCCTTATAAGAACTCATGTAGTCAGGCACCAGATGAACCAGGCCAAAACAAGTGCCCTGTTGAACATGTGTAAACGCCCCGAGCTTTGGAATGCATTTAATCATTTAGCTTCCCAATTATGTTTTACTTATGCTTTCACTAACACCCCACAGATTCTTTGGAACCACTGAGCCCAATACATTTATCATTTTAGAGTAAATTTTTAAGTTAAAGTGTCAGTTCAGTTCAGTCGCTCAGTCATGTCTGACTCTTTGCGACCCCATGAACCTCAGCACGCCAGGCCTTCCTGTCCATCACCAACTCCCGGAGTTTACCCAAACTCATGTCCATTGAGTTGGTGATGCCATCCAGCCATCTCATCCTCTGTCATCCCCTTCTCCTCCTGCCTTCAATCTTTCCCAGCATCAGGGTCTTTTCAAATGAGTCAGCTCTTTGCATCAGGTGGCCCAAGTATTGGAGTTTCAGCTTCAAGTTAGAGTATAGTTAAAAAATAAAATAAGGGGCACTCCAAGCCTTGCAAGAAGACACCTCCATCACAACCAGCATAAGTGTAGATTATAGATGCACACTACACACTAAGGAATATGGATGTACAGGTGATAAAAGTCATGTACAATTTATTAGGTATTTTGTAGCTTATCATTCCCATTTTACAGATTAGAGCACTAAATACAACGATTAAATGATTTACCCTTTCAGGTTAGATTAGAACCTGAAAATGATCCGGAAGTTCTTGGCTTCCAAGTCTTGGCTAGCTAGTCAAGGATAGAGAAGAACTGGGACCTGGTTCTCTAGAAGCTCACTTCAGTATTCTTTCTCCTACCTCACACCACACATTTCTTTGATTAGTAAATGTATGAGGAATCTTGAGTTGAAAGTAGAATTGAAAGAAGGTCTCACCAATTTATTTGTCCTATCCCTTCCTCCTCTTGCTGAGTTAGTCTCTATTGGCCTGGCAACAAAGGGAATTCCCTAAATATACTGCTTTTATGTACATTCTCTCCTTCTCCCTCTTTTTCTTATTTCAAAATAAAATGCTGTGAAAGAGAGACTCCAGGAAGGGACCTGTGTGTGTTGTGTGTTCGGTCGCTCAGTCCTGTCCAACTCTTTGCAGCTCCATGGAACGTAGCCCGCCAGAATCTTTTGTCCTTGAAATTTTCCGGGCAAGAATACTGGAGCGGGTTGCCATTTCCTTCTCCAGGGAATCTTCCCGACCCAGGGATTGAACCTGTGTCTCTTGAGGCTCCTGCATTGGCAGGCAGGTTCTTTACCACTGAGCCACCTGGGAAGCCCATGAAAGGACCTAGTGGTTATCAATTCAAGTTCGAAGCTGAGACACCACCTCATGTCTTGCTCCCGATCTGACATTGACTCTCAAACCACCCATGTGACTGCATCCCTCTGGTTCAGGTTTTCAGTGCCTTGGAGTTGAACTAAAAGAGACTGAAACAGACCTGAGGGTCCCCTTGGGTCCAGATGGTACAGCCATTATGGAGGTCTAATTGCCTGTTAAAGAAGAAAAATTTCAGTGTTGCCTATAGGTCTTTCATCACCATCAAATTTCAGGTTTGTGTTTGTGTAGATTGGCCTTTACTCCCCGTAAGGGGGCAAATCTCTCTTTTGACCATCAAGAAAACAGTATTTTCACAGACCTTTTGACAAACAAGAGAGTCAAGTTGCTCTGGACTCCCCTTCCCCATCAAAATGAACATGTCTCTAGCTGGAGACCCACATCTTTCCTCCCTAGTCCTTCCTTACCGTGCCAACCCTTCTGGAATAATTATGCCTCCTGGCCATGGCCATGCTTTCAGGATTACCCTCCACTGATTTCCAAGGGCTTCTGGGGACATTGTGAACAGAACACCTAAGTATAGCTCTGCTCCGTCAGTGCTAACGTGACAGAAAGGAGTCCACAGATTGGATGACCCTCAAGGGCAGCAGAGAACAGCATATAGGACAGGACATTTCAGTAGCCAAAAAGTGGATATTTTTCTATTTCTTAACTTTCCTACTTTAATGAGATTATTTAGAATAACAGAAAGATCAATAAAAGTTGAGTGTGGTCACCCCTGAAAGCTATAACTTTTATTTGAGTAGGGCTGTGTCGGGGGACTGTTGCTTTATCATTATGGCCTGGAAGATTAATTTGACATTTACTGTGAACCTGTCATGCTTTGCTGTTAATAAAAATTCTTAAAGGAAAGACAGAAAGGAAACTTAATCTTGGGCATGGTCAACCCAGAGAATTATTTTGAGAGGAAGGAGAGGGTGGAAGAGAAACCTGGATTCCTTCCAAAGGTGCAATGGGCCTCGAAAGTCAGTCCAGAGAGACTCATCTAGACAGCTACAGGCTTGAGCCCTCCGTGTAAGAGAGAAAGCCTCTTTGCTACAGTTCTTCTGAATTGAGCACATCTTGGGAGAGGATATATATTTTAAGGTCATATATCTGCTCCATAAACCAGTTCAGTGGTCTAAATGTTTCAAAGCAAAAATCCTAACCGTAAGATCTCTTTGTTATTATTGTGGTTATATGATGCAGCCCTTAATTTAACTGAGACAGGGGCATAGAATGACTGCACACAGGTACAGTTGAGTTCAGTCGCTCATTCGTGTCCGACTCTTTGCGACCCCATGAATTGCAGCACACCAGGCCTCCCTGTCCATCACCAACTCCCGGAGTTTACTCAAACTCATGTCCATTGAGTCGGTGATGCCATCCAGCCATCTCATCCTCTGTCATCCCCTTCTCCTCCTGCCCCCAATCCCTCCCATCATCAGGGTCTTTTCCAATGAGTCAACTCTTTGCATCAGTTGGCCAAAGTATTGGCGTTTCAGCCTCAGCATCAGTCCTTCCAATGAACACCCAGGATTGATCTCCTTTAGGATGGACTGGTTGGATCTCCTTGCAGTCCAAGGGACCCTCAAGAGTCTTCTCCAACACCACAGTTCAAAAGCATCAATTCTTCGGCGCTCAGCTTTCTTCACAGTCCAACCCTCACATCCATACATGACCACTGGAAAAACCATAGCCTTGACTAGACGAACCTTTGTTGGCAAAGAATGTCTCTGCTTTTTAATATGCTATCTAGGTTGGTCATAACTGTCCTTCCAAGGAGTAAGCGTCTTTTAATTTAATGGCTGCAATCACCATCTGCAGTGATTTTGGAGCCCCAAAAAATAAAGTCTGACACTATTTCCACTGTTTCTCCATCTGTTTCCCATGAAGTGATGAAACCAGATGCCATGATCACACAGGTACAGCGCCATCTAAATACTGGGTAAATGTCTTTCCTCTATCAATGAAGTCAGAACAGCTTCTCAGATATTACTCCCCCACCATCTCCTCATCAAATTCTTGACCTAAGGAAGTAAGACATGTCAGTAGACAGTTTTATTGGCCCTGTCTAGATGTGTAAAATGTTGTCTCTTCTCTTTATGGGTCTCTTGGTAATTGACTATGCTTGTAGCGTTGTAAGAAAGCCCATCTCATGGTTAGACTTTCTTGTCCTTTTCCAGCCTCCAGCAAGCTGAAGGCGAAGCCATCAACAAGTAGGTTGACATGTGGTTTCGGTCCACAAGGCTCTCTTGCTTCTAACATAATCTAAAGCTGAGGACTTGATGGGCTGGAATATTTGGGGTTTATTTACTCTAACAGGGACACTTCTGAGTATGGATTGCTACCGTAGGAAGAGCTGTGCTGTGCCTTAGAAAAGCTATTTGTTGATGAAACACTAATTGTGAAATAGTTACCTCAGAGAACCCAAACGTAATTACGTTAAGTTTAATTGCATATCATTAATTATATGAAATATTTAAATTGTTATGTTGCATTGTGCTGCACTCATCTCTGTGCATTTTTGCTGGTGTGTGGAGCAGATGTGCTTGAGGAGTTTGGATGTCATCCAGAAGTTAGTGAATTCTTACTGTTTGGATAATCGGGGCCTGATTTATACCATCTATTGAAAAACAATAGCTGCATATTTTCAGTGATGCAGTAAGAGCAAGTGTAGGGCTGCTGTGACTTATGCCTAGGTGATATTTTTGTAATCATCTCTGGCTGCAAACTTTAAGTTTAATCAACCAAATATAAGGAAGTCAAAAGCCTAATTTCTTATGTAAATCAACATCAGCCAAACAAGCATTTCTTGTTTCTATTGGGAGAGAGCCATTCCTTTCTCGGCTATGAAACTGACACTTTATTTAGGATGCCTGAATTACCAAAGGAGTCCAGCATTAAATCATACGCCTTGTTCTTCAGATATTCACTTAGATTAATACACCATTAGTTAGAAAGTGTTTATATACTTCACTTATATTCAGTTCTCTAACTTGATTGAAAGCATGGTGAAGCTTCCATATAAATGGAAGAGAAAGCAGTCATAGAGACTCACAGTAGATTTTGCTTTTCCAGTGTGTGACTAGTACTTATCAGATCTGATACTAAATGCAATGATTGATGTTCAGTTTTGTTAAACAAACAGAGGCACTGGAGTTTACTCTTTTTTAAGGCTTTCATATTTACATCCATTTGGAGGACAGCAAAGCAGAGAAGCAGTCATTTAAATAGAAATGCTGCAGAAAGGAAAAATATGTATGACTTGTGTTTCTGCCAATCAAACATGTAGTACAATTTAAATGTAAATTTTATTCTTGTCTATACAAATACTATACAATGTTCACAGCAGCTTTGCCCTGTTCAACTCATTTTATTTTGACAAAATTTCACAAAATTTGGAAAAAGAAAATAGTGTCTCATCAGTCATAAGTCATGGCGTGCTACTTTCCACCATTTGGAGAGGATAGGTCCTGCAGAAGTTCTTTTTAAGCATGATATGTGTCTATAATTTGAAGAGTTAACATGTAAAGGAAGATAATATCATTTGTAGAGATGTGGATAGACCTAGAGTCTGTTCATATGGAGTTAAGTAAGTCAGAAAGAGAAAAACAAATACCGTGTATGGATGCGTACCTGTGGAATCTAGAAAAATGGTACAGATGAACCTGTTCATAGGGCAGGGATAGAGACACACGTATACAGAATGGACTTGTGGACACAAGGTGAGGGGAAAGGGGACTGGGATGAATTGGGAGATTGGGACTGACGTACATATATATACACACACATGTGAAATAGCATGTGAAATAGCTAGTGGGGAGCTATTGTGTAGCACAGGGAGCTCAGCTTGGTGGTCTGTGATGACCTAGATGGGTGGGACGGGGGTGGGTGGGAGGGAGACCTGAAAAGGAGGGGAGATATATAGATATAGATATGGCTGATTCACTTCATTGTACAGCAGAAACTAACATAAAACTACACCCCAGTTTTGTTTTTTTTTTAATGCAAATACATAATCATTTTGTTGGAGATTTTTTTAAGTGGTATCTCAGTCAGATATTTGTGTATTGTGGTTGGTTGTGTTGTTGGTCATCTAATAATTAATTGAATTCTGTATAAATGGTGTTGACCATGGGCTTTCCAGAAGGTTCTGGGGTAAAGAATCCACCTGTCAATGCAGAAGATGCTGGAGATGCAGGTTTGATCCCTGGGTCCAGAAGATCCCCTGGAGAAGGACATGGGAATCCACTCCAGTATTCCTGCCTGGGAAATCCCGTGGACAGAGGCGCCTGGTGGGCTACAGTCCATGGGGTCACAGAGGGTTGGATGCGACTGGGCACGCACAGTGTCAGCCATGCTAGAAAGTACAGTCTGTGTGTCAAAGTGTGGGGAGAGGGGCAGAGAGAGGGATGGAGGGAGGTAGAGAGTGAGATAGAGTGGTGATCTCTTCTCACTGAAGGTAGGCTTCTGAAGGCTTGTGCTCAGGAAAATCCAAAAAGGTCCACTTTTAGCCCCTGCACCCTAGCAACCTCCCCAGGACTACAGGTCTCATTGTGGGCGGGGAGTTGCTTCATCCCGATTCTCACCCCTTAGGAGAGTTCCTGGCCCTGCCCAAGACAACTGCCCCTGCATCCTCCACGCAGCCTCAGCATACGTAATCCACACGACTCGTGGAACAATTACACTATCAATTTGTTGTTGTCTTTGCAACCCCATGGACTGTAGCCCGTCAGGCTCCTCTGTCCATGGGATTTCCCAGGCAAGAATACTGGAGTGGGTTGACATTTCCTCCTCTAGGGGATCTTCCTGACCTGGGGATCAAACCTACATCTCCTGCATCTCCTGTTTGGCAGGAATATTCTTTACCACTGAGCCACCTGAGAAGCCTTGTATTATCAATAGATACCATCTTATCTAATTTGAACTGAAGCTTACCTTCTGAGCACAGGGCCAGTTCTAGTTTATTTCCTAAAGCTCGGTGATAAGTTGAGTCTGTCATAAGACTATTCCTGGCCCAGACCTGGCAGGAGACTTTAGGGCCTCTTTGTCTTCCAGGAGCAACAGAGGTGTCAGAACTCATCTTAGAATCACCCTTCTTTCCTATGACAGTTTCAGGAAATAAGAACAATTTATCCTTGACAGCTTTAGAAACACTATCTTCTAATTTATGCACTACTTCTCCTCGGGTAATTGGGACCCAGACACGTTCTGCATAACAGCCCCTGGCTTTGGAGGGGGAGTCCAGGCTTACCAACTGCTACCCCTGAAGGAGGAAGAGCCAGAGGGTGAGCAGATTGTGCCTTTAAAAAAAAAAAAAGAAGAGAAAAGAAAAAAGAAATTAGGGGTGGTAAAGAGGTTGGAAGACAAAGGAGGAAGCATTTGATAGGTCATCTGTCAGGAGGCCTTGATGGAGGCTGGTAGGAGAACAATGAAGTCCCACTTCAAAGTGAACAATGCCACGCTGAGTAGGTGCCAGTTTAATCGAACAAAAAGAAAGAAGACATGTCAGCTATTAAACACATTCATTAAGGGGTGTCTTTTAACCCCTTGGTTTTCCCCACTATTTTTCTTTCCTGAGCAGAATGGGGGAAAAAAAATGAGTCTTTCAAAGCAAGAGGGAAGTGTAAGGTTGCCAACTTTCTGGAACATCAAGCAGAAATATTTGCATTAATTAAATATTTATTTTTGGAACAGAAGTTGTGTAGAGCGTGGAAGTCAGGTACATTTCTTGATGGTTTCAACTAATCTCATGTGTTTGAAATTTTCAGCGGAGTAGCCTCCACCACCCCTCAACTTTGTTTTCATTTTCAATTATATTCAAAAGAAAGCAGGATCCGATGCTTAATTTGAAGTTGGAGAGAATGGAAAAATGAGAAGATTTCAGATTTTAAAACTATGATTCTCAGGCAGGAAGCATAATAAAAAGGGGGCATTTTCACATCTAGGTTTTTGTGATAACTAGAAAAGGAAAAAGAGCCAAGAGAAAATTTTAATTAAGTGCTGTTAGTTCACAAATGATCTCTCATCTTGAAAGTGTCTGATGTGCTATGTCTGTGTTATGAATTTAGAGATGAAAGAATAAATATCAAAATGTAATAAGAATATCAGACTCTAAGAAATTCCATATGAGTTTAGAACAGTGAGCTACTCAGCCTCGGATTCTGTCTTTGGCAGTGGAACAGAGTACAGCTTTTTCTTTTGTGAACTTCTCAAATAATGGAAGATTTGATTAAAACTAATATTTTTCAATATCAGATCCATTCACTGGAGGTTCCTGCTGAAGGCTTATGTTTCTGTAAGTGAAGAGCAGTTTGCCTTTTTGTCATGAGTTGGTTAAGTTGGAATAGGGCTACGAAAAATCACTTAAGTGCTCAACTCTTGTGTCTTCAGCTAGATATGAGGGTCATGTGGTCATGATCTGTGTCTCATGTCTCTTTTGCCACCCTCCCAATTGGGTAATCCATGGTGCATATGTTGACTGGTCTGTGTATTCATTTATTTATTTGGAAATATTTATATTGAGTTCCTACTGTACTAGGCAGGGTTCTTTTTTTTTTAATTTTTATTGGAGTATTGTTGCTTTATAATGTTGTGTTGGTTAGTGCTATACAGAAAATTGAATCAGCTGTATGTTTACTTACATCCCCTATTTTGGGGCTTTCCTTCCCATTTAGCTTACCACAGAGTGTTTAGTAGCGTTCCCCGTGCTATATAGTAGGTTCTCATTAGTCATCTGTTTTATACACAATATCAGTCGTGTAGATGTCAGTCCCAGTCTCCCAGTTCTTCTCATCCCCATTTCCCCCCTGGGTGTCCATACATTTGTTTTCTACCTGTGTCTCTATTTCTGCTTTGCAAACAGGTTCCTCCGCACCATTTTTCTAGATTCCTCATATATGCATTAATGTAAAAATATTTGTTTTCCTCTTTCTGACTTACTTCACTCTCTTTGGCAGCCTTGCAGTCCATCCACGTCTCTAGGCAGGGTTCTTGATGCTGGACTTTCATTAGAACATCGAACAGATAGATCCCCCACGTCGATGGGCTTATTCTTCTAGCAGGAGAGAACACATAGCAGATAAACAGAGAAAATAACATCGGTGTTGAAAGCGCCCTGATGAAAAGCAAAGTGTACTAAGGGCATGAAGCGGGGTGTGGCTGCTGTTGAGGTCTGGAGGCCAGGAAGAGCCTCTTTGAGAAAATAACAGCTGAGGTGATGGGATACAGGCTCTGGTGAAGACCTTGCATTTGTAGGTGGCGAGATGACACAACCCCTTTTGTCCGTTACCATCTTTTAAATTTTATAAACTGGTTTAGGGCTGATTTCAAGGAAATGAATTGTACTTTTCAAGTAAAAGCTTTCAGCTCTCCACTCTTGCTGATATCATTGTAATCTGCGCAAAGCCCTGAATTATTCCAGGGCCAGGGAATATGGCAAGTATGGGGATGGAGTGCCAGAATGAGGTGCCCGATGGCCCGTCTTCAGGTGACGGGTGGCTTAAGTAGCCGCTACCCAATGAAATCAGAATGTGTCTTATAATGCTGCCTCTATTATGTTCAATTTTTCTAAGGATGAAGATTAAGCAAAATCAGTGTTGGAAAATCATTAATTGTTCACAGTTAGGTCTCTTTCCTATATATATTTATAATATTTGAATAGTACGCTGAACCTACATGTACATGATTTTTGAAGCTACTAGGCTATAGTCACCTGCCCTCTCAGTAAATATTACACTAAAGTGTAACTATTATATCTTAACTTTCTAAGTAAAATACTGTCACTTTGGCTAAGAAAAACATTTTGTGTTTTCATCCAGAGGTTACCCATCAGGGTCTTGGATATTGTATTTTTTTTTTTTTTCCTTTCTTTATGCTCTCAGTGGAAACAGTGATTACATAGTATATCAGAGCTTATATTTATCATTAGTTTAGTGACCCCTGCTGGGAGGCCTAAGATAATCATCCTTAAATTCAAAGTTGGGGTTCTAGCCAAATAGATGGCTTGAGCCTCAATTGTGAGTTCTTGGGAACCCAGGACAACTGATTTTTCAAATCAATCAGCATTTCTAATACTGGAAGCTGATCATTCCTTAGAAGGGAATAGCCCTTGTTGTATGACTGGAAGTGTGACCAGTTACGGAAGAGACATTTAGAATTAGCACATCCTTCGTGGTTGTTTGTCTCTGCTCCCTCATATTCTTAGTTCTGTTTTGTGTTATTTACCAAGGGGTTCTTGTTGCTCTCTTTCCAGCATGCCTTAAAAAAAATCAAAAAGCACGGATGATGTCGTTCTTAATCAAAACCATTTTTTCCCTATCACAATAGCATTATTCAATATCATATGCCAACATTTTAATCCTCACATTTGCAGAACTAAACTTTTGAAAAGAAAGTAAACACCCCCACAGAGCAGAGGCCTTATATCATTATTTTCATTTGAAAAGCCAGATGCACTTTTGCCAAAGCGTACGTTTTTATTCATGTCAACCCCTGCAAGTTTATGGATTATCCCCATCTCCATCCCAGACTATGTTGTCACTGTGAGTTGGCTTAGCTAAATCAGTATGAATAGTGTCCATCCCCCAACAATTATCTCTGTGCAAAATATGCAAAGAGTAATACTTTAATTATTCTTATGCTTTGGGATAACAACAAATTAGAACAAAATACTCATATTAAAAGGTATGAGAGTTGCTAGAAATGACCTAAGAATATTCAATAATAGTATTTTTAGATATTTATTTTAAATGTTTGTATTAAGAGTGATATAGGTATATATATACACTGTAGTTTATAGGTTAGTTACTGTAAGATGTCAATAGGTAAACTCTCAATTACCTAGAATCTAACTCTAAATATCTCAACTATCTAGTAACTACCTTTTCTTCATCTACTCCACTTTTTATTGGAAATAGTTGCAGGGGGAAACACCAAACAAGATGATATAAGCACAAAATCATTTTATCTCCCTCCCCTTCCTTCCTTCTCCTGCCAACCAATTTTACTTTTTTCCCCAGTCTTAAGAAGACCAGTGCTCCTGTCCTCTAAGTGGACGGTGTCTTTTATTTTTAAATTTCATTTGTGGGTTGGAAGGATGTAGTGACATTTGTTACATGATAAATGTCCTTTCCTTTTTTAAACTAAACTCAACATTTCATTTGGATTTCACCAGTTTTTTTCTTTAATATTCACTTTCTGTCAAAATTGAGTCTAGCATTCCACATTTAGTTATCAAGTTGTCCTTAGTCTTGTCTAGTCAGTAATAATCTCTTAAGTCTTTCCTTTTTTTTTTTTTTGTTTTCCCACGACCTTAAAGTTTTGAGGAGTACTAGTCAGGTATTTTTGTAGAGTGCCCTATAGTTTGGGATTGTCTGATGTTTAGCTCATGTTTAGACCGATGTTATGTTTTCTGAGGAAGATCCTACAACGTGAAATGTCCTTCTTGTAACTTTGTATCAGGAGGCATGTTTCTTTCCATGCCTTGCAGTGGTGTTAGCCTTCATCACTTGGGCAAGGTAGTATTTGCTAAGTTTTTCACTATTAAATTTCTCATTTTCTCTTGTGTTCCTCTATTTTGGGGAAGTGAGTCACTAAGTCCAGCTCATCATCAAAATAAATAAAGGGAAAAAAAAAAGCATGAGTGAGATAAGGGCTCTTTTTGAAACATGGGATGTACAACTTGATGAGGGAGAAAGGAGAGAATGGGAATAGGTATGTCTAGGTTTGAGTCTCATTGCTTATCTTTCATTGAAGACTTGAGACATGGAAGAGGACACATTGTTTCTTGAAAGTGGGTAGAGTAGGATAGGACAAACTCTTTTACCTAATCTGTTAATCTTCAGAGCTGATAGTGCTTCTCTTCGGTTCTGGGTACCATGGCTAAGGACTGAGCTCATCTGTAATAGCAATGGCTGGACTGACCAGGCATGCCTTGCCAATGGCCTTTCACATTGCCACTGTAGCTGCCCCCAGTGTGTAAACCTTGCCGTGTCCTACTTGCTGGTGTACCATTGACCAAAGCAAATCACACGACCAAGTCCAGGCTTGGTATTAAAGGCACCATACAAGAAGTGGAAACCCAATGGTGTGATTCACTGAAAAGCCTTCATGCAACAATCTAACATTTGCACAGCAAATATCTAGTTAAATTTGAAAGTAGAACCCAATTTAACCCTATTTTAGTACTAACTCCATTGTAGCATATTGAAGCCAATATGCTACTGTTACATTCGCTAAAGCAGGAAATCTAACTCACATGTTAGATTTTTAGTAACAAAGATTTACATAGAAAAGAAAGATTTACATAGAAAGAGCTTTTGGTTTAACCTTGTAGATAATTATCAAATTCTGTATATGTATTCTTTCCTTAGCATTTTACTACTTTACGTTACTGAAGAAGTAAAAGAGGGATGGAATAGGGATCAGTCAGCCCGGGGTTCCATGTCTAGTTTTGACAATATGGGTGGATAACCTTCAGCCAGTGATTGACCCCTTCTGACCTTAGTTTGATTATCCATACAATGAGGACATTCAGTGGCTTTTACAGATTAGTCACCTTTAGAAGTCCTTTGATATATTCTTTATTTTTAATGCACATCTTTTCCCCTTTATCAACTCTTTTTGTTTAGCAGAACAAGCTGGATGCGTAAGTCTAACTAGATCCAAGAATGAAATGGTTAGCAGAGGTAGTTAGGTTGGTGGTTAATCTACCTAGGTATCATACCTACCTAGGGAACCATCATAGGCAGAGACAGAAATGGCTTCAAATCCTGACCCTATCACTTATAAACATTTAGGTCCCTGGGTCTGTCTGCAAGTGGTAGTAGTTTTGAAACTGAAGTGTAAACATTGGTCTCTCAGTTGTGTCCAACTCTTTGTGATCCCATGGACTGTAGTCTGCCAGGCTCCTCTGTCCATGGAATTCAAGCAAGAATACTAGAGTGGGTTGCCATTCCCTTCTCCAGGGGATCTTCCCAACCCAGGGATTGAACCCAGGTCTCCTGCATTGCAGGAAGATTTACCGCCTGAGTTACCAGGGAAGCCCCATAAGTATCTCATAGAGTTTTGAGGTTAAACTGAGTTAAACAGAGACAGATAAAGTACACAGTAAGGCATGCATCATATAATAAGTGCTTAATAAATGGTGTCTGCCACTATTTTTAGGGTAACTGCTATTGATAGTAATAGTAAATCAGACAAATGCATGCTTTATGCCATAGTATGTGAAATGATATCCTCTGCTAATCAATATATGTATGTAAGTGATTAGTGTCCAAAACACCTGTCTCATATCTGAGAAAGTTTTAGAAGCCAGACTTTACTCCTAGGAGATGGATTTATGGGATTTTTTTCAGTCCATTCTACAGATAACTAAACTGAGGAAAAATCTTTTTACAACAAGTCTTGGTTCTAGGGTGGGTGTCCAGAGACAGAGTCAGGTTAGGACCAGCTATGTTTCTGTCTCAAGTCTAAAGTTAGATCCAGTAGTAGGTGTTTTATTTTATCTTCCTTTCTTCCTCTCACTCCATCCCTTCATTCTTTCCTTCCCTTCCTTCCTCTTTCTTTTTCTTTTCTTTTCAGAGTTATTTGGCCTTCATTCACAGAGCTTGCACATAGAGCCTGACCTGTTTTACTCAGTGATCTTTTCCTCGTGGTTGATTTTTTTTGCCTTGAATTGAAGACATCTTAGGGTTATAAATTTTATCTTCCTAACTAGATTGTAGTATATGCCTCGAGGATAGAGAAAGCATTTTTAATATCTTTGTTTTTTCCAAGTACTTACTACAGAAACGTGAACATAATATATCCTCTAATAGTTTCTTAATGTACCCCAAAGAGATCTGAGAATCAGTGAAACTCAACAGCAAATAAATTCAGCCAACATTCTATGCTAGACATGACATAATGCGTTTAATTTATGGATGGGCTTTAATCCTTCTCCCTCAACACCATGGTTTTAAATTTCTGCCTTTGAAAGAATACTTTAATCACATGTATTGCCCATTTTTACTATCACTAGAGCTAATCACTAATGCCAAAACTATCCTTGCCCTATAATTATGAGAAAAGAAGTATGCCTACATTACATAAGATGGCAAAGTGAAGGCAAATGCTAAAATGTCTGATTTTGAGCCTGTGATAAGGCTCAAAGTATATGGGAAAATGTTTATAAACCATGTAACAATAGCAGTTATTGAAGGAGATGT
Source organism: Cervus elaphus (assembly GCF_910594005.1). Lineage (NCBI taxonomy): Eukaryota > Metazoa > Chordata > Mammalia > Artiodactyla > Cervidae > Cervus > Cervus elaphus. Next base: position 54,590,660 of record NC_057841.1, read on the forward strand.
TATGTTGCATTGTTCTGCCATCCTTGGTTCTGTGATCATCCTATTTTTATTGGTATTATTATATACCATCTTCATCAATTTATCGTGGTTCAACTTAGAAAAACCTTCACCTGCTCATTTCCAAAGTTATCTCTCGCTATTAAAGAAGGGAAAATGCTTTCTTTGGCGATAAAACCATCGGAAACTTCTCGTAAGGTATTGAGGGCAGAATGAAACATCGCTGACACATTCTCCTCTCTCTCATTTGGTTTCTGACAAATTGGAAAAGGAAAAAAAAGATGCCTTCCTCAGGAAACTGCTTCACTCTGTTGTTTTTGATTTTCCACATGAAAGGATTCTATTTAAGCACAGGAGGGTCTAGGAAGGCTGGCTTCTTATGGAGCAGGTATATTCATACTTTTCCCCCCACAACTTGTAGCCTGATCCACTGCAATTATTTCAGTAGTCAGCATACTCTGGGATTCTGAAAACAAATAAATCAAATGCTTTTTAAAGTCGGAGCTAAGGCTGAATATAGAACAAAACAAAAAGAAGGTATTTACGCACATAATACCTTCCCATGTAAGTGTGTATCAACTACACGGGTGGGCCTAAAAGGGTAACAGTGATGGAGACAGTTCACCATGCCTTGGATGGACTGTGAGCTCTTGGTGATACTGATCAGCCTTTGCCCTTTACACTGACATCAGAAACTCCACCTCCTTCCCCAAGCCCCCAGGCTGCCCCAGGCTGCTGGAATCTGTGTGACAGCCCAGCAAGATTAACGCTAAGAAACACACAAAAGGCAGAAAACAAATAGCTCTGCTGCCATCCTATTGGCTGGCATCCTCCTGGGATGATCTGTAATCATTTCTTTAGCTTAGAAACCAGCCTCCTGCTCTTCGGAGTAGTAGCGAAGCCCCCAAGCCTTGGGGGTCCTTTTTGTCCCTTCTGTTGTTTATAAGAGTTGATTCATTTTGCCATCTATTTTAATAGAGATATTGGTTTTGCTTTTCTGTTGTTGGTTTTAAATTTTGGAGAACATAGAGCAGAGCAATGAACAGAGAACAAACTCTGACTCCTTAAAATTTATTTTCAGGTCAACAGTGTTAAATTTCTTCCAACTCAACATATAAGAAGCCTTAAAATGATGAATTATTGTCCTTTTAAAAATTATGCTCAAGTTTTAGCATGAAAGGATGTTAGAAGAAAATCATTATCATCTCTGTGTGTTTACAAAGAACACACACGGACATATGCACACATAGTCAGGAAAGGAGTTCTTTAAGAATTTCATGCAATGAAAGATTTAATTAACCTTTCCACTAGGAAACCAATTCTGCTCACTGCCTTCATTATCCCTTTTTTTATTTCCATCCCATGGCACTCACATGTTATTCCCTTCCTCTTCTTTTATTGCTCCCCCCACCCCCACCATCCTTTTGGCCCATTCTTTCATCAATGATTCTATTGTTAAATCTGCCAGCTGGTGTTGGAGTGACTTATTCCTCTCCATTTCCCACACCAACAACCTTACTTCCATACTTCAGTTTTTGCTGTTACCTGCTTTACAGCATCCTCTATTTCTTCTCAATTCTTAATTGAAAAAGACATTTTGACCCAGGAGTATAAGGTCAGTTGAAACGTTTGACAGTCTATAAGGAATGAAGCTCTGAAATATTATTCTTCCCACAGGGCATAGCAATTTATAATAAATGAATGTTATTTATGAACATAAAACCAAAGGAAACCCGCTACCAAAAACATTGATTGATTGGTGATATGAAGGAGTTTATAATTATAATTACCATCTTAATTTTACTATTAGTGAGTTTCATTTTGAGTTTGGGATATTAAAAGAGACTCAAGAATGCAGAAAATATACTCTCCTGCAAATATTGAGGGAAATATTTAAATTTCATGCAAATCAGTGTTACATATTTGATAGTGCGCTCATTCTCAAGCAAACTTTTAGAAGTTATCTTTTTTTGTTGTTGGTAATGATTTATAGCAGTTCCCCACTGCATTTCCTCCTGTCTGTTGTTGAAGAAAAAAAAAGAGTAAGAGTGTATATTCATATAGCCCTCTTGCTTGTAATGCCTAGACATGTTGGTTGCTAAGTAACAGAATACTACCAGGAAGCAGGGCCCATCGTGTGTATTTCTGATCTAGCAGAAAAGCAGAAGCCTCCACAGGAGAGAAGTTTTCTGCATTTTCCTGCACTTTTGCTGAACCAAACAGAATTATTATTGCATGACAAAATACCACTTAGCCTTATGGAACTTCCTGGCCGTTTCAGTTTAATCACTGCTGTGAAGAATCCATAAGTCTTGCTTGGTTCCTTCTACAAGATAGCATGTTGGGTTTGCTTCCCCTGAATCGAAGCTTGGTTGTCCAGGATCCCAATGCCTTTGGCTTTTCCTAGGTTAGTAAAGTTCATCTTACCAGTTAGTTGAACTCAGAGGGGTTAGTTTCCGATATCTTGCATTCTAACTTATTTTTTTTTTTAATGCTTATATCTTGGGTAAACAGGAATGTAGCAAGAATAGAAACCAAATAATTAACAAAATTGCTCAGAATTCCACTTGTATAAAAAAAGTCACTCCTTGTAAACATAACCATTAACTAAAATAAGTGGGTTACATGCAAGTGTTAAGCATCATGACCAGGTCAGGGAAGTATGGATCATCCTTGAAACATTTCTGGAGTGACCACTATGTGCTAAGATAAGGAGTCTTGGTATTACAGAAAATAAGTTAGCATCCTGGCCTCATGATACACTGGAGGAGAAATATACACAGATAATTAACATTGTGGGAAGTCTTGAAGTAGAGCGGGAGTGTTTGGGAAGACAGAGGAGGAAGCAACCAATGAGGCCTGTGGGAATTGAGTGGCTTCAAAAGGAAGAGTTTCCCAGGGAGAGAAGGCGGGTGACCTTTATTGGGTTTCCGAGGTAACTCTCACTTACCCACCAATGCAAATCACTGCAGTATAGGGAAGCCTTCCTGGACGACTCTGACCAAATGAGTGTCCTTCATCATATATTCTTTTAGCTCCTTTCCTTCAGAGGGCTTATCTCAGTTTTAAGTCTATATTTGAACAGTATTGTGTAATACTTGAACAGACATTGCTACCTTTCATCATCATTAGACTTTTAGTTCGTCAAGGAAGGAATATAGCAGTTGCACTCATGAGATGCCTCTGACAGAGTACAATGCCTTGCACACAGCAAGAACTTAATAAACGTTGAATGAAGGAGTGAATGGACTTGCAAATCATGTCATTTAGTTAGCCACCGTCCCTCCTTTCAGAGGATGTTGGCCAACCTCATATTCCATGTTGTTGATATTCCTAAAAGAAAGAAAAAATGCATCTTAATATACTTCACTTCCTACATCTACTACATATATTCTATTATAAACCTAAATCCAGCAAAAGCATTCTGTAGCTTTAGCCTTTTGCCTAGTATATTTAACATGAAGAGAAGCACTTTTTAAAAAGGTTTATTTATTTGGCTTCCTCCAGTCTTAGCTGTGGCTCACGGACTCTCTGGTCATGGTGTATGGGCTTAGTTGGTCCAGTGGCAGGTGGGATCTTGGTTCCCTGACTGGGGATCAAACCCACATCCCCTGCATTGCAAGGTGGATTCTTAACCACTGGACCACCAGGGAAGTCACTAAAGAGAAGCACTTTTAAAGGAATTATCTGAACAGTTAAAATACAGGGGGAAAAATGTCTCTAGTTGGTTCTTCAGTTCAGTTCAGTTCAGTCACTCAGTCGTGTCCGACTTTTTGCTACCCCATGAATCGCAGCACACCAGGCCTCCCTGTTCATCACCAACTCCCGGAGTTTACTCAAACTCATGCCCATCGAGTCGGTGATGCCATCCAGCCATCTCATCCTCTGTCGTCCCCTTCTCCTCCTGCCCACCGTCCCTCCCAGCATCCGGGTCTTTTCCAATGAGTCAACTGTTCTTACATTGACCTAATTACATTGACCTGGAATCCTCCTTGAGTCTATTAATACATTACAATGGGGAGTGGGAATATGGATTTATATTTATTAAGTACTTACTTTATGTAAGATTTCATATTATCCCTTTAGCTTATGTTAATCACATTTAATTTATACCACAACAAAAGACTTAGGCATTCTGTTCGCCCCATTTTAGAAAGAGGTATACTGATGTCTTGGCAGTTAAATGGTATTCTTCACTTCACAGTAAGCAAGTGGCTGAAGTAAGTGTCAACCCCAGGTCAGTTTGATCCTAAAGACATTTTCTTTCCATTATTCTTCTCTCTTCTCATCAGCCTTTCCTACCTGAATCCTGAGAGCTTATTTTCTATATATCAGCTATTTTCAGAATCCAATTTTGCCAGTCAGGGAGATGGTGTGTCAGTTGCAAACACAAAAATATTTCAATATTCATCTATTTGATTGATACTAGTGAGATCCTTTATTCTCAATAGTCATAACATTCGGCAAAGGTGTTTCAGAAGTAGAAAACCGTTTCTTTTTTTTATAAGGAGAGGGGAGAAAGTGTGCTTTGCTGCTTTTCTGAAGCAGGGAGCCTTTCTGACTGGTCATCTTTGTCAGTATGGGGACCGTCAAGATGTGCCCACAGTGAATACACTGGGCTGAATTAAATTCGAGTCTTTTTTTCAAACTACTTGTTCAACAATGTGAGAACAAGTTGAGGAGACAGTGTTCAATTCACACCAGAAAGTAGGGGTGAGTGCCCCTTTTTTGTAGCTTCTAACAGGTAAACATAACTTTCACAGTTTAGAAGAAGTGACCTTCCTCTTGGAAGAAAATGCTGTTATTATGGCATTCTAATTATTTCAGGCCAAATTTTATCTCACTTAAATCCAGAGGGTGAATTAATGTTTTCAGTGTGGCATATGCTAGAGGCTTTGAGAAACTGGTAACTTAATTTGCACTAAAAGCATTTAACTCTGTGAAAGGCACTCCAAACTTGCTGCTACTAACAGCACAGACAGGGCAATTTGCTAATGGGGTTTCCATTTGTTGCAGTTTATGAACTGCCTAACTTTACCCAATTTACTCACCCAGGCACTTCCAAATATGAGCCAGTCAATGGGAATGAAACATTGATGGATTTTAATTCAATAAGAGAGCATATTACCTATTTAGAACATAAATAAATAAGAACGTCCTATCAAAGTGACATTCACTCTATAGACCAGTTACTGGTGATGCAAAAATGAGCAGAACAACAACAGCCAAAAATTCTGCTGTGAGGAAACAGAGCATCTACTGGGAGAAACAGGCATGAGTTTGAACGGTTTGGAGGCAAATGCTTTCCAGGCTCAGGGACAAGACAATAGGATGGGAGGAATCCTTGTATATTCAGGGAACATGAAAGAAGGTTGTGGGCCTGGAGAACCAAGAGCGAGAGGAGATACTGTGAGGGTTGAGACTGGAAAGGGAAGCGGGAGCTCGACCATGCAGGGCCTTGCAGGGAGTTGCTGTGGTCTGAATGTTTGTGTCCCCAAAATTCATATGTCAAAACCCTAATGCTCAGTATGATGTCATTATGAAGTAAGGCATTTGAGAGGTACTTAGGTCATGAGGTGGAGCCCTCACGAATGGTGTTATTAAAGAGACCCCTCCTTCCCCCTGTCTAGAACTCCCTAGTTCACTTTGACCACATGAGGACCCAGAATGTCCATAGTCTGAAACCTGGAAGAATCTTCTTAGCAAAACTTAAGACTGTGTTGGAACTCTGATTTCAGATTTCCAACCTCCGGGACTGTAGAAGCTACATTTCTTTTGCAAAGCAGCCAGTCTGCAGTACTTTATTCTTGCTTGTGCTCAGTCACTTCCATCATGTTGGACTCTTTGTGACTCCATGGACCATAGCCCACCAGGCTCCTTTGCCCACGGAATTTTCCAGGCAAGAATACTGGAGTGGGTTGCCATGCCCACCTTCAGGGGGCATGCCTTCCGCACCCGGCATTGAACCCACATCTCCTGAGTCTCCTGCATTGCAGGCAGATTCTTTGCTGCTGAGCCACTGGTTATAGCAGCCCAAATGGATTAAGGTGGAATGTATGCACTTCGTTTTTAAGTTGGAAAAAAACAAAACAAAACACAGTATCTGCTGTGAGGTGCTATTCTGGGATATAGAAATGAACAAACCTGATGAATCCCTGAGAAGACAAATAATTGACAGTTAAACCCTTAAGTAGAGACTATGTCAGGTGGTAAGTGTTACGAAGAAAACTAAAGCAGGTGAGGGGGATGAAAAGCGACTGAGCAGAAGAGTCCCTGGTTTATAGAGTGCTTGGGGGGATGAGGTGACCTTTGAACAGAGATCTGAGTTTGGCCCTGTTAAGGATTTTAGGCTTTCTTCCTAAGTGCAGGTACTGAGTCACTGATGGTTTTAAACCAGAGAGGTGGCATGATGAGAACACCTCCCTGAAAGGATCAACCTGGCTGTAGGGTACAAAAAAGATGAGAACAGGGGACAGTAGAAGCCTGGGATCCATAAGAGAATTATGGCAGTTACCTAGAAGGTGATGGATCAGACCATGTTGGTGTAGGGAATGTGGCTGCTTCATCATTGGAACTGGTTCTTAATTCCACATGCTCCTAATGCTGTTTTTAAAAAGAGCTCTGAACTGGGAAGAAAAAATAATAATTTCAAGTTTTTATCTGTTTCACCTTAAGCCACTTTTATATTTTATAGTTTTGCTATCAAAGAAAGTCATGATTCCTGGGTTTTCTAGCTTTTAAGCTTTTGTAAAAACAGATATAAAATAAATATTTGAAATATGTAAAGTGCTATATCAGGTAAGGGGTAAGCAGTTGTGATACTGCAGTGGATAGATTGAATGCTATAAATAACTGTTCTTCCAGACTGAAGGAATATGCAGCTTTCTATTCTTCTCAGTTTGCAGAGTGAGTTCAGAAGCTGTTACAAAGAAACCCACTGTATTAAACTATTTATGTTGCAATTTAGATAGTATATGCATATGAGTGGTGGTGGTGATTTAATCGTTACGTTGTGTCCAATTCTTGTGACCCCCCCCCTCCCCCATGGACTGTAAAACCTGCCAGGCTCCTCTGTCCATGGGATTTCCCAGGCAAGAATACTGGAATAGGTTGCTACTTCCTCCTCCAGGGGATCTTCCTGACCCAGGGATCAAACTCACATCTCCTGCATTGTAGATGGTTTCCTGCATTGCAGACAGATGCTTTACCACTGAGCCACCAGGAAAACCCATATGCATCTGACTTAATTATAATGAAATATTGATCTAACTCAACTAAGAAAATACCTGTATTGCAACAATTTCTAAACCATAGCCTAAGTTCAAATCTACATTTAGATGAAGAGCTAAGTATTGTGATCTAGTTCGTAACCCCTCCAAGAGATTCTTTTGAGTCTCTCTAAAAAGCCACAGTGACAGGTAACGGGGAGGAAAGTGTATCCCTAGATGTCAAGGCCCTTCTGGTCAAGAATTCCAGTACAATCCCTTTGCAGAACCCATGGATCAACCACATTTCTCTATACTGAGTCAGGGACTAGGAAGAACCTTTCTTAGGTATATTTAAGGTTGAAAAAAAATTCACACAGCCCTGGTGAAAAAAAACAACCAATAGAATTTTATATGCAAATTATATGAATGTATTTGAATAAAATTGGACTGGTATCTTAGATGCTAAGAATTGCTAATTTCCAACTTAATGTGAAATATGTATATAGTTCACCTACTGTACCTTTTGCTTCCAAAAGGGATTTTGCCACTGATGTGTTGGTTTTAATGGCACACACACACACACACACACACACACACACACAAAACAAAGAAAGAAAACACTTCATTTATTGGCTCTGTCAGTAAGTGTTGTAAATTCCTCTGACCATTTATTAAAATAAACATTTTGGACAGGTTGGTTTGTCAGCTTTGAGGTAAGGCTATTTTCAGTAGCTATCTGACCTTTGCTAGTTATTGAGTGGACAAATGAAATGAAGCACATGAATCGAAGTAGGGAAGAGATGGGGGGTTGTGAGTTTGATGGAATCACAACCAGTAATTTTGAAATGTGACTGAATTCTTCCCACAATTAAAATCTTTCATTCTGCTCCTTCAAAGCTAATTTCTTTCTTGTTTTTCTGAATAGTTGCTTCCATTAATCTCACTCTAGGTAATGATGGTAATGATACAATTATATGTAATCATTGCCTGAATTCAATATGCAACACATCAGTCCCTTTGTGTGGTGATTGTACGGCTCTCTACAGTCTTTGGATTTGGAGCGTTTCCATCGTGCCTTGCCAAGATCAAATTCAAAAGTCTGTGACATTTTACATAACATCAGTCAAGACAAGTGTTCCTACTGTCCCTTGTAGCAACTGGGCAAACTCCCCCATCTGGCTGGTGCCAGCTGAAGCTGGGGTGAAGGCATGAGGCAGGCTAAGTGGGGTTTACTGTTTTCATTGTTTCCAGAGCGCTTAGAATATCCAGGAACAAACTAAAAGCGAGAACTTTGAGAAAGGCCTTATAGCATGCAGGTGGCGCATCCGCTTAAACTATTAATGACACAAATCATATCTAAATGAAATTATTATGCTATTTTTAATTGAAGTAGAGTTGATTTCCTCTAATGTTGTGTTAGGTTTAGATGCACAGAAATATGATTCAGTTATATATACATATATATATCTATTTTTTCAGATTCTTTTCCTCATCGGTCCTCATCAAATATTGAGTCTTTTATACTGAATATGTGTGCTATATGGAAGGTTCTTGTTTTTTATTTTATATCTGTTTGTTTGTATCTATTAATCCCGGGCTTCCCTGGTGGCTCAGCATTAAGAATACAGAAACTGGTGGAGACTCAGGTTCAATATTTGGAGCAAGATTCCCTGGAGGAGGGCAAGGCAACCCGCTCCAGTGTTCTTGCCTGGAGAATGCCTTGGACAGAGGAGCCTGGCGGGCTACAGTCCATGGGGCCACCAAGAGTTGGACAGAATTGAAGCCACTTAGCACATAGGCACACATCTATTAACCCCAAATTACTAATTTATTCCTCCCCCACCGCTCCCCTTTGGTAAGCATCTATTTTTTTTCTATGTCTGTGGGTCTATTTTTATTTTGTATATAATTTCATTTCTTTTTCTTTTTTGATTCTACATATGAGCAATGTCACATATTTGTTTTTCTCTGGCTTATTAAGTGTGGCATATTTATACAATGGAATATTACTCAATCATAAAAAAGAATGAAATAACACCATTTGCAGCAATTTATTATGTTTTTAAGGTAAAGGGACTATTTATTTCAAAAATTTCAAACCTACTTTTCTAACTTGGAAAGCTACTGTTCTGTTATCATTCAGTGTTTGCCTATTCCTCCAAGTACTAGTAGGTAGATGTATGCTTATAGTTCTTTTTTTCTTTGTAGTATATAGATGCAACTGTATTGTGTTCTGAAGACAGATAATACTTGCTGTTCAATTTAATTCAATTAAGACAATTCTGTGTGTTCTGATACAACAGAATTGAACATGTCCATATCTTCTAAGAATTAAATAATGAGAGATGGAGGTGACTGTAAGATACTAGCTTTTCCATTATCCCATGCTTAAATTTTTTACTTTACCTGTCTTTAACACTTTATTGATATATAGTTAACTTTCAATGCTATGTTTAATTTCTGCTGAGCAGGAAAGTGACTCGGTTATATATGCAGTATATGTGTGTGTGTATATATATATATGTATATACATGTATATTTTTTCTTTTCCATTATGGTTTATGATGGGATATTGAATACAGTTTTCTGTGCTATACAGGAGGACCTTGTTGTTTACCAATGTATATATAATATTTGACATCTGCTAACCCCAAACTCTTAATCCTTCCTTTGCCTTCCTTTTATTTAAAAAAAAAAAAACTCTCTTTCTAAATAAATATCATAACTTTTTGTGGCCTGCAGCAAGTATTTATAATTCATAATTTTACACTGACCTATTAATTTGATTTACTGATCATTTGTTTAAAGGACAGTATCTCCCTAAGTGTATGTTATGGATTGCAGCATGTAGCATGACAGATAGATTGCCAAAGCTCAGTACAGTCTGTCCCATTGTATTCTTCCAACTCACCTTGTTTTGCTCTCCCCAGTCTAATATACTCAACAGCCATATGCTTTTCTGGACACTTCAAAGTTCTCCTTGCTTTGGGGTCTTTGCACTCTCTGTTCCCTCTGTTTGGAGGGCCTTCTCCTGTATCCTTGAGAAAGGCCTTCTGTCATCCTGAGTTACCTTCTATCATCCCATCTAATGTGATTTTCTGCAGGGCCTTGATATATTTCTTTTTCTTAACTGATTTTTTTTTTCTTTTTCCATTAGAATATAAGTTCCAAGAGAACAAGGACCCAATTTCTCATGCCTATTACTTATGGCCAGGGTATAATGATGTGCCTGGCACAGAGAATGAGCCTAACAGATATTTGATAAATAAATGGATGAATAAATAAGTACCAGGCTCATGGGGGAAAAGTGAATGTTATACAGATTAGGTAAGTTGGAAAAATAGCAGACTCGAGTGATGTTTCCCTTCCAAGAGAACCATCGGCTAGTCTAAAGAGGAGCCTGGGAACTACTGGGGTGGTAGGATTTGTCTGCTTCACTCTCCCACCTCCCTCTGCTCCTTTCTCTGATCTTAATTTCTTAAATATTTGTCGTTCGGGTACTGTATTTATAACACAATCCCGCAAGGTGGGAAGCATTAAAAGGTAAATTGAAAAAGGTCCCTGCTCTTAAACTTTATGAAGCCTTCCTCTTTCCTGAGAAAGTTAAGAGATGTACTTGGATAACTACTAAAAGGACAAAGAAAGTCTAAACTCTAGTATAACTAATTATATTAGAAAACTGCTGATATGAGAGTAGACACAATCCACGCCTTCTCCTCAAGGTTTAAGAGTGCCTGTAACAGCATCAACACTGGAGAAAATCCCACCTTAATTGGAAGATGAGTCCACTGTGACCCACACCCAGGGCATCTGTTCTCTCAGCACCACCAATGTCTCTTGACTTACCTGCTCATCACACCTTGGGCATTGCATTCCTGAAGCTTCCTCTGGTGTTTGACTTCCTTCAGAACATACTTCCATTGGTACTTTTCCTCCTGGTCAGGCTGCAGTCACTCCTGTTAGGTTGTTTAGCCAACTTGCTCCATCTTATTGTGGCTGCTTGGGCTGCAACATAATAGGGATTTTCACATTCCTTACAAGAATCTTTTACATTGGCCTCTGTTCCAACAGAACGTTATATAACTCCTTAAAACACATCGAGTCTAAGCTTTAAAAAAAAAAATTTCCTGTTTTGAGGCACTCTTCAATTCTATTTTCTCACCAAAGAATGGGAGTAAGAGCTGATGGTGTTTGGATAGCCCAAGTGAGATGTTCAGGATGGAGGTCATGTTAGCTCTGCTTCTTCAGCCCACACTTCCAAAAACAGTGTCTAAAACCAAGAAACGCCAGACTAATTTAGAGTCTAGAGGATAGTCTAGTCAGAGTTCATAAGATCTAGAGCCTCCCTAGATCAGAATATTCTCACCACAGGGCAACTTTTCATACTTCCTCTCAACCGTGCAAGATTTTCTTGAGTATGGCAAACAAGTTCAGCATAATCCATGAACAGCTTTTCACATTATTCTAAGAAGGTCATGAGTCTATCTGAGGTGGACTTAACAGGATAGAAGGTAAATCAGCCACTATCCAGGGGCTGAAGTCCTAGCACTAATCCTCCTCACAGCTTTCCTGGGTCATATTTTTGCCAACCTTTTGCCTCTTCTCTCTTCTCGAGAATTTCTCAATGAGAAGATGAGAGCTTGGACTAATCTGTAGGATCTGACTTGATGCCATTCTTGTTACACTTGGAACATGGATCACTGAACTTCTCTGTGTGATTTTCTTCCAAGGTTCATTTCTATTGTGGTTCTACTCATCATCTTGGCCATCTTTTTTCACTCTTTTTAGCTATCAATTCAGTTCAGTTCAGTTCAGTTGCTCAGTCGTGTCTGACTCTTTGAGACCCCGTGAATCACAGCACGCCAGGCCTCCCTGCCCATCACCAACTCCTGGAGTTTACTTAAACTCATGTCCATCAAGTTGGTGATGCCATCCAGCCATCTCATCCTCTGTCATCCCCTTCTCCTCCTGCCCTTAATCCCTCCCAGCATCAGGGTCTTTTCCAACGAGTCAGCTCTTCACATGAGGTAGCCAAAGTATTGGAGTTTCAGCTTCAGCATCAGTCCTTCCAATGAATACCCAGGACTGATCTCCTTCAGGATGGACTGGTTGGATCTCCTTGCAGATAGACTGCAATTAATCTAGATTGAGATCCACACCTCACCTCCAGCAACTTTTACTCTTTAAATGAATCCATTGCTCAAACCTATTTTAAAAATTGATTCTAAAAAAAGGCTTCAATTTGGTCTTATTTGCTCAAGTGAAAAAGAGGTTGAAATTTTCTGTGAGGATATTACCCAAGTATTTTTAAAACATGTGACTATTTTTGCAAGTAGATGTAGGGAACATATACAACTTGGAAATGTATTCTAAGACTATTTCTCAGTACTATGGACCATTAAATAACAGAATGAAAAATACACACAAAAAAAGATTTCTAAAGTTCAGAGCCAAATATTGATACTAAGGTGTTCCATGAGAATTGGTAGTGAAACCTAAAATCTAAATGCCTTTAGAAATCAGGAGTCTACAGGTCCTGTGGGTAGAGGACAGAGGTCCAGTGTTGGAGTGCGAAACTGTTAAAGGAAAACTTGACAGTTCAGAGTAAGAATGGATTACTGCACTCAAGGAGATATAATAAACTAAGAACTAGGAGAACAGTGCATTGATTTTACAACACTTTGTTTCTTTTTGACCAGTCCTTCTTTTCCTCAGTTTTTCTGCTTTGTAAATATCTTTGACCCAAGGCAGTTTCATAGTCCACCAAACTGTGATGAAACCAGAGGTCTAATTGCCCACCATTTCCTTGAGTACATTGTCAGATGTGGCTAGCCGTGGGGTTGGTGTCTAGTGCTTTTGAAACTGATCAGTGATGTTTTGGTTTGTTGGTTTTGGAATGTTGGGTAATTAATAGATTTTCCTCTCAGGTCCATATAGCTCTAGTGTTTCTTAAAGAAATATTCACTGAAAGAGTGAGAGTGAGGTAGGCAGAGTAAGTGCTACTGAGACCCTGGACAGGTGACTTAGTCACTTCATTGCCATCTATCCAATAGCTCTGCAAAGCAAATAGTAATAACCTCACTTTATGGAGGAGAACAGAATATCTGAAACTGGTTGCAGTTCACCAGACAATAAAGTTAAAATTTGACTTACCCAGATCTGTGTGACTCTAACACCAAAATTCTTTCCAAGACCTCAGGCTGCTTCAACTATTGTGTTATTTGCAAAGTGCTACAAATAATAGTATCTCTTTCTGTATAGTTATTTAAAAATATGAAATATTTAACATTCCAATTGCTAAGCTTCCACACTAAGGAACAGTAACTTACTAATCCCGCCAGTAAATCCTAAACTCAGAAAATATTAAGGCACTGTGCATTTATTTTGATTAAAATAATTTATGTAAATTTTAATTCAAATTAGGCTCAGCCTTAGGCACCTAGAATATTAATTCAGAAACTAGTCATATTAGTCCAGATTCAAACACACAGAGTTTTGGCCAAGGACACTAAAGCAAACGCTTTATCTTTATTAGCCATCAATTGGCAAGCATTTATTGAATGCCTTCTAAGGATTGGGGAGGAGCTTGAACTTCAAAGAAATTGCCATCTGTTGGGCAATATGACTAAATCACATGAAGCAATTTGGAAGGGAAAAAAAAGTAGGATAGCTCATAATTAAGTGTTCATTTACTGTGGAAATTCAAAGCAGAAGGTTATTAAAGCACAAAAAATTTATTGAACAAGAAGCATGGAAAATTTCATGGAAGACACTCCACTTTGGGTAGCCTACAAAAAATGTAGAGGAACTCTGAGTAAATTGAGAAACATGAAGAAATTCATAGGTGTGATGAATATAAACATTTATGTTGGTGAGTATTGGAAGAGGTTGCATAAATTGATGTATTAGATTCCAGAGAATTCTTGTAGTGTGTGTGTTTGTCCTCTTATAAACTGGGTAAGCCTAGGGACCTTGTGTATCTTCCTTACCTTCTGTCTCAAACAATGGTGTTGATTGAGCATGTTGTAAGGCCTTAACAAATATAGTGTGGCTCTTCATTGTGAAAAGAAGGAAGAGAGTCTCGATCTGATTTAGTAGAAAATGGAAAATATAAGTTAGAAAATATTTTTTAAAATAATTAATTCCAGTTAGCACATACTTACTGATTTTATTGGTATCATTTGCTAAAAAGATTGTTAATTTTGATTAAAAGTTCATTCAATCACTGACATATATATATGTATACATATATATATATACACACATACATACACATGTAAGATAGGGCTGTGGGTTTAGAATAAACATTGATTAGATAATGCAAAAGTCACTTTCATTTAGCTTCAGACTTCTTCATTATAAGTCATCTTTTCTGAATTAAATAAAGGTTAATGATTGCTTTGCATTTGCACTCCTGAGCACACTTCAACCAAAGTGAAGTGAAGTCTGTGTTGACTGGAAGAAAATACAAAGCCCTAAGTAGGAAGTAAATTAAAGATAAACATGACGTATCCATTCCTTCAGTCACTGTGGTAGCCAGCCTCCACAGTGGCCCCCGGTCATCCTTGTCCCCTGCTATTCACACTCTTATATAATTCTCCCCTGTTGTGTGTGAGCTGGGTTTTCTGATTCACTTCTGATGAGTAGAAGAAAGCAGGATGATAGTGTGTGACTTGGTGATGAGATCATAAAAGCAATATGGCGTCTCTCGCTTTCGGTCTCTGGAATCACTCTCTCTGGGGAGAGAGTCACTCCAGCTGACATGTTGGGGGCTGCCCTGTGACGAGACCCTGAATGGCCAGGAACTGAGGCTTCCTGCCAACAGTCATGAGAAGGAGCTTAGAAACACATCTTCCAGGCCAGGTAAGCCTTTAGTCGCATGTAACCCTGACTGACACCTCGACCACAGCCTCAGAAAAGACCTTGAGTTAGAAACACTGGGCTAAACCCTGCTCAGATTCCTGAGTCCCATAAACTGTGAGATAATAAATGTTTATTGCTTTAAGTCAGTCAGCATGTCTGAGGATGCTTGTGAAAGGCATCGAGTTCCCTGATGATATAGAGAAAAAACTTGGTTCCCGCCCTTAAGGATTTAACAGTTGAGTGTGGAAAAGAACATGTATACAAACACCTGTTGTGTGAAATGGTAGGAAGAGGATTGAGGGGCAGTAAAAGGTTCATGGCAGAGGTAACATTCAAGTTGACTTTTGACGGATGAAGATGCTATAGACACATGGGGATGTTAAGGGTGTCCTGCATAAAGGGTTCTGCTTTGTGATAAGATTGACAGAATTGAAGAAATGGAGTGGCTGCAAAATCAAGTCAAAATGGATTAAAGATCTAAATGTTAGACCAGAAACTATAAAACTCCTAGAGGAGAACATAGGCAAAACACTCTCCGACAGGAATCACAGCAGGATCCTCTATGACCCACCTCCCAGAATATTGGAAATAAAAGCAAAACTAAACAAATGGGACCTAATGAAACTTAAAAGCTTTTGCACTACAAAGGAAACTATAAGTAAGGTGAAAAGACAGCCCTCAGATTGGGAGAAAATAATAGCAAATGAAGAAACAGACAAAGGATTAATCTCAAAAATATACAAGCAACTCCTGAAGCTCAATTCCAGAAAAATAAATGACCCAATCAAAAAATGGGCCAAAGAACTAAGCAGACATTTCTCCAAAGAAGACATACAGATGGCTAACAAACACATGAAAAGATGCTCAACATCACTCATTATTAAAGAAATGCAAATCAAAACCACAATGAGGTACCATTACACGCCAGTCAGGATGGCTGCTATCCAAAAGTCTACAAGCAATAAATGCTGGAGAGGGTGTGGAGAAAAGGGAACCCTCTAACACTGTTGGTGGGAATGCAAACTAGTACAGCCGCTATGGAGAACAGTGTGGAGATTTCTTAAAAAACTGTAAATAGAACTGCCATATGACCCAGCAATACCACTTCTGGGCATACACACCGAGGAAACCAGATCTGAACGAGACACGTGCACCCCAATGTTCATCGCAGCACTGTTTATAATAGCCAGGACATGGAAGCAACCTAGATGCCCATCAGCAGATGAATGGATAAGGAAGCTGTGGTACATATACACCATGGAATATTACTCAGCCGTTGAAAAGAATTCATTTGAATCAGTTCTAATGAGATGGATGAAACTGGAGCCCATTATACAGAGTGAAGTAAGCCAGAAAGATAAAGAACATTACAGCATACTAACACATATATATGGAATTTAGAAAGATGGTAATGATAACCCTATATGCAAAACAGAAAAAGAGACACAGAAGTATAGAACAGACTTTTGAACTCTGTGGGAGAATGTGAGGGTGGGATGTTTTGAAAGAACAGCATGTATATTATCTATGGTGAAATAGATCACCAGCCCAGGTGGGATGCATGAGACAAGTGCTCGGGCCTGGTGCACTGGGAAGACCCAGAGGAATCCGGTGGAGAGGGAGGTGGGAGGGGGGATCGGGATGTGGAACACATGTAACTCTATGGCTGATTCATATCAATGTATGACAAAACCCACTGAAATGATGTGAAGTAATTAGCCTCCAACTAATAAAAATTTAAAAAATAAAAATAAAAATAAATAATTATAGTAATAACACTAAAGTACTTCTTTTTTAAGCTTTAATGCTATTTCCACATAGTGATTTACTTGACTCCAACACGAACCGAGTAAGACAGGCAGAGCAGACTGATAGAATAATGATATTAGTCTGCCCATTTCATCAGTAGGGAAGCCACAGTTCTGAGGGACTTGGGGTCATGTCCAAGGCCAGTCAGTGGCCACGATGGAGCTTAGCGTTTTGGAAAACAAGTGGAAAGTGTAAATCCGTATGTATAATGAAATAATTGCAATTAATTAGAAAATGGTGGTGAAGGGGTCAGAAGGAAGTGAAATCAATTCTGCAGAAGTTTCGAAGAAGAAAGATGTATGGTGCAAGTGGTGCGCTAAGCAGAAAGCCCGATGGTTTTCTCCCAAGAAGCTTCTCAGGGAGGTGAACTTGCCGATGTCAGAAGTCAGCGGCTCAGCTTTGTGAGCTTGTTGCAAACCTGACTTAGCTAGCACACCAGCGGATCTGTCTCTCGAGGAATATTTGTATTAGCGAAGTACACAGATTTGTTACTGTGCTGAGAAGTGTCACTCCCGTGCACCTCAGAATGTGCTGTTGGCCCAACCAGTACCTCCCTTCCCTATAGACAGGCCTTCATGGGAAGCCCCATTATAGTAAAATGAAACAAAACCCCCAAACAAACTAACAAAAAGAAAACTTCATGATGCCCATGGTCTCAGGGTGGAGAGAGTTGACTAGATAAACTTTTTTGAGACATTCTGTGGGTGGGATGGGGAGATGGAGGCATTTTTTCCTCTTTGGAGATCACACTGCCAGGGAGATCAGTCTCCTGGCCAAGAGTCATTTACCCCGCAATAGAAATATATGTCCCTAACTCTCTGTATTAGTTTCCTAGGGCTGGCTGCTCTTAATAAAATAACACAAACTGAGTAGCTTTAAACAACAAATTTATTTTCTCACAACTCTCTAAATTAAGGGTGTGAAGTAAAGGTGTCAACAAGGCATTCCCTCCGAAATCTCTTGGGAAAAACCCTTTCTTTTTTCTTTTAATTTTATTGATGTATAGTTCATTTACAATGTTGTATTTCTTCAGGACAGCATAGTGACTCAGTTATACACACATACGTATATATGTGTGCATATTTATACATATATCTGTGCTCCGTTGCTAAGTTGTGTCTGACTCTTTGCAACCCCATGGACTGTAGCTCGCCAGGCTCCTCTGTCCATGGAATTTCCCAAACAAGCATACTGGCATGGGTAGCCGTTTCCTTCTCTAGGGGATCGTCCCCACCCAGGGATCCAATTCACATCTCCTGCTTGGCAGGCAGATTATTTACCAATCAGCCACCAGGGAAGCCCATATTAATAGTAGGGGACTTCAACTGTCAGCAATGAATAGATCCTTCAGATAGAAAATCAGCAAGGAAACAACGGAATTGAATTACACTCAAGAATAAATGGAATTAACAAACATAGAAAAAAATTCCATTCAGCAGCAGCAGAATGCACATTCCTCCCAAGAGCGCAAGGGATATACTCCAGGATAGATAATTGGATAGAGAGAAAACAGATCTCAGAAAGCAGACTGAAACGACACCAGCTATCTTTTCTGAGCACAATGGTATGAAACTAGAAATCAACAAGAGGAAAGTCTGAAAATCTACAATTACACAGAATCTAAGCAGCACGCTTCTGAACAACCAGTGGGTTAAAGGGGGAGTAAAAAGATCTATATTCTTTTCCATTATGGTTTGTCAGCAGAGCATTGAATACGATTCCATGTGTATACAGCAGAAGGCTGTTGCTTCTCCATCCTATATACAATAGTTTGCCTTTGCTAATCCCAAACTCCCATTCCCCCCTCCCCTAACCCACATCTTCTTGACCACCACAGGTCTGT
Source organism: Cervus elaphus (assembly GCF_910594005.1). Classification (NCBI taxonomy): domain Eukaryota; kingdom Metazoa; phylum Chordata; class Mammalia; order Artiodactyla; family Cervidae; genus Cervus; species Cervus elaphus. Next base: position 54,609,380 of record NC_057841.1, read on the forward strand.
TCTCTTTGTCAGTGAGTCTGATTTGTATTGGGTGTAATTGCTTTAGAATGTTGTGTTAGATTCTTCTGTACACAAAGTGAATCAGCTGTCTGCACACATATATCCCCTCTCTCTCGGACCTCCCTCCCAACCCCAGCCCCGGTCCCGCCCGTCTCGGCCATCAGAGCCCCGCACTGAGCTCCTTGTGCTGTAGGCGGCACCCCTCTGATGATCCCTCTCACACAGGGTGGTGTACGCTTGCCAATGCTGCTGTCCTGATTCGTCCCCCCTCCCCTTCCCTGCCCCGTGTCCACATGTTCATTCTCTGCATCTGCGTCTCCAGTCCTCTAGCCCCGCCCTGCAAACAGGTTCATCTGAACCATGTTTCTAGATTCCGTGTGTATGGATTAGTATAGTATATTTGTCTCGTCTTGACTTACTTTACTGTGTGACAGACTCCAGGTGCATCCCATCTGTGAGTCTGTTTTTGTTTTGTTGATATGCTGATTCGTGTCATATTTTAGATTCCACATGTGAGTGCTATCATGGTGTCTGTCTTCTCTGCCTGACTTACTTAGTATGATCATCCCGAGGTCCCATCCATGTTGCTTCAAATGGCATTATTTCACTTCAGTACTGCTGTAATGAACCCTGAGGTGCATGGATCCTTTCGAACCAAGTTTTTCTCCGGATATATGGGATTGCTGAATCATATGGCCACTCTACTTTTGGCCTTTTGGGGAACCTCCATACTCTTTTGCAGAGTGGCTGCACCAGTTTGCATTCCCACCAGCAGTATGAGAGGCTGGGAAGAACCCTGTCTTGACTCTCTTCCATCTCAGTGACTCCCAGCACTCTGGCGTGTTTTTGGCTTGTGGCTGCATGATCCAGTCTCTGCGTCCAGTCACAGAGCCTCCCTTCCTCTCTGAGCCTCCCCTCCGCTTTGCATGAGGACATCGGTCATTCAGTTCAGGGCCTGCCCTGATCCAGTGTGACCTTATCATAACTTGATTACATCCAACTCACGACACTGGAGGGAAATGGAAAAAAACAGACCCATTTCCAAGTAAGTTTACTTTCCCCGGCCCACAGATTAGGATCTGAATGTATCACTTGGGGGAGACCCAGTTTAACCCACTCTGCCCCCTTTTTTCAGGTTTTTCACTGTTTGGTTAGACTCACTGCTGCCCTATGGACAATGTTCCTTTCTCACTTTCTATTTTGTGTATGTTGGCCACACTGGGTCTTCGTTGCTTTGTGCAGGCTTTTTCTAGTTGCAGAGCGTGGGAACTACTCTTTGGTGCAGTTCAGGGGCTTCTCACTTCCGTGGATTCTGTAGCTGCAGGCCACAGGCTGTTGGCACACAGGCTTGAGTAGTTGCAGCCCGCAGGCTCAGTAGTTGCTTGGTTGCTCCATGTATGTGGCATCTTCCCAGATCAGGAATCGAACCTGTGACTCCAGGGAAGTCCCCAAAACAATATATTTTTAATGCTTCCTTCTATATGTTTTCTTCCAATGCTTGAAAAGGTAGAGAATTGTGGAAGGTGTTGTTGGAGATAAAGAACCTTAAACATCAGTTAGAACTGGAGTGCCAAGGCAGAGCTGATTAAAGAATGGTCCTGAGCGGTGGATCTCTGGGGCTTCATCTTCGAGTCTTGAGTGTCTGTAGGCATGTGATCCTGGACAAGTCATGCTTCTGTGCTCAGATTTCTTTGCCTACAAACCTAGGAATTAGATTAGAAAATATATCTACTTTTCAAATAACCTACTTCCACTAGCTCTATGTACCAATGGTAGAGAGTGCGATTTCTGGGATGAGTTAAGGATGCTCATCCATACACCACAGTGACACCTGCTGGGGAATCAAGGGTTATCTCTCTGGGTCGGGGAGCTTGGAAACGCAAATCTCATGTGAGAGAAAACCACGTAGACTCTTGGAGGTCAGCTGCAAAGTTGGACCAGGCAGATTGAAAGGAATGACTTTTGCAGGTCTCTTCCTTGCCTCCTCCTCTTCTTTCAGACGTCACTTATCATAGTTCTGACACTGCCCCAAATTAACTCTGACATCTTAAGCAAACAAATTACTTAACCTCTCTGGGCCTTGATTTCTTAAGTTATAAAATGAGGGTTAAAAATAGCTGCTTTGCATTGCTTTATGAGAATGAATTGAGCAAATTCAATTCCAGACTGCAGTGTGCTGTGTAATTCTTATTTAGGTGGATCATATTTGGACTTTTCTGGCCTCCTGATCCTCATCAAGTATTAAATGACAGTAGTCTGTTCATGTCAGATGAGGGCCAAGGAACAGAATCCAGCTGTTCATGACTTTTGGGAAAGGAGGAAAAAAAAACCAAAACCCTAAATGATACCAAGAAGGTAGATTTAATGTTTACTCCTATGAACCTAAAAGATGTGGGGAACTGGTTTTGAAGCAGTAGTTAGTAGCACATGATGGATGGTTATGATCATAAAGCAGAAGCAGGCCAGGGACTGATGGCTCTTCTCTTGGGGAGACCCCAGTGGTGGGGCAGAGCATGGTCGTGGGGACAGCCAGCACTTCATGGGGACCTCAGTGAAAGACTGATAACTTGTAAATATTTTCAACATATGAGGATGGGTCTTAAACAGGTTTTTGAGAAAGATTCTTCTCCAGCCGAGGCTTTATGTTGGCGCACGTTCTTCTTTTATTGTAAATTAGATTTTCTGTGATAAGCTGCTGATTCTTTCCTCTGAGCATCTGCTCTCATCTTTGTGGCTGTGGGAGGGGAGGGATTAGCTGCTAGTCACCTCTGGGACCTGGGCTTCTCTTAGAGCAACGAGTCCCAGGAAAGCTCCGGCCCCATTTACACATTTTAATAAAAAAAAATAATGAAAAGGGATTGACAATGGGATTATCTCCCTAGAACTCAGGAGTCAGAACGTATCCCCTGAAAACACTTAGCTGAATATGCCTTTCTGTATAATATGGGGTTTTACATACTCCATACTAATATTTGGAAGCCTCTTACTTATTTTTTTCTTGTGATTTTTGCTATCCGTTTGATACTTACCAGGCTTTTTTTCTTTTATCGCACTCTCACCTGGGAGGAAACTGAGGCACCAAAAATGTTAATTTGTCCAAGTCAGTGATAGAGAGGAGAGCCCTTTAGAGTCCTTCAGCCTCCAGGTGGATAACTCATCCCACACCTCCCTCTGGAGCAGCCCTATCCTTGTCATACAAGAGGAAAACCATTGTGATTGAAATAGTCATATAACTATTATTGCTAACATCATAAACTTCCTGGTTATATGTCTCTGTATGGAGGTGTGTGGGTATGTGTATGGGCACATGGCTTTGTATCTGTGACCTTTTACTCAGAATTTTTATCCCTAAGTTCACAAGTTGGCAATTAAATGTTCTTGATAGTAAGGGTCTTTAGAGTAACCAAGAATCCTTATTCCTGGGACTTCCTTGGTGGTCCAGTCGCTAATATTCCACACTCCCAGCGCAGGGGACCCAGGTTCCATCCCTGGTTGGGAATTAGATCTCACATGCCCCAACTAAGACCCAGCACAGCCAAATAAATAAATAATTGTCTCTCTCTATATATATATGTAGAAACTCTATTCCATCTACAGAGTAAAACCCAAACTCCTTGCACTTCCAACACCCTTTCTGAGCTGGTACAAGCTGCCTCTCCATTGTTACTTATCTCATCCTCTGTCCCTATGGACTAACCCTTGAACCTATCCATGTAGCAGACTCCTGACCCTGCCTCACACTTACAGAGCTAGAAAAATATAGAATCTAAATGTTTTCCACAGGTTCCCAGGTGTTCTGATTCAGCGAGCCCACGAAGTCGACACCTGTGGGCCCTGGCAGGCCCACGCAATCTGCCTCACGCTGATGTGGCCTTTGTTCGCAGCCCCCAGTAACAAGATGCTATCAGCGTGCCTGATTTTATCTCCCAAATGCCATTCTTATTTCAAGACCCAGGTCAAACACCCGGGCATTCGTGAAGCTTTGAGTCACGCTTTCCACTGCAGTGGGCTTTTCCTCACTTTACCCTCTTAGAACACAAATGTGTGCTTCTGATTAGCTCTGGCTATTTTTTTGTGTGTCTTGTTTCCTCTAGAAGGAGATTAGACTTGGGCCCTGAAGCCCCGCCAGGCACAGAATGCTGAGTGTTTGCAGAGTGCTGGATCTAAGTGTATGGGTAACTTCAGGACACTGAGGTTCAGATGATATTTTATTCTGGAGACAGAACAAGATTGATCAGGTCTTTCTGTTTTGCCTTTGGTCTCAGGCCTTGGGATTAGCTATTATGGATTCCATTTAGCTTCATCACTCTCCTCCATATGTCCTGTAAAGCTTGGGTTACTACCTGACTGCCTAGTTTTTGGTTGAAGAAGAGAAGTGAAGGAAGAGGAATAGATCATATTTATTAAGTAAATCTGGGCAGTGGATGTGTTTAGATTAACAGATAAATAGTGGAATAGAAATCCTTCTGAGTCCTGCATGATCCCACATTATGCTCTTTATTATATATAGAAGTGTAATTGTAAGGATGCTTCACACTTTGAAGATACAGTCATTTTAAATCATACATGCAAACATTCTTAATGTGTATTTATCAAAAAATTCCATTAAAAATTTCTTCTATTTAAAATTTTCCTGCAAATATGCCTTCATGCTACCACTGATCCATGCATTCAGTGCTCAGAAAAAGGGTTTTCAGTACAAAGTTTAAAAGGATTTAGGAGCAAGTGTATTGTTAAATAGAGAATTTGCAAATGCCATACTACTAAACATAAAAATTGAATATGAAATCTAATCGTTGATCCAAGAGGTTCCATTGAGGAACAGCTGGTTAAACCTTCTGGAAGACATTCTTGGAAGTATGATTGAGAATCTATTTTGGATATAACAGACACCTTCTTACATTTCTCTGTGTTTCTCTTCATTATCATTAAAGGGTATCATCTGCTCTTGGCTTTGTGTTTAATTTGAATTCACACTCTTACAATAAGGTCATCTACCATACTCAGCTTTGAAATTGAATCTAATTTTTTAAATAAAGGGAGAAATCAATTTAGGAGGCATAGTTTGAATTGGGTGTCTTGTGTTCTGCCACTTCTGGTGCCACGAAATGATTCCTTCAATTCGATGGAAATCCTTTAGGAAGTAATAAAACCATTACTTTTAAGAGCAAGGAGATATAATACATAATATAATATATATGAGATATAATACAGCTGAGAGATATATCATCCCTGAGCAGCAACAAGCCATCAAGGACTTGACTTGTAGCCTTACTGTGTGCACGAGGTTTCCATAGAATACAAGACAGTTTTTTCTTAAGATGTAATTTTAGTAAGCTTCCTTCAAATCCCAAAGCCAAATATACATTGGAAAAACACCTATTTTAGGGAATGAGTGCATGTTTTACTCTCTAAAACCAACCAAACGATGTTAATTCCTTCCGCCTAGTTATAGCAGTCAGCTTTTGAGCAATCCGAAATACTCTGTGTTCAAAAAGACCCAGCATTTGTACTTGATCCAGTGATGTTGAGCTCCTAGGAGATTGCTTACTGTGATTCTCTTTCATCTGTTAACTTTGGAGAAAAATATTAATTTTTCTGCTTCATTAAAGAATGTATCTGCATCAGAGATGACCTATTGCGAGAAATAGTACCTAATTGCTTTTAGGGAGGATGAATTGGTGAGATTTCCCTCTCTTTTTTTTTCTGATTTAATGAGGATCACAACACTGTGGGTATATCAGATTATGGTCTACAGAGTTGGTAATTTTTTCCAACCTTGTTGGCAACTCTGGCTCACTTTTATTCTGCTGTGTAACTTGTGGTTCTTGAAAATTCAGATTTTCAACTACAGGAAAGATGAAGGTCTTAAGAAAGGGACCCTCCCAGGGTTTAGGAAATATAGTGATGTTGAGTATCCTTAGGATGGGACTGAATCATGTGATGTTGGATATGTCCTTGGATAAATGCATAAATAAGTAGCTGAGTGGATGTGTGTTCTTTCCCAAGGGGAAAAAAGAAAGGGGAAAAAAAAAAAACTTTAAAGGGAAAACAAATTCACAGAATTACAGCATGCTTGTCTCAGGAAAATCTTGCATGATTATATAGAGTCCAGAGATGTCAGTTTCAAAATTTGGTGAGGAGGGCAGAGTGTGATATTTACAAACTCACTGAACAGCTGTGAACCTCACTGCTCTTAGACCATTAGTTGCCCTGAAGCATCCTCCAAGTCTCTGCCCCTCAGCCAACTCTGAGGGGATCGGGTTAGGGGTGGTTGCATGCTGGGGTCATATTTGGAAATCCCATGTGGCCATGGAAATCGCCGTGGGACTGAGGGCATCTGTCCAGTCATTTTCTCTGAGCCAGCCGAGAAGACCGAATCTGACTCCCCGACCCCCGCCCCAGATATGACTGGGGTAGCTGCCTTAATGGCAGCATGGTGGTGTCACTATACTTATCCAAGTGCTTTTGGGAGGAGGAACTGTGAAATCATTTGTTATTTTATCTTCAGGTGTCTTTGATCATTCATGAATTTGCTAATCAAAATGTCAGGGGTTCAGAGGAAATGACAAATAAAATGTAGCTGTTTTTATTGGTGATCTGACCTTGTGATCAGACTCAACATCCATGGCAAAGATAGTTGCACTTGGTAGTGTCTGAGGGATAAGAAAGATGGACATTCTGAAGTTTGAGGCAGTAGTAAAGTTTGTATGTTTTGAACTTTTGCTGCCTGGCATTCTATTAGTATAAAGGTTATTAGTAGTGTAGTGTTAATCGGTCAGTCACGTCCAACTCTTTGTGATCCCACAGACTGTAGTCTGCCAGGCTCCTCTGTCCATGGGATTCTCCAGGCAAGAATTCTGGAGTGGGTTGCCATTCCCTTCTCCAGGGGATCTTCCCAACCCAGGAACTAAACCCAGATCTCCTGCCTTACAGGCAGATTCCTTATCATTTGAGCTATAGGGAAGAAGACCTCATAAGGGGTATTAGGTTGTTACTTATTATTATTATTAGGGTGTTACTTATTATTTTTTTTATTCTCTGATTTGGCAGTCAGCAGAGACTCTCACCCCATATCCCTAATCCTGCCCTTTGTTAAAAGCAGCTTTATTGAGATACAATGCACATCTCCCCCTGCAATTCGCCCACTTAACATGTACAATTCAGTGGGTTTTAGTTTATTCACAGAATGGTGTTAATTCTGTTCGTTGAAGTGTCTGTATCACTCTAGATAAACCCATGAGTCTAAAGTTGCCTCATGTAAATTGAGAGTGGAGAAAGACTATTTTTAGTCTTCTTTTGAATGATGAGTCTATAATTTCAAGCCTTGGAGTAATCTGTTTATGTGAAAAAAAAAAAAAAAGCCACATCATGAAATACAGTGAATGTTTTATAAGTTACTGCTTGGCAGATCTTTATCTCTTCTCTCTCTCTCACACACACACACTGTTCGTCCCTCCATGATCTCCAACTCAAATCCCATCGTCCCACATCCAATTTAAGTCTTACCTTCTTTATTTCTTCCTGCAGTCGCCCCTGCCCCAGGCCCCTTCTCATGAACATCTGCCACATTTTTTCTATTATGTACAAAGCTTGTCTCATAGATATGGGCTTTCTAATGTAGTTTTATAGGTATAATTTTTCCCTGAGCAAGACTATAAACTTAATTCTCTCTATCCCACACATCACTTTCCGCTCATAGTCAATGAATAGTTGTTGAGTCATTTCTGTATAATTACCCAGAAATATATTTGGGGTCTTAAAATGTAGATGAGTTCTTCCTGTGCCAGCTATCAGAGTCAGGTTCCAAAGGCTCACAGGTTTTGAAAATGGATAGCTCTTGAGGAGTTGCCAGGGCAGAGAGTAATTGTTATGATGGCAGCTCTGTGCCTTGAAGTACAGGCATTATTACCCAGAGTAGCACGTGGTATTGATTGACCAGCATTGCAAGTGCACAATTCCATATTGCTCCAGTGGGAGTAGGTAATTAAACCTGAACAAAGCTCTGCATAGCACATGTATTGTCATGGTGAATTTCATTGGCCATGGTGAGTTGTATCTATGATAGCCTCTGATCAATGACTAATATTGTTTTGTGAGATTTTCTAGTTAAGCAACACATGGTGACTTCTGATAAGGACTTATCTCATATGGTAGATGGCGGAAATCCATTTTTCAATACAATCAGGTACACCTATATCGTATTAAAAAATTCTGAGTGTTTTCACCTTGACTTTGTTAATATAGTTATTTTATTTTATTTTTTTACTTAACAAGGTCTAGTGCTTCTTATTGATATCACAGCTACAGTAGCCTTCATACTTGAAATGTTACCTATTCTGAAAGAGTATAGTAGTAACAACTAGGAAAATAATTGTATTCTCACGAACTGTGCTAAAAGACCGCAGCTTGAAACTTCTTTTTCTGTGAGCTCAATGGGACAACTATCAGCATACAAAATACACACTTGAGCTGTCAGAGCCTTCTTCCTTCCTATAGCAATAGATGCTATAATAAAAATGTAGACTCTGCAATAAACCCTGGTGGTATGAAGTGTATGTGTGATAAGCATATTTCCCGCTTTATACCAGGTTACCTGTTTTCTTTTAGGAAAGAGAAGGAGAGTCTGATCGTCAAAATGTTCTGAGGCTGGTGCCTTTTTTATTTCTCAATGTATATATGATAAAACTGTGCCCTTTCTGAACTCCTGGTTTACATCTACCACAAGGCACGGAATTATTGTGTAACCCTTGTGATCTGGGGATCTTTATTATCGCTTCCCAGTCTGTACTTTTCCAGCTCACTCCCTCACGCTTTCTTTGATATTCCTGCCATGCCGTCAAATACATTCCAGCCTTATTTGTAGTTGTTCACCAACCACCTCATCCCTCTCCTAAGTCCAGTGAGCATTTGTAGTGCAGTGCACACGCATTCTTATTATCTCAACTCTTCCTTTCATCATGGACCAGCCTCAAGATCAATCAACTACCTTGATCTCCGTAAGTTGAGTGACTATCTTCTGTACGCCCTTGAGTCTGGTTCCTGTATATTTGGAATATACAGGAGCCATATTTTTAACTTTAACTATATATTTAACTAAACCATAACTGGATGAGCCCTATTATGCTTGTTATCATGACATGATTATTAATAACACCGCCTTTACTTCTTAAACATGTTATTTTGTCCTCTCATGCTGCTGTTATTGATCTTGTTATTTCTAAGCACCAGAATCCCTCTATTTTTATGAAAAATTTGATACATTTCCTTTCTATCCAGATGACACCTGATAGGGCCCACCTCATTCCTTTCTTCTCCCATCCTAAAAGTCTTGCTCCTTTGGCCTTGTGGGAACATTCACACTGCATCTTTCAGTCAAACCCACCATCTGCTTTCTGGGGGTCTATACCCTACCTTCCAGAGACATTCAGCTGTTTAATCTGAATTTTTGCTTCTGCAAATTGATGATCTCCATCTTTTTTGAGCATCCTTAACACTGGATCGGGCGTTTTCATTACATTGACCATTTTCAGGTCGCATTTTTGTAAACAGCTTGTATAAACTTTTAAAAGAGCTGTCTACCCTATTTTGCAGTGAAAACTGAGGTTTGCATCTACCCATCTCTAAGCATCAACCCTTCTATATATCATCCCCCACCTTCACTCCCTTTTCTCCAGCACTGTAGAATGAGATTTTCATTTTTCTCATTCAAAATTTCTCTCCCTGTGCCCTTCTCCTTTTTCTGCAATATTCCATCAGTTATTCAAATTTTTCTTAATTTTTTTGAATTTCTAAATATCTTGATTTCTTTGGGATTCTTCCCCACAGACCTTACATGCCCACTGTCCCTGGACAACAAAACAAAAATATCTCTTGGCCCCAGCCTCTCCTTTATTTACTACCTTATTTCCAGTCTCTTCTGTCCTTCTTAGAACAGTCTACCCTTCTTCATCCACTATAATTGGGTATCTCGGTCACCTTGCTGATTCTATTCTAGGAAATATTAATGATCTTCCAATTGTCAAATCTGATACTCTCTTCACAGATTTCATCTTACAGACTTTCTAATGAAATATGACAGTGTTGACCATTCATTTTTATTTGCATATGAAAATAGTACTTTTTAAAATTCTTCCTTCTTTTTAAAATTCTACACAACTTTATCAAGGCAAAGGCAGGTTTGAGCAGCAGAGGGGAGAAGTAAATGACAGGGGTCCAAAGGGAAGCTGATAGGAATGTGTCTGGAGCCCAGGTGGGATGCATGAGACAAGTGCTCGGGCCTGGTGCACTGGGAAGACCCAGAGGAATCAGGTGGAGAGGGAGGTGGGAGGGGGGATCAGGATGGGGAATACGTGTAACTCTATGGCTGATTCATATCAATGTATGACAAAACCCACTGAAATGTTGTGAAGTAATTAGCCTCCAACTAATTAAAAAAAAAAAAGGAATGTGTCTGGAATTGTGGGTTGGATTTTATGGGTTTCATCATCTTTCATACTGCTTTGTCTCATGGTCTCAAGTATTTTTTTTTTTTCTTCATGTCAGGTCATTATGTTACATCAAAATTATTACAGAGACTACTCTTTAGAAAAGGGACTCAGATGACATGACTTATTAAAACTAAAAGGAAATGAAATCAAATGGGAGAAATCTAGACAGATAATAGATTAAACCAATAAATGTTTCTCTGACCTTCTCATGCTTAGATTGTGGAAAGAGATGGAAAGTTACTAACAGGGTCTGGGTATCTGACTGGATCCAAGGGCTACTCTTTCCTACTTTCCAATATAAAGTTACAGTCAAGGAGCTACATGGCAAATGGTTGATCGATACTCTTATACACTCTAAGACTAAGTGTGTGTGTGCAGTCAGTGTCTGACTCTTTGTGACCCCATGGACTGTAGCCCACCAGGCTCCTCTCTCCATGGGATTTCCCAGGCAAGATTACTGGAGTGGGTTGCCATTTCCTTCTCCAGGGGATCTTCCCATCCCAGGGATTGAACTCATGTCTCCTGCATTTGCAGGTGGATTCTTTACCACTGAGCCACCTGGGAAGTAGTTGTACATCATTATTTAGGTTTCTTATCTTTTAAGGGTTCCCTTATGAGGCTAACATTCTATGATTCTATAAAGATAGTTCACAGGTATGAAAGAGCTTTGTAAATGTTATGTGTTACCATTTCCAGCCTCTGTCAATGTACAAGTAAAACTTTCAACCCTTGTACATGATGAAATTCAAATGCAATAATTTGTCATCTAACATTGAAGGAAAATATTTTTATATGACTTAGTTGATTATCTGTTCTGCACCCTTATAACAGGGTAGCCCATTTGTTTAAAAAAAAATGATGACTGCTGGTAATTTGTTTATTTGCAAATTGGGATCCTGCCTTAATAAATAAATATCTGAGGCTTTCAAAAGCAGTCATGGTAATTTTCTACACATAGTAATTTTTTTTAAAGAAAATTATATAGAGACTGTTTCCAATTATATTTAACATTTATGAGAGATGTTATCCTCATCTCCTGAAAGTTCACATTTTATTAAATGAAGGTGGTGATTCAAGTCTTTTATTCAAGAGCCTGAGCCTGTTGGAAGCACTGTGATGCCGAATCTCACATTGGAAATAAAGGACATGACCACTTGGTACACACGCAATGCACCAGCTATCAGCCATCGAGTCCAGTGGTATTAATCAGGCTGGCCTTCATCTTTCCTTGGTCACACACTTAAGTTCTTTCTTATTCTGTGGATTCAGAGTGTCCTCGTGGACATGGCTTTTTGGTTTTACTGATGCCTTTTCAACCACTGTGTCTACTAGTGTAGAAGACTTATGGGATTTGTTTCCAATCTTTTCCCCTTAGCCTGCCTCATGTCGTTTCTTTGAGCTGGAGGATATGTTGAAGCCTGGCCATTTTATGCTGGCCCTGATTTATGACTAATCATGTCTCTGCTACCCTTCATGCATCTTAATATGAAGCTTTGGGGCACTTGGTTCCCAGGTGGTGAAATTATCCCGAGCATTGTGTCCACAGCTGTGTCTCTGGAATCATCTCTTAGGATCCCCTTAAGGAATTAGGCCATGCAAAGTCTAAGGCAACAAGGCTGGTTTTCCGGCACTATATGTAAATACTTGTCTCATTACTTTCTGAGTGTGTTTTATATCTACTCCTCTCTTAGGAATAAGAGTGGACAATTATCAGTTGCTCAGATGAAGATGGCTATCCTAATACAAATTTCCATCCCTGAAAATGCCTGCTTTTGAGATTGGTTCCTTAAAGTGACAGCAACCAGCGCTAGTGGTAAAGAGCCTATCTGGCAATGCAGGAGATATAAGAGACACAGGTTTGAGCCCTGGATTGGGATGATCCCCTGGAATAGGAAATGGAGACTCCAATATTCTTGCCTGGAACATTCTGCAGACAGAAGGACCTGGCGGGCTACAGTCCATGGGGGTCACAAAGAGTCAGACCTGACTTAGCACGCACACAACCCCAAAATGGATTTCTGGGAAAGTGAAAAAAATGGCTAGAGGGTGTTAGGAATTCTGATATTCCCTAAATATGATCTTGGGATTCCATATTTGAAAGAAAGCTGACAGTAGGAGCAGGAAGTGCTAGGATCCTTTTTTTCCACATGAGATACAAAAATCTATTTGATGCATGTCATGGTAGTCATCATATAGATGGAATGAAGTTTCTGTTGAATATTTCTCTCTTAAATAGATAATTAGCTTGAAATAGAAAAAAAAAAAAACTCTGAAGAAAGCACAGTTTCTCCTAGTGGAAAGGGCGCTAGACTGTTGATAAGAAAGCACAGACGTTGGTCTGATGTTTATCACAATGTTGGTACACAGGCCACTCGGTCGAGCATCCTGCTTATTAGACCATGGGCAGGCATATACATGGTACTCAAAACTGTTGAATAATAAATGAGTTAATCATTAGCTTATTACAAATGTATCATAGGATTTGATGTCTAGGTTTCCAAGTTTAGGATTCCCTCCATTCTAGACTGAAAGGACTTTATGTTCCAATGTACATTGGTAGCAAAGAGCCTAGGGCAACTGAGTAACCTGTATATAGGAAGGATGCCCTCTTCGCTGACTGCTAAATCTTAGGATGGTAAACATTACAGACACATCTGGATCAGGCCACAGTGGAAATCCATTCTGATCTTAGCACCTAACATACCTGTGTCACTCAGAAACGTGTACGGATTATAAAGTGAGGTTGACATCTAAACAACCTTGATAAAACCCCAAAGTAGAAATAATTCCACGTATGTTTTAAAAAAAATTCATTGGAATTTTGAACTCTAGAAATGAAAATCTGGGTCCCATAACCCAGTGTGTGCAGAAGCTTCTAAATCTTGCTTATAAATCCTTAGAAAACAACCTTGGATTCATGATTATCCTCTAGTTTTCCTTAGGAAAAGTTATACAGATCAAGGTTTGAGGATTATATTTCTCATGAAAACCTATGACTGACAGTAATATTTTAGGATTTTGTGAGATATTTTGCAAGTATAATCGGGTTACTCTTATTTCTTGATAGCTTTCTCGGAACATTGTTTCCTTTGACATTGTAAGTTTCTGGAAGGCTATTTCTGAACTCTTCATTTCTTTTCTCCTTTGCTCTAATCTTTACCTCAAAGCAAAACATTTGTTACAAAGAACAGTTCAGGATGGTGCCAGCTTCCTTTGAGCATTGCACCCAAATGCTTTGTGCTTTTGCAATTATATCTATTTGTTTGTTTACTCACCCATTCTCCACCCACCACCAAGCCAGGTCCTGTGATACGCACTGGGGAGGGAGAGATGACAGATGATTAGCATTGCCCTTAAGGGGCTCAGCCTAATACCTTCCAACAGTAGATAAACACCAGCATCTGGGCAGCAAAGTAGCACTGACATATATATACTACGTGTGTAAAATAGAGACATATATACACTACCATGTGTAAAATAGATAGCTATTAGGAAGCTGCTGTTTCAGCACAGGGGGTTCAGCTCAGTGCTCTGTGATGACCTAGGGGGTGGGATGAAGGGGGCGGGAGGCAGACTCAAGAAGGACTGAATATATATATGTATGTATGTATGAATGAATGAATATATGTATGAATGTGTATACTTATAGCTGATTCATGCTGTTGTATACAGAAGCTAACACAACACTGTAAAGCAATTAATCTCCAGTTTCCCAGGTGGTTCAAGCAGGAGCCGTGAGTTCTATCCCTGGATCAGGAAGACTCCCGGGAGAAGGAAATGGCAACCCACTCCAGTATTCTTGCCTGGAGAATCCCAAGGACAGAGGAGCCTGGTGGGCTACAGTCCATGGGGTCCTGAAGAGTCAGGCACAACTTAGCAACTAAGCAATAGCAACAACGCTCTCCTTGGTAGACAAGATCACATCCAACAGAAGTGAAAGTCTAAAGACGCCAAAGCTTCTTTGCATAGATACTAAGCAAGGCAGTTGAAAATGTCAACAAAAAGATTCTGCAACCGGCTGCCCTGAATGTTTCTCAGCCATCAGCAGTCCCCTCCCACGGCCACAGCCAGGATCCCTGATTCTGAGTCTGTAGGTAGTTCTTTAGAAGGTCAATACTTTGTTTCCTGGCTCCTCTGAGACCCAGTCAGCGATTTTCTAAAGATAAATTAGAGAAGTAAGAGAAAAGAAGAGTATAGATGAGAAAGCAAATTTGACTTGGAGTTTTTAGAGAAATCTCATGTTGCAACAAAGTTGCAAAAAACCCACAAAGGAATCAGACTCCCAGTTAAGCTGGAGGAAGAGGATCCTGGTTTAAACTGGCCAAGAAACATGGCCTGGGACCCCTTTCTGGCAAAATCAAAATCTAGATAGCCTAGAACCAAAACCTGTCGCCTTGTCCACTGCCGTGTCATTATACTCTTAGGAATTCACATGCTGAAAAGGCACATGAAAGTGAAAGTCAGTGTGTGTCCAGCCTGTTTCTGGTGGTCTGTTCTATCCTATCTCTATCCAGCCCTACCTTCCAACATCAAAGCCCACAAGACACTTTGTTGGTAAACTGGGAGGAGGCCCTTGCATTGCAAAATACCGATAATTTTACAGCTGAGAAAACTCATCCTCATAACAGTTTAAACAACTGCTCCAAAGTCCTATATCCCAGGTCCTTCTAAAATATACTAAATTACAAGTATTATTTGAACTCTGTTCAATTCCAAGGTTATATTCTAATATAGCCTGTTCTTCGTTGTTCAGAAAAACTGATTATCTGACTCACAAATCACCCTCTGGTTAAAAAAACCTTTTGAAAAGTAATATTAGAAATTAGACTGGATTAGGAACCAGAGTGGTGCCAAGAAGAAAAAACAAGAGCATGCTACAGGGGTTCAGCTCTGAATCTAAAGCACAAACAGGCCAAGAGGCCAGTGCCAGTCAGTAGTGAGATCTAGCTCAGGGAGAAAATTGACTTGCCTGTCACTTCACTTTGTACCAGGGCACAAAAATCACTTCCATTTCCTCCTTCTATTTAATTCCAGTGGTGAAGATAACCTGCCTTTTTAAAATTTCCCAACACCAGATGTTTTGCAGAATGCATGCTATAGTAATTTTGAAATCACTTAGTCAAATACATTCCATTAAGTAACTGGAAGACTCCTTATCCAGCTAAATTGTTATGAAATGAATTTTATAAGAAAGATCCAAATCAATTAGGAAAATGGACAAATTATTTTGCCTATTGGAAATGGATAAATTATTTGCCTATTCACAGGAATGAAACCATATGAATGAATAATATATAGAGAGAAGCCTTTTTAATTCAGTGAATAAACAAATTAATAAAATTTTTAATAGCAGCAAGATAGAATTTTGTATCTATCATTTTTTATTTTATGCAATTGTGCCCTTGAAAATGTGGTTAAACATTCTCAGAAGCTGTTGGTAAGATTGTATACGGCCCATGTTCTTTCTGAAAGTCAATTCATCAATTTTAGCAAAGGTGTTAATAATGTTTGTTACCCCCTTTCTTGATCCAGTGTTTCTCCTTGGAATCTATTTTAAAGAAGTAATTAGAGGTGTGGACAAAAATATATAGAAAAATGCTGATTGCAGCTGCATTCTTAACAGTGAAAAATTGGAAAGAGTCTACATTGCCATTTATGTGGAAATGGCTGATTAAACTCTAGTATAAACATAGTACAGAGTATTGTGAAGCTATTAAAGTATCTTCAACACATTTTTTTGTACCTAAGAATATATACTTATGGTGTAATGTTAAGGAGAGAAAAATGTAAGATAAAACCCAGACTGTGCACTTGAACTTTGTGTGTTTGTGGGTGTATGTGAGAAAAAGAGAGAGAGAGAGAGGGGAAGAGAAATTGATTCACCAAAACATGCAGGAAACATACCAAAATGTTAGTTTCCACCCTCCTGGTAGATGAGATCATGATTTTAATTTTCTTCTTTATGCTTCATTATATTTTTCATATTTTCTATAGTAAGCAGTATTTCTTTTAGTATGTGGAATAGGGAGGCTACTTGATTTAACCAATAACCCTTAGGTGTAATTGCATTGCATTTCCAGATGTACCTTCCCTGTTCTACCCCTGACATTTACATCTGGGGTGAAAGGAGGTATGAGTGAATGTTGATTCAGAATAAAGGCTTACAGAGGAAAGAAGCTGCTGTCAGGGAGAATTTATATAATTGATTAGGAAATCATCTTTAGTATCCAACTGAATAACTTGATTCTGCCAGTGAGCACAAAGACTTGATTGTGTGCCAGACAGAAAACTATCCTACCTAAAGCAGACACTCCCCACCCTTGTACCTGTCATTGTGTACTGTGGCTTTATATTAATTTGTGTAACATAGCTGTTATTGTTATGCTATAATCCTATTTATTTATTACTGGCTGTTAGCCCTCTTCAGACTGTAAGGAACGTGAAGACAAATGTCTCTTTTTCAGATTCTTTCTCATTATAGGTTATTATAAGATATTAAATATACTTCCCTGTGCTATACAGTAGGTCCTTGTTGTTTATTTGTTCTATCTTCCATGAATGTTAGTTGAATGATAGATGAAATAATTTATTACCAGCCTGTCATAGGATTTGACCTATAGTCTTTCAAGTTGAATGGATTTTGATTCATCAAAGCTGTTGGCATATTCTCAGACTTTGAGTTGACTATAGATGTAGATGTTGGGGAAAGAAGGGGTATGACTCTAAGAATCCAGAACCTTTGAGTTTTCTGCCTTTATTTAGGAGACAATGGAGGTGCCACTGTCCCCCCAAACTCTCGCTGTGTCCTTCTGACCCAGAAGACAGGTAGGGAAAAGATTGTTTTCGAGGGCCCTTGTGGCAGTGGAATAGCATACATCCCACTCACCCCTCTTTTTCCATTGCCTGGTTTGGGAAATCACTGACTTTTCTGTGTGTCTGACCAGCACAAGGATATTCTATATATTCAACTTTGTTGTATCCATAAGTCTTGTACACATCTAGGAGGATAATGAAAACCACCAAATCAAAAAATTACTTTCCCACCTACTTATCTTAAAACACAGCCCTGTTAGAAAACATGGTAAGGATACTGTTATATAAGTATAATTTTATTATGATCTTACTGTTCTTCTCCTTACAGTCATGAGCAACTGGTTTTAAAATACTTACTATGATGTTGTTACTATTTACATGGCATGCATTACCTGTTCAGCCTTTATCATAATCTGGGGAGGTAGTATATGTTGTTATCCTGATTTATGGATGAGAAAAGTGAGCCTATTACAATGCCAGTGTGAATGATCTCAAGGAACATATTATTCTATCCACATTCCATATGAGAATCCTGAAATACTCAGTATTCTAGAAATACTTAAGAGCTGAAACTAGGGCCAACAGTCCATGGAAAATAATCTAGTCACCTAGAGAAGGTTGGTTTTCTGAAACATTTATGCTGGCACTTTCAATTTTCATAAACCAGCATTACATTGTTACCAATACTGCCTTTCATCCATGTGCTATTTAATATCCTAATTGGTGTGTGTTCCACCTGGAGGCAAACAGCTTTGCAGAGACAGAGAGGAGATCAGTGAAGACACTTTGTTTGGAGGGCTCAGAGGGATGACAAATCTGGCCTCTGTATCCTCACACCAAATTGAAACTCAAAGAGAGTTTGGGTGAAGTAAAAACAGATAGCTTTATTGCTTTGCCAAAGGGGGCCACAGCAGGCTCATGCCCTCAAAACTGTGTGTCCCAACCCTGGGGAGGGGGTGGTTGTGAGCAGCTTAATAGTCTAGGGGCAGAATGGCTGATCAGGATCGAGATACATGCAGCACCATCTTTTCTTCAATTCAGAGGTCACCTGGCATCAGGTGGTGTTGGGATAACTGTGACCGTCTCTCTGGAATGAAGAGTGCCTCCTCAAGTTGTTGGCATTTTTTGTTGGGGTTTTAGTTCTGTGTTTGAGTGTCTCCTGAGGAGGTATGGGCCAGCCGTGGCCTGCTGCAGGGGCAGGAGCTCTGGGTACAGCAGACCGACTGCTGTCGGTAGGCCGACAGTTGGCAGGCCGTCTGAAAACCACAATCACAGAAAACTAACCAATCTGATCACATGGACCACAGCCTCGACTAACTCAGTGAAACTATGAGCCATGCCGTGTAGAGCCACCCAAGACAGACAGGTCATGGTGGAGAGTTCTGACAAACTGTCACCCCCTGGAGGAGGGAATGGCAAACCACTCCAATATTCTTGCCTTGAGAACCCCATGAACAGTGTGAGAAGGCAAAATGATAGGACACTGAAAGAGGAACTCCCAGGTCAGTAGGTGCCCAATATGCTACTGGAGGTCAGTGGAGAAATAACTCCAGAAAGAATGAAGAGGTGGAGCCGAAGCCAAAACAACGCCTAGCTGTGGATGTGACTGGAAATGGAAGTAGAGTCTGATGCTATAAAGAGCAATATTGCATAGGAACCAGGAATCTTAGGTCCATGAATCCAGGCAAATTGGAACTGGTCAAACAGGAGATGGCAAGAGTGAACATCAACATTTTAGGAATCAGTGAACTAAAATGGACTGGAATGGGTAATTTAACTCAGATGGCCATTATATCTACTACTGTGGGCAAGAATCGCTTAGAAGAAATGGGATAGCCATCGTAATCAACAAAAGATTGGATGCAATTTCAAAAACGACAGAATGATCTCTGTTCGTTTCCAAGGCAAGCCATTCAATACCATAGTTATACAAGTCTATGTACCTACAAGTAATGCTGAAGAAGCTGAAGTTGAACGGTTCTATGAAGACCTTACAAGACGTTCTAGAACTAACACCCAAAAAAGATGTCCTTTTCATTAGAGGGGACTGGAATGCAAAAGTAGGAAGTCAAGAAATACCAGAGTAACAGGCCAATTTGGCCTTGGAGTGCAGAATGAAGCAGGGCAAAGGCTAATAGAGTTTTGCCAAGGGAACACACTGGTCATGGCAAACACCTCTTCTGACGCAAGAGAGGACTCTACACATGGACCTGCCTCCTGAGAATTCTGTGTGGAGGTCAAGAAGCAACAGGTAGAACTGGACATGGAACAACAGACTGGTTCCAAATCGGGAAAGGAATACATCAATTGCCATGATTCATTCTGTTACTCCAAGGCCAAATTTGCCTGTTACTCCAGGTATTTTGTATTTTTATTAATATAAAAAGATTAATTTTTATGAACTTAGAAATTTGTAAAATTTATAAATCTTATAACTAAGATTTATAAGTTAAATCTTATTTAACTTATATGCAGAGTACAGCATGAGAAATGCTGGTATGGATGAAGCATAAGCTGGAATCAAGACTGCCAGGAGAAATATCAATAACCTCAGATATGCAGGTGACACCACGCTAATGGCAGAAAGCAAAGAGAAACTAGAATGTTTCTTGATAAAAGTGAAAGAGGAGAGTGAAAAAGCTGGCTTGAAATTCAACATTCAGAAAACTAAGATA
Source organism: Cervus elaphus (assembly GCF_910594005.1). Lineage (NCBI taxonomy): Eukaryota > Metazoa > Chordata > Mammalia > Artiodactyla > Cervidae > Cervus > Cervus elaphus. The sequence continues at coordinate 54,629,358 of NC_057841.1, forward strand.
ATGGCATCTGGTCTCATCACTTCATGGCAAATAGGTGAGGAAACAGTGGAAACAGTGAGAGACTTCATTTTTAGGGGCTTCAAAATCCCTGCAGATGGTAACTGTTGCCATGAAATTAAAAGATGCTTGCTCCTTGGAAGAAAAGTTATGACCAAGCTAGACAGCATGTTAAAAAGCAGAGGCATTACTTTCCCAACAAAGGTCCGTCTAGTCAAAGCTATGGTTTTTCCAGTAGTCATGTATGGATGTGAGAGTTGGATTATAAAGAAAGCTGAGTGCTGAAGAATTGATGCTTTTGAACTGTGGTGTTGGAGAAGACTCTTGAGGGTCCCTTGGACTGCAAGGAGATCCAACCAGTCCATCCTAAAGGAGATCAGTCCTGAATATTCATTGGAAGGACTGATGCTGAAGCTGAAACTCCCACACTTTGGCCACCTGATGCGAAGAACTGAGTCATTGGAAAAGACCCTGATGCTGGGAAAGATTGAAGGCAGGAGGAGAAGGGGACGACAGAGGATGAGATGGTTAAATGGCATCACTGACTCAATGGACATGAGTCTAGGAATTGGTGGTGGACAGGGAGGCCTGGCATGCTGCAGTCCATGGGGTCGCAAAGAGTTGGACACAACTGAGTGACTGATCTGAACTGAATTTAGTTCTACAAAAGAACTCAAAGTTCTTGTCCTATGCATTCCTTGAGGGGGATCCAGAACCCTGCCTCAAGGTTGCACTGTTGTTTTCTGACCATGCCTCCCTTGTCTCCCCATCCCCTCCCTTTCCTGATTAGCAAGTGTTTGTACCTGCCCTTTCAGACTTAGGGAGGGGGACAGAGAAAGGCTTTGGTGCCCAGGAGTCCCACAGGGCCCTGCTGGGGCCTGTTGCCTCTTTCCTGAGAGCTCACCAACGTGTCACTGCCTTGCCTGGTCATGCACTGAAATGTGTTTCCTTTGCTGTTCTTGAGGCTGCCTGACTCTCACTGCTTATATTGTCCTCAGACAGAAATGGAGCTCACTCCATTCCATCATTTTGTCTTTTGAATTCATTTTCCTAATTTGAGAGAGAGGCCGTTTGGGACATAAAACCACTTTAGTGCCTAGCCGGGGCATTTCTGAAAGCTCTGTCGATGGAGAGTGCCCTGGGACGTGGGGAAGTGGATGCCGGTTCTTTCAGCTTCTCTGGCTCAGGTCATTCCTCACGTGCTTTGTCTCTAATTGATCCTATTCAGACACCATCACAAATTAGGCTAGGGGGAAAAAAAAAGCACAGTGTTAGCTTCCGCTTCCATGGACTCACCCTGCTGGTCTTACCAAGCAGACGGAGGGCTCGTACCAGAGAGCCACAGAGTTAAAAAAAAAAACATGGAATCCAGTGACCTGTTCAAGACTGAACTTTCCAGTTCTGCAAGGAAGAGAGAGCAGAAGAGAGAGAACAAAAATCCTAGCAAGAAGGTCAAAGCTTTAAGACACCCCTCTGGTCACCTGGGCACCTCTCAGGATCTTGGGTGCTTAATGGCCTGTTAATATTTTGAAGCCGAGTCTGCAGCCTGAAGGAGACATGAAATACTCCCTAGAGCAGCACCTCCCCCACCTCCCCGAGCTGATGGATCTTTTAGTTTCAGCTTCCTGCAGGGAAGTGTTTAATTGCCTCTTTGATTGAGATGATCATTTTCTTTGTGTTGAGCCCAGAGCGAGGGCGAGGTGGCCCCTCCTTGGGCAAGTTTTGCTTTTCAGGTTGTTGGTCATCTCTTCGCCCTTACCAGTGGCGCTGTTCCTGCCGTCATCATTGTCATCAGAATGGAAGTGTTAAGCCTGTAATTACATGTGGCACTGGGCTAAGTGCAGTACAAGGAGGCACTTGGTTCTTACTGGCCAGCTGTGCATAATCAAAACACAGGCTCTGCTGGGGCAGACCAGCCTTACAGGTTCATGTAGAAAAGAAGATGAAAACACTAAATGTGAGGGAGCCAATCTTGGGAGGTTTTAACTGCCTGTTCTGTTTTAAGATTATAAACCATTATCTGGGGACTTTTAGTCTCTGTAAAGATTTCCTCTGAACCTCTGCTGTGTTTCTGGCAGAGACCTAAAAAGGACTTTGTTTGGGTCATGTATAATCCCTGCCACGGCCTTACACGAGAAATGCTGTGATTATTCCCAGCCTATTTATCAGATGGCAAGACGGAGGATACTCTTCTAGAAAGGCAGAGAAAATCAATCTGTCTGACCTCGGGGTCCACAGGAAGGTGGCATCTACACCCTTTAGGAATCATGACAATATCTCCTAGAAAATACACCTTTGGGACGCTTTGATTGCTCTTTGAAAATTTTTGCGAGCTTTATGCTCTTACTGATAGAAAACCCAGCTAAACAGACAAAGCAGGAAAGGGAGCAAGCAAGCATGAGGTGAGAGCAGTTGGTTTGGGGCAGTAAGTTTTTAGAATTAGCTCTCTAACATTTCTGAGATGTTATGCAGTATTTTTTTTTTTTTTTTTAAGATTTAGAAATAGAAGAGCACTGTGTACTGAACTGGTAGGGCTGTGGTATATTGGGGGATGGAATGATGCTATCTGGAGGGTGAGTGATCGAGTTAAGACTCTCCGATAATTTGGATAAGCATCTCGTCCATTTGAATCCTGATTATTTGTAGGTACGCTCATCTCTAATTCTAATACTGCATTACTGACTGTTTATTAGGTTCTGGTTATTCCATTAGAAGGATTCAGAGCTTGCATGTTAATTAAGGCTTCTTTCCAAGTTGACACTATGTGTACTGATAATTCCATTTCCCACCACCCATTTTTCTCCCATTTCTTTCTCTTTCATGATTGCTTTTCAGGGGGAGGAGTGGAGATTGGAAGGGAAAGCATGACAGTGAACCCATTCTTCATTCAGCTTCAATTTCCTGTTTCTTAAGAATAAGGGTTATTTTTAGGATAAAAGTATCCAGTTTTTCATTTTGCTAGGGCATTTGATCCTGTGAATAAATGTTACAAATCATCACCATTATAGTAACTTCCTGCTGTCATAGGGTAACCCTGCATGGAGTCTCACTTTAGAGAACCCCTGAAAGTCCCTGAGGTTCTCTACTCCTAAGTAGAGCAGCCATCCTGCACTTGAATAGCCCTAGGCCAATATATTGGCTATGTTAGTTTTCTTGTCCATTCTCACGAAGTCTAAGTGTGTAGTCCACATACTCAACCCACCCCAGTCACCCAGTGACATTCTGAACTGATTTGTTCTTGAAAGAGCTGTTCTAGATTGGGAGGCCATGAATACAGTACCAGGAGCTCTAGTTAAGGAGTCAGACAATTTGGGTTCTCTTTCCTAATAGCTCAGTTGGTAAAGAATCTGCCTGCAGAGCAGGTGACCCCAGTTTGATTCCTGGGTTGGGAAGATCCCTGGAGAAGGGATAGGCTACCTACTCCAGTATTCTTGGGCTTCCCTTGTGGCTCAGCTGGCAAAGAATCTGCCTGCAATGCAGGAGACCTGGGTTCGATCCCTGGTTTGGGAAGATCCCCTGGAGAAGGGAAAGGCTACCCTCTCCGGTATTCAGGCCTGGAGTATTCCATGGGCTGTAAAGTCTATGGGGTCGCAAAAAGTCGGACACAACTGAGCAACTTTCACTTTCACTTCACTTTCCTGCTGACTCAGACAGTAAAGAATCTGCCTGCAATGCAGGAGACCTGAGTTCGATCCCTGGGTCTGAAAGATAGATCCCCTGGAAAAGGGAACGGCAACCCAGTCCAGTATTCTTGCCTGGAGAATCCCATGAACAGAGGAGCCTGGAGGGCTACTGACCACGGGGTCGCCAGGAGTCACACAGGACTGAGCCACCGACACTCTCACTGTAGCCCTGACACTAACGGGCGTGTGACCTGCAGCATGCCACTCTCCAGGGTCTTTGTCTCCCCACGTGTGAAAAGGAAGGAAGGACGCAGACGTGTTAAAGCCTCTCCAGCTCTGTGGCTCTCGTCTCTGCTCAGGACCAGGCGCAGATGCAGGCCCGGGGTCTCGTCTCCAGCTGCTCTCCGCTCCTTTTACTGATTTGCACACCTCCCCACCCCCCAGGGGCCCTTGGAGGCCCTGGTTCGCCTGCCCCGTGCCCGCAGGCTGTGCCTGCCCGCGGAGCGCTGGGACCCCAGGGGGGCTTCTCTTTCCCTTCCTCCTTTGCATATGAAACAAGCATCTGTCATGTTGGCAGTCAGTCACACCTCTGAACCCCAGGCTTCCGTGCCCACCTCCACGCTGAGCTGGCCTCTCCCTCACCCGTCACGCGGTGATGGACGGTGAGGGACAGCGGGGCGCTTCTGACCTCCCTGGTGCCGCGCGCGTAGGCGACGAGGAAACCCTTGAAGCCGTAATGGGATCGGACGGCGGCAGCTGCTCATGGACGCCTCTGTAGGCTCACACGTGGCTTATGATGGAAGGTCAGGGTGTTGGGCTTGGCAAGGCCCTTTGTGTGATAGATGGTGAAGATAAATAAGAATGATGCCTGATTAAGAGCCCTCTACAATTACCCTTGTCCATCCTGGCAGCATCCTGGCTCCTAGGAAAAAGCTTTACCTGAGAAAAGCTTTCAAGAGGCATGAAGATAGGATTTTGTATTGGGCTGGCATGGAAAAAATTATCACCATCTCCCCTATGATTTCATGATTCTTATAAAGACTGCCCCAGTTCCCTCTTACCTTCCTTTACACATGCATAGAATTTTACTTCCCTTTAGTTTCCTCTGAGCATTCTACGATTTCAATCAGAGGTGACCATTTTTCTATCTCAAAACTGTTCTTTACTTGGATTCTTTCTGATCATTCTTTAAGGCAGGCTGTAAGGCTTCAAAGCCAGGACAGAGAATAGACCCTTAGGTGGGAATCTAAACATGATAACAAGTGACCAGGAAACACAGTATTATACTTCTGTCCCCCTACAGTGTGAAATGCCTGTTCCTCTGTGTCAACAGTCGAAGAAGTAGCCGAGCACATACATAAATCCTGTCCCCAGTGAGAACCGACCACAAGAGGGCCCCCGGGAGCAGAAATCAGGGGCGCTTCTGCACATGGGCCGAGAGTTGTCTAGACCCTATAAACAGAATGAGCAAGACCCTTCCACAACCTTTGGTGCAGAAGGGAATGTGATATTTAGCAGAACAAGGCCCATAAAACTAAATAAAAATGTTTTATATGAGGTCATTATAACTGTATGTCATAGAGCCTTTAAAACAGCATACATTGTAAATCAGAAGCTCAGGTTTATAGGGTAGCTTTCCTTTAATCGACATGATTATGGCATTGGAGGCTTGGGCCACTCCTTACCTCTTTCTGGTTAAAATTAAGGTCCTTTCCACATTGCATCCGAAAGGAAAGGTCCATCTACTCATGGGCTTCTGTAACCTCCCGTCCAGCGATCAGCCACGGCGCTTCCTGCGGTCTCTGCGGATCCTAACCGTCATGTTTCAGAAACCACAAGCAGTGAAACTGCGCCCATAGATTGCAGGTCATCGAGGGAGCAATCTGAGAGGCTCCAAACTACATTTATGTGCAATGGACACCAGCATAATATATGTCTCCAGGGGCCTTTTGACCCATAAAACCACCCATTGTAGAGTTTCACTGGTGTTGATTTTCAGTGGATAAAATACCTACATTTATTTACTGTCTTTTCCAGAACCATAGCATGATTTAAACAAATGCTAAATGGAAGAGGCCATACGTAAAACTACATCCCGTACGAGTCCATTTAGATCACATTTGAAAACAGGCAGAATTTTAATGCCCCTGAATTGTACATTGAAAAATGGTTAAAATGATACCTTTTATGTCACATATATTTTACCACCAAAAAACATGACAAAAAATAGTATCCTGTACCACCTAGTGTAACGAGATGAAGGCGGTGAGAGGGGCTACCTTGAGGGTAGCAGAGACTGGAGGTGGCCAGGAGGGGAGCTGGCGGAGACTGGCGAGTTTGTGTTTCTCATCTGTGTTTGGGCTACACAGATCCATTGAGCTATATGCTGCGACAGGCATACCTTCCAAATCTGTGTTTCATGCCAATGAAACATTTATCCAAAGAAAACTGCTCGCTAAGTCTTAGCTGACTTGATTTAATTTGACTGGGGTGCTGGTCACAAGTATGAAAATTGACTCTATTCTTCAGTTGCCGCAGGGATTGGGGCAGAGATAATTGAATAAAATTATGTCACTGAATAATATTTCTATTATTTCCTTCTTGCAAAAATTGAATTAGGTTTAAGGAAGCAGGGCTAGATTTTGTCAGCATTTAAACCACAATGTTGCCACTCTTTGAAGCTGCTTCTTCCAAGCTGTAAGAGTCATGTTGAAGCTTCAGCAATCAACTAATCCCTGTTAGTCTCACATCTGCTGTGGGTTACAGGACACATAGTTTCCCTGAAAGGTTCTGCCTCTGTGAAGCATTGTGGGAGAGTCAGTTTCTTAACAGGGACCAGGGAACCATTTGGAAGGGGATGCTTTGCAGAGGACATTGGTATTAGGGGGAGGTTGAACAAAATAATTTATCATTACTTCTTTAAAATCCTTTGATTCTATTTCTGGAGCTGCTCTATGGGTGTGTAAATGATGGCCAAATATGAATTCTTATCCCTGTGTCAGCTTCTTATTCAGTAATTTTGTGAAAAGAAGTCACACAGGTTGCAGAATAAAGCTATTGCCCTTAGGACACTGTGTTTGTTTTCTAACACTGCCATAACAAATGATCCTAAATTGAGTGACTTAAAATGATACACATCTATTCTTTCATAGGTATAGAAGTCAGAAGTCTGAAGGCCCCTTGTCCCTCTGAAACCTGTAAGGGAGGAACTTTCCTTTCCTCTGTCAGCTTTGGTTGTCCCTATGATGTTAAGCATTATTTGGCTTGAGGTTATAGCTTGCCAATCTCATTTTTGTCTTCATATGACCTTTGTGTGTGTGTGTGTGTGTGTGTTTCTATATCCTTTCTCCTTTGTATTCTTCTTTTTATAAGGATACTCAGAGAGGGCTTCCCGGGTGAATCAGTGGCAGGAATCTGCCTGCCAATGCAGGAGACATGGGTTTGTTCCCTGGATTGGAAATATCCCTTGTAGGAGGGCAGCAAACTATTCCAGCATTCTTGCCTGAAAAATCACACAGACAGAAGAGCCTGGCAGGCTACAGTCCAAAGGGTCACAAAGAGTCATATACTACTGAACACATTTGGCATGTTGGCCATACCTAGGGTGATTTCATTGGGAGATCCTTAATTATATTTGAAAAGACCTTATTTCCAAATTAGATCAGTCTGAGGTTCCAAGAGGCTATAAAATTTTAGGAAGCGGGGGGCACTATTCAACCCTCTATAGGTACTTTCCTAGAAGGAGAAAGAAAAAAAAAAATCAACTTTAAAAGCATACTGAGGCCCGCAGTAGATAGAAAGGAAGTGGTGAAGAGACTGTTTGTGTTAGTTCAAGAAGTCTAGGGGCTCAGAGAGAAAGATGACCTGTTTGTGCAGCCAATTATTATTGCACCTCTGAGATGCACCAGGCAGTCTGCTGGGGCTGTGGAGAGGTGGATGTAAGGAAACAAAAGCCATTCTCATAGCATTTCTGGTTCAGTGGGGGAGATCAGTATTTAGCCTTCCAAACACAAAACCAAATCCATGACTGCAGATCGTTAAGGAAGCTGTACCACTTACCGTGATGGGGACCATGTTGGAGGGAGGTTCTTCTTTTCCCTTGTGGGTTTGTCAGGACATTTTTCTCTGAGGAAATAATATTTAAGGAGAGGTAAAATGAGGAATAAGAATTAGCCAGGCACAAATATGAGAAGATCATTCCAGGCAGGTAGAGTGGTGAGTTCAGAGTGACGATAGGAAGCCACTGTGGTTGAAACATGATGATTAAAGAGGATGAAGATGGGGGTGGGTGCCTGGACCCCAGTTACAATGGGTCACAGGTTCACGTTCAGGATCTGGGGCTCCCTGCAAGAGAACTCCCCAGAAAGATTTAAGCAGAGGAATGGCAAGCTCTGAATTTCATTTTATGTGTTCTCACTGGTTGATAGGTGGAGAGGAGATAGGGACAGAAAATGACACCTGCGGGGCTGAATCTGGTAAGGTAATACAGGTGGCTGGAGCAGAGACCTTGCTCCCCAGGAAACAGCCCATCTATGCCTGCTGCTTGTGGGTGATACGGAGGGCCCCCAGTGGATTGTTCCCCAGGCTGAAAGGCAATCCTGACTCAGTAGGCTCTTTATTTCTCCAGTGGAGATTTGTGTAACTCCATCTAGATAGAATTGACTTTTAAAAATGATGCAATGAAAATCATTTTCAAATGGATCTTATTTAAAATGAACAAAAGGGGATTTTATATCTCTGGTCACTTGCTACTGAAATTTGGGAACTGTATTCCAACTTGCAATGTAGATCCAGAATTTGTGCAGATGGGCATGCCCTGCTTTGACTCTCATGATAACTCATTGGCATCTGAAAGTGCTATCACACAGGATGCAAAGGCCTTCCTAGAAAAGTGTGAGTCTCTAAGACCTAGAAATAGTGGCCCATGGTGTCTCTGAACCAGCAGGGCACCCCATATCCTACCAGAAAGCCACAGGGGAAAAGAGAAGAAAATTCAGATGGAATGAAATGTAAGGAAGGGTTTCCCAGGTGGCTCAGTGGGTAAAGAATTGGCATGCAATGCAGGAGATTCAGGCAGACTCAAGTTCAATCCTGGGTTGGGAAGATCCCCTGGAGGATGGCAAGGCAACTCCATTCCAGTATTCTTGCCTGGAGAATCCCATGGATAGAGGAGCCTGGTGGGCTACAAGCCATAGGATCGCAAAGAGTCGGATACATCTGAAGCGACTGAGCTGGCATGCACGAGGTGTAAGGAAAGATGTCTCCCGCCCACGAAAGTGATGTGATCATTTCACTTTTTCTTAGAAACTATGCAGTTACAGCTCTCTCTGAGCTCTAAACATGCTGCGGTCTCTCCCACAGGATTCTCTGGCTTCTGGCTTCTTCCTCCTCCTTTTGTAACTGGCTGAGAGAAGGCCAGCATCTGACTGTAGTAAATGAGTTCATTTTTCTGGCAGTCACCTTACAGATGAACTGCATGGAACTCACCGTGGAAGTCCTCATAGCTGAAGGATAGCCAATGTTATGTACACATTTTTCTGTTCATTCTTGAGCTCCTCCAGCCCCATTAAAAATATACGTATGATCCTGACAGATTATTCACGGAGTGTTTGGGTGCCAGAGGTGGGCTGGGCAGAGCTGGCCTTGGCAGAGGGCCCCAGCACCACTGGCCCATCCTCAGGGTTATTATCCACATGAGTAGGCTGTGTCCGTGAAAATCAACAGGATGACCGTATGGCAGTGTTCAGATCTGAAATTATTTCAGATGGTTTCCTATGTACTTACAACTCTGTACTTTGCAATCTCTTGGATTTCAATTTGGAAAGCCATTCAAGTGGATAATTTAATGTCGGGCTGTTCCTTCTGTTTTCCTGTCAAACTCACAAAATTCTAAAAATAACTTTGTTATGAGCAAACTGACTGTGCTTAACAGGACAGTGGGGGGCTCCCCTTGTGTTTGTTCCAAGTCTAAAGGATCAGGTCAGACTTGACTTTATCAGCTTGGCACTGGGTTTTATGAAACAGGTCTGAGTTGTGGGAAGCCAGTTTTTTGCTCTCAGATGGTGTCTTACTTGGAGAGAGAAAAACTTCATGATCTGTGAACCGACTATTGACCTTAAGAGATCATAAACCTCAGGAGAGGTGGGAAGGCTTTGATTTCACCAGGGAAAAATGTGACCATTATCAAAGTCACAGAGATCCTCCTCATTCATGCCCCTTGACCCCTGACTTTTCTACAAGTATGATGGTTTCCTGGCTATGAGTGAGTGAGTGAAGTCGCTCAGTCCTGTCCGACTCTTTGCGACCCCATGGACTGTAGCCTACAATGCTCCTCTGTCCATAGGATTTTCCAGGCAAGTGTACTGGAGTGGGTTGCCATTTCCTTCTCCAGAGGATCTTCCCAACCCAGGGATCGAACCTGGGTCTCCTGTATTGTAGGTTGTAAAAGTACTCAAATAACTTTTTAGAATTAGGTAAAGTACATTTCACATTCATTGCTATTAGAATTGTGCATGTATGTGATTTAAAGAGTTCTAGACGGAGGAGCCTGGTAGGCTGCAGTCCATGGGGTCGCAAAGGGTCGTACACGACTAAGTGACTTCACTTTCACTTTTCACTTTCCTGCATTGGAGAAGGAAATGGCAACCTACTCTGGTGTTCTTGCCTGGAGAATCCCAGGGATGGGGAAGTCTGGTGGGCTGCCATCTAAGGGGCAGCACAGAGTCGGACATGACTGAAGTGACTTAGCAGCAGTTGAGTTGGTGGCGTAATGGTAAAGAATCTGCCTGCCAGTGCAGGAGATGCAAGAGACAGGGTTTTGAGCCCTGGGCTGGGAAGATCTTCTGGAGAAAGAAATGGAAACCCAGTACAGTATTCTTACCTGGGAAACCCACATGGACAGAGGGCCTGGTATACTACAGTCCATGGAATTGAGTCAAACACGACTGAGCGTGCATGTGTACGCGCGCGCACACGCACACACACACAGAGTTTTTCAAAACTTGTTTTAAAATCATCATTCCTTTGCCACTGCAACTCAACTCTTCTCCACTTCCCAGAAGTAACCACATTTGAATTCCTCCAGCTGATTTTTATGGAGCTTTCTCCATATCTCCGAGTAATATACATACATTATGTCTTTTTGATTTTTCCATCTTGAGCATTATCTACTGACTTCCTCCTGTGACAAGTACAGGGTTGATTTTCTTTCATACCCCTTCACCTCTACCCTCTTTATACCCTGTTCTCATCCTCATGCTCCCCATACAATTATATCGTACTTTGGTTTAGAGGGATGGTCAGTGTCTATAGGATTGAAGCAGATTATACTGTGCTTCCTTTTGCTTTTCAGTGTCATTTTTCCCCCTGGAGTTAATCATTCTCTTTTGTATGATTTTTTCCTCTTACTTTTAATGCATCCGTCTCTTCATTATTAGCCTCAAACGCCTCCCAATCATTCCAACACATCTGTGGATTGTCTCTTCCTGAGGCACTTGCTCCCACAGGCTCCTGACCTACTCCAATCTGAAAAGACTGACTGCCACCCAGTGGACACCACTATGACCCTATGTCTCCCTTCACGACTCGGAGAAGCTCCTCCTCTTCCTGTCTGTACGACAGCACTGATGTCCTGCAGCTCATGTCTTTTTAAACATTTTTATTTACTTGGCTGCACACAGGTGTTAGCTGCAGCATGCAGGATCTTTAGCTGTAGTGTGTGAACTCAGGTGTGGCATATGGGATCCAGTTCCCTGACCAGGGATTGAACCCGGGTCCCCTGCACTGAAAATGTGGAGTCTTAGCCGCTGGACCACCAGGGAAGTCCCCCTGTCTTCTTTATTTTTCCCTTTTGGTGGACTGTAACTCTCAGTAGCTTCCTGAGAAGGATTTGTGGGTGGTGCGGGAGGGAGGAATTAAAGTTTTGCATGTCAGAAAATGGTTTTCTGCTACCCTCTCACACTCAGTCAGTTCAGTTTAGCCGCTCAGTCGTGTCCGACTCTAGTAGTTAAACCCGGCGTAGAATTCTGATCATAGTTTGCAGGTGTGGCTCTGCTGTCTCACAGCTTCCGCATTTGCTTCTGAAAAACCGGATGCATTCTGATAACTGATGCTATTAGGTTCTCTGTCTCTTGGTCTCTGTCTCTTTTTGGAAATGCACAGGATGCTCCGTTTGTCTGCAGTGACCTACTACAGTCTCAGGATCGATAGCCCTTGTTATGGATATCTGTCATGCTGTGGATATTAGGCCTATTTAATCTGATTTTGTGTGTCCTTCAGGTCTGGAAGATTTTCTTGAATCAGTTTTTCAATAATGTCTTGACTTCCATTGTCTTCATAAAATGTTCTAGGGATCTTTTTTTTTTTTTTTTCCTTCCAGGTTGGAACTCTAGAATCGGTCCACTGATTTTGTTTCCATCTCATATTTTACATATTTTTGTCTGTTTGCTCTAGTTCCTAGAGCAAAAAAAAATTTTTAATTCAAATGGAATATTTCTATAGTCAATACATAATTGTTTGAAGAATTCAGAATGTAGCCATTGTGAATTAGACACAGAATTTAGTACAAATATAAATCAGATGATCTACTGGTGATTTTATGGTTATGGGTAACACAAAGTCTGTTGTTACCATAAATGGATAATTATTGTGGGTCAGAGAATAGGTAAAAACTAAGGAATTATAGAACCTCAAGTGTAGGCTGGAACAGAAAGGAGAAAAGCCTAGAAAAGAGTGGGCATGGCTTTAGTGGTCCTTCAGACCAAATCACCATCCCAGGAAGGATGGGAAGACCATATTTAAAGCAGTCTGGGTTCTGGAGGGTGAAACCAAGCCTTGAGAAGTCCCTACAACTTGAATTCTTGAGTTCAGAAAAATCACTTGATACTAGAAGCCCAAATCACAGAGATAAGACAAATTCTAGAAGTGAGAACATGAGTGGTCCTAAGCTTCACCCTTCAGTTCAGTTCAATTCAGTTCAGTCGCTGAGTTGGACATTTCCTGATTTACGTCAACATGGCTAATTCCAGACCCACCAGCTTGTGGGCCTGAGCCCTTTAAGCTGCATGGCCAGCACTGTCTCAGCACTGGGGATGGGGGCTTCTATGAGCTGAAAATCTTCAGAGTCACAGCTGTGAAGAGTGGGCTGGAAAGAGGCAAAGAGAGATGATAATGAATATTTCAGACCGCTAGTGACTACCCATCACTTGCACCCCCAAATACTAGGTTTTCCTCTTATGCCCAGTTTTTAATCTGATCTCAATGCCAGTTTTAGTTCACCTGAACTTTGGGGGTTTTTTTGTTTTTGTTTTTTCCATTTATTTCACAAATTTTGCCTAAATTTCCTATGGAAGCCTTAGAATTCTTCCTCCCTCCTCACCTTGAAATTGTAACTTAAATTCCTCTAGAATTCTTCTTAAGGTTTACCAAGAGAATACTGTGATTAGGACATCCTATTTACTTTCTGTCCTTCAGCAATCATTTCTCTGCTTATTAAACCTGGTCTTTTCTTTGTTCATAGTAGCCTACAGTCTTTTTGAAGCAGAGGCTGTCTTCTCTTTATCGTCACTCAAACCTGCTACACACAGGGTCAGTATAGGTACACCAGCGCAGTGAGCACCCCTGACTCCATCTAACCATCTCTATAAACTTTTTCTCCTTGGGTAGAATCTCTCCTTTCTTTCAGTCTTACCTGCTATGAAAGGCTGATCTCAGGAAACAATCAGAATATAAACCTAAATAAAACTGTTGTCTCTTCCAAGAATGTTTGCTGTCGAAACCCCATCTTGCTGGTCAGTGAAAGTCTTTGTCAGTAAAGAAAGAAATGGCAAAGTACAAAGGAAGGAGGAGGTTTCTGGTTGCCAAGGATCCTCTCCATTCTCTTTCGAAACATTCCCTGTAGACAACTGCCCATCAGGCTTCATCAACAGCAGTCCTTTGTGTAGTCTGTAATTGATTACCCAAGAACACCTGCCCGTGGGTGGCCACACTTCCCCTGAGGCTCATGTACCTTCTGCAGGAGGAAACAAACCCTGGACTCATGGACAGAGCTCTTGATGAAGCAAGGCTCGGGAAGGCAGCCCATGCCATGATCTGAGCAAAGCTGGGATCCTCAGTAATCAATACACACCTCATTCCCCCGTGTACACAGCACTGCCTCTTGAAGGCTCAACTCTGTCTTTGGATGTAGCCATGATCAGTCATTAAATCCATTTCTAGCCTTTCTTCTCCCCCTGGAGAATGGGAGGTAGGGCTGAAAATTCCAAGCTTCTAATTATGGCTAATCTTTTCCAGTGACCACCCCCCATCGAGGAGCCCACCAAGAGTCACTTCATTAGAATACAATTTCCTGCTTTCAACCAGGAAATTACAAAGGTTTTAGGGGCTCTGTGTCAGGAACCAGGACCAGAGATTCAATATTATCACTAAAGGTGCTCCTAGAGTTCTTATCAGTTAGGGAATTACAAGGGTTCAGAAGCTCTGTGCCAGGAATAGGGCCAGAGACCAATGTATATTGTTCCTATTATCTCATAGTTGGAGAGGATGGTTTTATTTTTCTAGGAATATGGACTGAATGTGTCAAATGACGCAGATGGTTTGAATTTAAATGACAACAAGAGACTGGATAGGGCAACAGAGAAAGGAAGTATGAACTGGAAATGAAATTAATACCATTTCCTCAGCTTTAAACCTTCCTTCCTTTCCTCAGAAGAGATCAGTCCATACACGCCTCACCATTTTCTGGATCAAATGTTCATGGTTGAGTTTCCATTTCTAAACAATCTTGTAATAGCACTTTTATGCTTTTTGAATCTTTTTATACACATTATCTCATTGCATCGCGTGGAACAGGTTGAGCTTCTAATATCATTCCCTTTTCAAAGGTAGAGTGAATGGAGTGACAGAGAAGCAATGTGACTTGCTCAAGGTCACGGTGACAGCGAGTCATCAAATTTTGACCAATGTTGATCACAATCAGTGTTGAACACTTACTACAAGTCTTACACTAAACAATTTTTTTTGAAAAATTCCCAACCACCATAGAAGATGGGAAGTGATCTTTAGCATTGAATTATAGAAGAGAAGAAAAAAAAAGTGACTTGTGAATGTCACGTAATTGATAGTGGCAGAGACTGTGTTTAAATGCTTGTCTTCAGAGTCTGTGACCTTAACCACTATTTATAGTTTGTCTCTGTAATCTAACAAATTCTCCTTCTTGCATAGTATGGTCACTTTTATATTGAATCCCATCTCTCTCCACTACAATTCCCTCATTTTTAGATAGTTTCACTATTTGTAGCATCATCTCATCTCTTCTCTGCTGGTCCATATATATCACTTCTTTCGTATTTATTCTTTCATATACCTCACTTCTCTAGCCTCCCAACATACCAGATTCTTAAGTATTATTGGTATGTGTCTCTTCTTTCTCTAATTATCTTGGAAGTATTTTAAGGTATAAACAGCTTCATTAGTTTTACGTTACAGTTTAATTTTTGCTTTGAAATTCAAGTCTCCAAACTCCAAATGTAATCCTTTAAAAGAATTTTTTAAAATTAATTTTTATTGGAGTATATTGCTTTAAAATGTTGTGTTAGTGTCTACTATACTGCAGACTGAATCCACTGCACATGCACACATAATACCTCTCTTTTGGACTTTCTCCCCATTTAGGTGTCCACAGTGCGTTAAGTAGAGTGCCCTGTACTATGCAGTAGGTTCTCACTAGTTAGCTACTTATAGGTATATTAATACTATAGTATTAATAGTGTGTATGTGTTGATTCCAATCTCCCACTTCCTCCCCCACCCCTTCCCTTGAAATTGGGCCAAATGTAATACTTTGAGCAAAAGCAAAGTCTCCAGATTCAGGAAGACTGAAGCTCCAGTGCTGACTCTTTCCCTTACTGGCTGAATGACAGTGGTCAAGTCTCGAGACCTTTCTGAACCACAGTCTGCTCATCTATAAAATGGAGATAATGGTAGTGACTAAATTATAAGTTGAATACAGGGAGTATTCTAGGTAATATATAGTAGGTATTTAGCATAGTGCATAGTAGCAGATTAAAAATGATGTAATGATGGGAGCTGATATAAGTGTTACCATCATTATTAATCATAATTATGGAAAGAAAGCTATGAGCTTTGGGAAACATTCCACACCTGATATTTCTCTTGCTTAATAAATAAATCCCTGGTATATTTTAAGAGTGTAATAAATAGAAGTCTCTCCCATATAATTCAGGATAAAAAGTGTATTCATATATTTTGATAGACGTCATCTCTTAGATTTGATATTGGAGGTAATAGATATGTTGTTGCAGCAACACTAGATTCCAGGAAAAGGCACTGAGAAATGGCAATCTACAGTGACAAGTTCTGGAAATTAAAAATTACTTTTCTTTATCTTGCGATATCTTCTAGCCTTTTACTGTTACTGGATTGTGAAAAGAGTGTCATTCTTTTGAAAATAACTGTAGCTGACCAAAACTTTTTAATATGGTCAACAGGAGCATCTCTTATTTGTCTGAAGCTGCTCTGGGCTCATAAGTGATTGGGATAAAGACTTAGAAATGGGATGGCCAGTTCCAACATGTAGCCGGCAGTGTAATGAATAGCAGAGTTGCAGGATCCTGACACTCTGAGTGCCGCCTTCTTCCTATTTGCTTTGTTCATCTCTGAGGAGAAAATGGACTACATTTCACCTAAGACCACCTAATCCTGCTGTTGGACATTAAATGTTGATTTTAAACATTAAAACTGCTCAGCTTGTGGGTTTATGACCCACAGATTCTTTTATTTATCTATTTTTAGGTTTAAATTTCTTTATGTTGAAATGGCCAAATCCACTGAATTGAAAGAAAATGAAAAAAAAAAAGAAAGAAAATGAGATCTGGAAGCTGTGACTTTCCATGAAGTGTATCCAAAGACAGCTGGTCGGGAGAGGATAATGGGGGGATTTTGCTGCTCGTGCTGGCTGGAAGGGCAGGGCTGAAGTGTACACACTGGTTATTGAATGCTTTATGATTTGGTTGTATTTGGATTATGGTTTTTAAAATATCTGTGGGTTTTGAAAATCCCAAACAATGTATCAATAACCCATGGCCCATCAATTTTATTGTGGCTTTCATTTTATAGGGAAAGAGTGGTTTTGCATTCGCAATGAATTAGCTGTTTATCTTCCCAACATTCTCATTTCATTATAGTGATGCAGTTTATTCACCTAATGGTAAACATTTTTTTTTTTCCTAAAGCCTGGTCAGAACTTGGCTCGGACTAGAAGGATTTCATTTTGAGAGTGTTCGGTGTGTTGCTGCAAAACAGTCTAGTTTTTGTGTTGACAAAGATGAGGTTCCTGTGGTTTGTAAGTACCTTTCCTATGGAATTATGACTGTGTGCCCTGCCTCTCTCTCCTTCTTTGTTAATTAATAAAATAGAAAGTAATTGTGAAGTGGTCATAAGCTATTGAAAAAAAAAATCAGTAGCTGTTACTGCTATTAATTATTTGGGATCTGTAGCCTTCAAAATAATGTTCTTTGTCTTACCAGAAGCAGCTGAAATGCAGTGACACTTAGATGATACCCCACCAAGTGTGCAGGCTTGAAGATTTCTCTGTGTTGTTTTGTTGCATATGTGTTCTGTTTCTTAAAGCCAGGCGCTTTGCCTTTCTTTTCCCAAGATTGTTATACAGGAAAATATAAGGATCATTGCATCGTGATGCATCTTCTAGGAGTGTTGGGAGGCAACAGAAAGAGACAAGTGCAACCTATATGAAAGATGGTTTCCTCAACTCTTTGTTGCGATAAATGCGTTGTAAATGGGAACATACTGTGGTGTGTTGGCAGGCAGGTCATTCGAGTCTCTGGATGTAGAGAATTACAGTGCTGTGTCTGTGTCATGTCATTTTATTTTGCACTCACGTGAGCAGTTGCAGGAATGCACAAGCTAACACATCAGCTCTGAAAGAGCCGAAATGAAGGCCTACGGATGGATGAGCTTCAATAGCCAATAGTTGACAGGAGTGGGAGTCCTGAAGGATGATTTCATTGACTTGTTGCATCTCTCATGCAAACGAGGATGTGGCAGTTTTCAAAAGGGCAGATTGGTCTCTTGAATCTCCAGGGATCTATGTGAATAGTGTGTATTTGGAGAAGTGATTACAAATAGTAATGGGCTCAGAGAATCACAAACCAGAAAGTACGCATTCTGAGACCTTACAGCCATAGGATCAAATTCAGGGAAAATTGGATTTTTAATAATTGTATGTATGCATGTGTGTATCTATTTACTTCTTTTTTCTAAATCTGGTTTCTACCTTGAATAAAACTACTATAGTGAGAAAGAGAAAGTGTTAGACAGGAGGCAGTATCCAGGACTTGATTCAGTGGTCTGTTATGTTATTTGCCTGTTTGTTCACTTAGTTGGTAGTCATGCTCAAGTCTTTAAGGAAGCAAAGCCCTAACTGATTATCTCTGTCATTATCACTCGCTTGATGTTTCTTTTTGCATACCCAGGAATAGGAACCATAGCCACCTTTGCCGAGTTACATATATAGGTTTACCCACTCCAGTACTCTTGTCTGGAGAATTCCATGGACAGAGGAGCCTGGCTGGCTGCAGTCCTTAGGGTCACAAAGAGCCGGACACAACTGAAGTGACTTAGCGTGCACACTCACATGCATGCAGCTTTTTCTTCTTTGGGGATTACAGTTTTGAACTGTGCTAAAGGTAGACACATTTACTACTTTCATAGCTGCACATTGACTGATGTTTGAGAGATCCATGGATGGTCTTAGCTCAAGAACTAATCCACAGGCAGTTCTTTCAGTGGTAGAACCACAGAATATTCGATCTGGCAGGGACTAGGAAATCACTTTGTCCAAGCTCTTCACTTTGCAAAGGAAGAAAGTGATGTTAAAAAAAAAAAAATACAAGAAGAAAAAAAATAAAAAAGAAGAGGATTCATTGCCCAAGGCCATGCTGTCAGGGTGGGATTATCAGGAATAGAATTTAGGTTTCTTCACTTTCAGTGTTTTATAAATGCCTCAAAATATTGACTTTAAAATGAAGTAAAGTCCACTTATTTCAAAGAAGATTTAATAAAAGTTTAGTTTTTACATAAGCAAATATGTTTTTATAATCTTTACTGAACTTTTTTTTTTTTTAATTACATTGCATGTAATTCTTGTAAAGAAAGGGATAGGGCAGTGGTTTTTAACTGGAGATGAGTTTGCTCTTCCCCATGGCCTTAGTAAGGCCTGAAGACATTTCTGATTGTCATAACTGAAGGGGAGAGGAAAGGGCAGTGGCCTCTAAAGAGACCAGATGGGCTGCTAAACTTTCTACAGTGCATCCGTCAGCTCCCTTGGCGAAAAATTATCCATCAACCAGCTCAGAGTTTCAGTAGTTCCACCACTGAGAAACCATGTAGAGGTGTAGCCTTTGAGGAATGCCACAGCACCCTTTGTTTACCTCTTTTTCTTTTTACTTATTAATCTTCCATGGTTCTAAGGAAAAAATCCAGCAAGAATAGGGCTTCTATGGACCCAAATACATGTATGCTACCATGATTGATATTTACAAAAAACTCTTCACACGTATGTAGAATACTGAAAATGTTTGTGAATGCTGGATTCCAAACACAGTACCCTTGTGTAAGAATTTCTACATAATTAAAAACTCTCACTGCTCAGCAACGATCACCCAGAATACATGCTGGCCATAAGCACGAAGGATAGCGTTGGTGGGATTCAGACCATCTAAAGCAGATGAACACATATGTGTGGGGAGAGACCAGGAAGACCAACAATAGTCCAGAAGGGTTAGGAAGTGGCTGTGTGAGAGGCTTTGGAGGACACCTTCTCTTGTTCAGACAAACTCTCACACTTTCTTGAGGGAAATCAGATAATGTAAGGAGTCTTCACAGCCCAGGAATCAGGCATTTTTAGACCTCATTGGTTTTCTAGAGCAGTCTGCTTAATCTTTATCCCCTGTTGCAAACAAACCAGTAGACGGGCAATACCGCCCAACAAAAGAATAAAATTTGTCCATCTATCATTAAGATAATTGTTATTGATTAGTCTCCTTGTAATTTTCTGCTTTTTGTTTTCAGATGTTGGTTATAAATCACACCCACAACAGGCACAGAGCCTGTGTTTGTGTCTATTATGTGGTTCTGATAAGGCTGGGCAGCATTTTTCGCCTTCCTGATGCAAGTTATTGAGATTGATTGAAGCGCTTTGCTGGTCCTATCCTAGACACTATGTAATTAATGTTTCATTATGTTAATACATGCAAATGTGAGAGTGTGTGTTTGATTGGGAGGTGAGAGAACAAAACAGGATTAAAGAGTTCACGCCAAAGTACAAATTAATTTATTGCATTGCTAACTGCCCTCTGAGGAATGAGGGAGTAGGCTTCAAAATGAAAGAAAAAAAATGCAAATAAAGAAAGAGCTGTTGCATGTCTGTGTCACTGAGAGGTAGTTCCCTTGACAGTGATAAAAAGGATATTCAGTCATGTGACAGAGTTCTTACCCACACTGTGGTTTTCAGCAGTTCACATCTCCCTCTTTATTTAAAGGGTTTAGGATGAGAAAAGTCACAGATTATTTTCTCTTCACATACACAAGCATTTATACCTATACAGAATGCATGAGGATCATACTGAAACATGAAACTTCATGCAGTATAAAGATCTTTCATACGCAGTTAGTGGTGGATTTTATGACATTATTTGAGTTGTAGAAGGAATTTTATTCCCAAATCAATCATCCACAGGTCTGTCCCAATGATTTGCTTACTACTGTATGTTTCTTCTTAGTCTTCATGGTGATGATTTTGATTGTTTCCTATTATATCAACATATTTGTGTTTTGTGATTGGCTTATCTATTTCCCTACTATTAGACAGTTAGTATATTTCAATATAGTTGAATTTGCTATCATATCAAACATTGCAATGAGTTTTTTTTTCTTTTTTTTTTCTTCTTTTGTATATGCAGTAACTCTATTGAATTATTTTCTTGAAGTAGCTTCTTGGGAGCGAATTTACTATAACCTATATATTTTTTTTTAATGGGCTTCCTGGATGGCTCAGTAGTAAAGAATCTGCCTGCAATGCAGGAGACCTGGGTTCAATCCCTGGGTTGGGAAGATCCCCTGGAGAAGAAAATGGCAACCCACTCTAGTATTCTCGCCTGGGAAATCCCATTGACAGAGGAGCCTGGTGAGCTACAGCCCATAGGGTCAGTGGTAAAGAACCTGCCTGCCAATGCAGGAGATGAGGATTTGATCCCTGGGTTGGGAAGCTCCCCTGGAGAAGGAAATGGCAACCCACTCCTGTTTTCTTGCTATTCTTTCGTGGTAAATCCCATGGACAGAGGAGACTGGTGGGCTATAGTCCACGGGGTCACAAAGAGTCAGACATGACTTAGGGACTGAACAAATGAATGGAATACTTTTATGGTTTTAGATATACATTGCTTTCTTTAGAAACATTCCCATTCCCAATATCTGGCATAGAGACTTACAGTTACTGAATTTAACTCAGCCTAGATTTTACTAGGGCTTCCCCGGTGGCACTAGTGGTAAAGAATCTGCCTGCCAACACACGAGATCTAAGAGACATGGGTTAGATCACTGGGTCAGGAATATGTCCTGGAGAAGGAAATGGCCACCCACTCCAGTAATCTTGCCTGGAGAATCCCATGGACAGAGGAGCCTGATGGGCTACAGTCCATAGGATCACAAAGAGTTGGACATGACTGAAGTGACTTACTAAAGTGCAATGATTTTAAGGTTGCCACATTAAGTTGTTTCAGCCAATGATACCTTAAGGTGGATAAAAATTATTGAATCTTCATCTCCACTAGGGAATACTGTTTTGAATAGGTTTTGAAAATGGGAAGCTGAAAAAAGAAGGTTCTAGAAAGTAAGATGCAGCCAGGAAGGGCAGGGCTGAGGACATTTTGAGAAGAGAACCTAATGGCCCATAGGAGAGCACTGGATACCCAGGCGGTGGAGGACGGAGAAGGACTTTGAAAGAGAAGTTTAGAAAATGCTACACAAACATGATTGTTTCCTATCCAAGTGTACTAACTGGAGGTATTGAAAAGGCATCGTTGTAATATATACTAAACTACTAGTGTGATGCATACTTTTGCTCGTTTATTTTGTTTGCTGCTTTCTCTGGGTTTTGTTGTTGTTTTGCTTTCATTTCTGGTGGTTACTTGGGAGGAAGGGGCAAGGTGGGCATCTGTGGCCCCACCCATCTTTTTCCTACTGTCTGTGGCTCTTTTCCTGCTGCAGTGGTAGAGTTGAATAGTTTTGCTCCACGTGCCAAAATGTTTACTGTCTGGCCCTTGACAGAAAACAAGACAAACATGTAGACTCCTGATATTTAAAAAAAAAAAAAAAAAAAAAAAAGGTGAAATAGAGTTTGGAGTCAAAAATATCATTTCAAATGCAAACTCACCCATTGGGCAAATTTTAATTTGTTACAGACTTAACCTCAGTTTTTTTTCCTCCCTTAAATCAACGTCATAATAACTTCACCAACTGGTTGAAAATGAAATCATATAGTAGGTCGAAGTATCCGATCCCCTTGTTCTTCCCTCCTATAAAGGTAGAACTTCCAAACTATAATTAGTGTTTATATCATCTAATAATTATTTGTGCACTGTCCCAGTGCAGTCAAATGAAGATCCATTAGTATATGCAAATATAAAAAAAAAAAGTATCTGGATGAACTAATGCAACAAAAACACCAACTCGATCTTCTGTAATTTCCCCGTGCTTTTAGCTGTGGCCACGCTAAACTGTTAGTTGCTGATGTCAGCACCAACTGGAAAGGTTTCCTGAACATATTTATCTGTGTCAAAACACTGAACCCACCACTGTTAAGCAAAAAGGCATAGAGTTGTGAGTCATTGAATGTGATGGAGCAGGGCTCTCGCCTATGATCCCAACTCTCATGCGTCATTCTGCCGTTATTCTTCATGGTCAAAGCCAGTGGAGTTAATAGTGTCTAAGTGGTTGCAGTCCTTTCTACCATGATTCACATGTCATTTTTCACAGTCATTTTGCAGACTGACAGGGAAGTGGGATAGCTTTTGTTTCACAGTCCCCTTCACAAAGACCCATTGCATTTTTAATCACTGGGTTTCAATTTATTTACAGCTATAGGCCAGTATG
The DNA here is from genome assembly GCF_910594005.1 of Cervus elaphus. Lineage (NCBI taxonomy): Eukaryota > Metazoa > Chordata > Mammalia > Artiodactyla > Cervidae > Cervus > Cervus elaphus. Next base: position 54,652,165 of record NC_057841.1, read on the forward strand.
ATGAACCCACAGTCATGTCTTTCCAGTTATGACCAGGAAGTATTCTAATAAACATTGGCCTTTTATCCCTACCAGAGACATTTCCATTAAAGAGTAACCAGCATTTAGATGCTAATGATTGAATGAAGCAATCATTCTCTTTACATCCAAATTTAAAAATTCAGAAATGTGATAGTATATCATACATTGCAAAAATAGAAATGTATGTACTATATTTCAATAAAATTAATTCTGAATGCTTCCAGTGCCTGACAAGATTTCTCACTATAAGATAAAAATAAACAGTTTCCAAAAAAGAGTGCAAGTGTGAACATCTGTGTCATCTTTAAAACAGTGATAGATTGGAGACCATGTATCCCAGGTTGCTTTCAACGATTCTGGTTTATACGTGTTGTCCTGGCATAATTATAAATTGAGTTCCCTTTCAGCCTCAAAAGTGTCAGATTTATGTTAAAAATATGTGATTATCCTAGTGATCACATCAATAATTTAGCTTGAAACTAGCCAAGAGCAAAATGTATATTACCATCATCAGCCTGTCCTCGTATTGCATACATTTTTTGTTAAAGTTTACTTGTTTTAGACACTGATGGTGAAAACAATTGACATTCTGATGTTCAGTATCAAGTCCACCTAAAAGCTACTTTGAAAACTTCACCAACTGTGTTGTTAACTTTCTATCTTGGAGATGCTATCCAAGTGGGCTTCCATGAAAGCCTTTGACCTGCAGTCTGGATGAGAGCTTCTTCAGGTCCTGCTTGCCCATAAATGACAGATTTCTAGTTGAATCCTGCATCCAGGGAACCAAACTGTAGACTTCCTGGAAAGTGATTACTCAAGGAAGCTCAAAATGTTCCCTCTCTTTTCTTTATTCACCTTTGGCTCATTGAACATGTTGAAGATACACTCTCGCCCTGAGACTAATGCCACCCAACACTTTTATTATTATCTATTATGTCTTCATCACTGCTAAACGTAAACAGAGATGGGGATTGAAACAAAAGTGTAGGCATGGTTCTTGATCTTGAGAGTTGTAGATCAGGTATTAATATATGTGGTGGATCCACAGGTTTTCTGGGCTAATCAAAATTTGGGAGCTCTGGTGTTTATAAATTCTGATGATCAAAGGCCTTGTTTCTTCATAGATCCATAAATCTTCATCCATGTATTCCGCCCCCAGCCAGGGATAAATCTTGGTTTTGGGATTGAGGAACCACCCCAGGGAGAAAGTAAGGTAGACAGAGGTTTTCCACTTTGGCGTTGCTCCTCCATGTGTTTCCCCCATCACCCTGTTCGTGCACAGACACCCAGGTCTTCTGCTGATGGACTTAAACAGCTACTGCGTTCCAGTGGGCCCTTTCCAGGCCATCCCGGACCCCCCTCCTGCCAGTCCCCACTGTGCTAACCAGAGGCTCTTCCTTCCAGGGCTGACTGGGAGACGTATTTATCTTCGGATAAGCCACCTTACGCCAAGTGATTCTGGGAATCATGGAATCATTGACTTTGACTGTCTTCCCGGGTTACCTATTTACATGACCTCGAAGTTTCACTGCTCAAATGCTGCTTGATGGATTTTCTGGGATTACAGTAGCCAAAGGGCAGCCTCCATCAAATATTTCGATTAATTCCATGTGTGTCTGCCTCCCTCACGTCTGAGCTGATTGACCCCACTTGGCTATGTAGTCTACTTTTTGTACAGTGTAAGAAAAATAAAGGGCATGAATAAGAAGAAGAAAGATGATACAGAATGAGACCTATACTAGAATTAAAGCAAATCTATGACTTCTTCTTCCTCATCTGAGCTATGTGATCTTGGGGATCCTCTCTGAGTCTTTTTTTCCCTACCTGCAAAATAAAATTAACAGTTTCTCCCTGACCAACAGGATCACCTGAGGCTTCCATGTAAACTAAGTAAGTTACTAGAAATATAGGGGAAAAAATAAACAGGGCAGAAAAGAACATGTTTGTAAATTGCAATGCAAGCCCTCCACAACTCTTCATGCAACCTTGACCCATGGTTGGAGGTGGTGAATAACCCCCTCAGGTCACCCTTTGTAAAGCATAATAGACCGAACTGTAAGTAACTGACTTTGATCATTATCAGTTCTTTTCATGTTTGTGTTATTTATTCCTCTGGCTATGCAGCAGCAGGGGCATATTTTCCAGCTGTTTTTTTTAAGAGGAGAGAAAAAGAATTGAAAAGCAAAGAGAGATTTTATTTATTTGATTACATTAAAATAGTAACTGCTTTGACTAACACGATTAACATTTATACTAATTATAGTTCTTAAAATTACAGTCCCGGTATATATCACACAAATCAAAATGTTATACAACAAAGAGTAACCCCCTCTCTTTATGTTCTGGTGACATCTATTAAGTTCCCAGCTGCTCTGATCTTGAGGTAACAAGAGGTTAAAGGAGCTGAAGGCATTAGGTGAGAACCCATAAGTGGGACAGAATAGGAAAGGAAGTAAGATTTCTTTGTCTGGGATCTTGGGTTGTGGGGGAAGAAGTGTCTCCAGCTGATGAATTATAAGGGAGCCTGCATTTGAGACGGGGGCCTGTGGACCACACTCAGTAAACTCAGCACATTTTCTACTCTTGGTTTTGCATTTCATCTGAGAATTGTGTGTAGATTTACTTCTGAGTGTTTTACAGTAACACTTGGACCTCTCCGTGGAATTACACTTTGTATCATTCAAGGGAATATGCTGTTCATTATTTAGATAAATTTAAGGCATTTACTTTTCTGAAATTGAGATGCAGAAAATCATTGCTTTTATCCTTATTGATATTTTTTAAATTAGGGACAATCTAAGAGGAATTTATTAAAGATCGAGTAAGCTAAATATATGGAAAGCAGCTGTGTGAGACGAACGTGATAATCACTACCCTGTGGAAATGCCGTCATGGAAAGCCAATGGATAGACGGTTGTCCAGGAATGGTGAAAAGTGGCTAAACGGGGACTTCCCTGGTGGTCCAGTGGCTAAGACTCTGTGCTCCCAAAACAAGGAAAATATTCTTTTCTCTTGTGGGTTTCTCACAAAATTTTTCCCTGAGAAAATGATATTTAAGTTGGCATAAAAAGTTGAATAGGAGTTAGCCAGGTACAAATAGGAGATTGTTCCAGGTAGGTAGAGTGGTGAGTTCAGAGTAAAGACAGGAAGCCGCTGTGGTTGAGACATGATGGTCAAGGCAGAGGATGAATATGATGGGGGGGGTGGGTGTGGGAAGGGATGCCAGGAGCCTAGCTGTGCACCATCCATGGTGGGTCACAGGTTCACATTCAGGATCTGGGGCTCCCTGCAAGAGGACTGCCCAGGAAGATTTAAGCAGAGGAATGGCAAGCTCTGAATTTCATTTTATGTGTTCTCACTGGTTGATAGGTGGAGAGGAGATAGGGACAGAAAATGACAGCTGAGGGCTGAATCTGATAAGGTGATACAGGTGGCTGGAGCAGAGACCTTGCTCCCCAGGAAACAGCCCATCTATGCCTGCTGCTTGCGGGTGATAGGGAGGGCCCCCAGTGGATTGTTCCCCAGGCTGAAAGGCAATCTTTACTCAATAGGCTTTCTTTAATTAAAAAAAAATATTTTTTTAAATGAAAAGAAAGTTTTTAAGTGGCTAAACAGCCTCAGGAACACACAAGTCACTGTTGGCGATACTATAAGTGCTAGCTTTTCAGGACTATGAGTTACTCAGACATCTGTTTTTGTTTTTTAATCACTTTATTGAACTATGATTGACATGCAAAAATCTGTACTTATTTAATGTATACAACTTGATGAGGGTGGAGATAAGTGTTAACCTTTGAGACTGTCACCACAATCAATGTCATAAACATACCCATCACCTCCAAAAGGTGATAAACATACCCATCACCTCCAAAAGGTGATAAACATACCCATCACCACCCTCTTTATTTTTAAAATATTTCTGTGATGAAAATCACATGGTCAGATCTGCCTTCCTAGCAGATTTTTAACTGTCCAACACACCATTGTTAACTGTGGGCCCCATGCTGTACTGTCAGTCTCTAGGATTTGTTTATCATTCATAACTGAAATTGTATGACCTTTTTGAAGCCAGTGAAAACCTGTCTCCTGCTGCCGCAGACCAGGTTAAACTGTGCTGGCTTAATTGCAACAAGAAAACAAAAGAAATGGGTTTTCCCTTCACCTTGAATATTTATTCGTGTAGGATGAAAAAAGCTAGCCAAGCCTGTTTTCCCTTTCTCTGGGGCCTTTTAGTAAATTACAGTGTGAGAATAGCATGTGTTGTATGGACTATCAGCAATTAGAAGAATGTATTTTCCACAAAATCCTTGAGCGCTGTTGTCTACAAACCTTTGGAACAGGGACAGTAGGCAGTAGGGGCGAGAGTCAGGCCAGGGAGGGTCCCGAGGCAGCTCGGAGAAGGACAGGAGGAGAGAGGATGGAGTTCCTGGTCTGTGGTCCTGAACCAGGGGCCTCTTAGAAGGAGCAAGGTTGCCGCGGAGCCCCCTAGGCATTTACTAGATGTGTGATGATACATGTGAATGAGTGAATGCCTAGAATGAGAAACTTTACCCATGTGCACAGCCTATAGACCAAATATTCTTAGTACAATTTTGTAGCTGGTAAATCCAGAGGAATGCAGCTCTGAGGATGGGGAGTCTAGCACCAGGCAGCAGCCCCAAGCTGTCATCCCCTTCACTGTGAGTCAGCAGAATCCTTTTCTCAGAACAGGAATCCAAGACCACAGCCTGGAGGGAGGGCCAGGTTGGCCCTTTGCCTCTTTTTAAAATAACAGTTTGTGCATTTTTCAGTGGCTGACTTTTTGGTTAACGGGTTAACGGCATGTCTTTATTATTATTATTATCATTTTTTATTGGAGTATGGTTGCTTTACAATGTGGTATGTGGTGTTACTTTCTTCTGTAAAGCAAAGTGAATCAGCCTAACTTTAAATCATCATAAAGATATCTATATTAATATATTCTGTATTGCCTCTTGGCCAGAAAGCTGAAAAATATTTATTATCTGGCCTTTAACAGAAAACAAAAAGGTGACCAAACCTTCCTCAGACTATTCAAGGAAGTATGGTCAATATGAATATTGGTACTTTGACAGTAATATCAAATAATCTTTATCATTCACAATCAAACTAAGACAATGGAGAGGTTTATACTTTTTTTTTTACCTCTGTTTCTCATTTTCTTTCACTAATATAGGCAGTTCTAAATTGTTCATGTGTTTATCTATGTAAGTTTACTCAGTAGGTATTTATTAAATATATCTGAGATAGGTAAGGGCTGCTAAAGGCTATGTGATCAGTCCAGTTCAGTCTCTCAGTCGTGTCCGACTCTTTGCAACCCCATGCACTGCAGCACACCAGGCCTCCCTGTCAATCACCAACTCCCGGAGCTTGCTCAAATTCATGTCCATCAAGTCAGTGATGTCATCCAACCGTCTAGTCCTCTGTCATTCTCCTCCAGCCTCTATCTTTCCCAGCATCAGGGTCTTTTCCAATGAGTCAACTCTTTGCATCAGGTGGTCAAAGTACTGGAGCTTCAGCTTCAGCATCAGTCCTTCCAATCAATATTCAGGGCTGACTTCCTTCAGTATTGACTGGTTTGATCTCCTTGCAGTCCAAGGGACTCTCAAGAGTCTTCTCCAACACCACAACTCAAAAGTATCAGTTCTTCAGTGCTCAGCTTTCTTGGTGGTCCAACTCTCACATCCACAGATGACTACTGGAAAAACCATAAGTTTGACTATACTGACCTTTGTTGGTAAAGAAATGTCTCTGCTTTTAATATGCTGTCTATGTTTGTCATAGCTTTTTTTCCAAGGAGAAAGCGTCTTTTAATTTCGTGGCTGCAGTCACCATCTGCAGTGATTTTGGAGCCCAAGAAATGAAAGTCTGTCAATGTTTCCATTGTTTCCCCATCTATTTGCAATGAAGTGATGGGACTGGATGCCATGATCTTAGGTTTTTGAATGTTGAGTTTTAAGCCAGCTTTTTTACTCTCTTCTTTCACTTTTACTTTCTCTGTGTGATAAAGAGACAAATATGATTGATTCATTTCTGCTTCCCTGGAGTCTGCAATATAATTAGAAATTCTCATAAATATGATATGTGATAGAAAGAATAGAGCCATAGGAGAAATACCAATAACCTCAGATATGCAAGTCACACCGTCCTTATGGCAGAAAGCAAAGAGGAACTAAAGAGCCTCTTTATGAAGGTAAAAGAGGAGAGTGAAAAAGCTGGCTTAAAACTCAACATTCAGAAAACTAAGATCATGGCATCTGGTCCCATCACTTCATTGCAAATAGATGAGAAAACAATGGAAACAGTGACAGACTTTCTTTTCTGGGGCTCCAAAATCACTGCAGATGGTGACTGCAGTCAATGAAATCAAAAGGCGCTTGCTCCTTGGAAGAAAAGCTCTGACAAACTTAGACAGCATATTAAAAAGCAGAGACATTACTTTGCCAATAAAGGTCTGTTTAGTCAAAGCTATGGTTTTTCCAGTAGTCATCTATGGATGTGAGAGTTGGACCATAGAGAAGGCTGAGCACTGAAGAACTGATGCTTTTCAACTGTGGTACTGGAGAAGACTCTTGAGAATCTCTTGGACTGCAAGGAGATCAAACCAGTCAATACTGAAGGAAATCAACTCTGCATATCCATTAAAAGGTCTGATGCTGAAGCTGAAGCTCCAATACTTTGGCTACATGATGCAAAGAGATGACTCATTAGAAAAGACCCTGAGGCTGGGAAAGATAGAAGGCAGGAGGAGAATGACAGAGGATGAGATGGTTGGATGACATCACCGACTCAATGGACATGAGTTTGAGCAAGCTCCAGGAGAAGGTGAGGGACAGGGAAGCCTGGCATGCTGCAGTCCATGGGGTCACAAAGAACTGGATACGACTGAGTGACTAAACAACAAAGAGGTAGAATAAAGAGCTATCACTTCTAAGAGCTGGACCTGTCACTGGTATTCAATGAGACTTTCTATCTCTCCACATTTTGTAAAATGAGAACCTGATGAGAATTAATGTTCATTATTTAATTAAGATTTATAGCTGGTTCTAAGATATTATTGGGTGTTCCAGTATATTGGAAATCAAGTGAACTGAGTCCCTTTCAATGTAATGGTTACAGCTCCTAGAGAAATCTCTGCCCTTTGTTTTGTTTGGTGTCTGTAGTAGGATTTGACCAGCAAAGGATTTACAAATGATTCGGCCTTGAGAACTTTCCAGATTACTTCTGACAGTGACATTCCAGACATTCAGATATACATGTTTGAAAGTGTAGATATGGCTGAGTCACTCATTCCTTGGCCATCGTTTGGGCACAGAGTGCCTTCATTGCTGGTCCCCTCCTGCCAGTTTGCTGGGTCTGAGATAACAACCATTGTAACTAGTAACTTGTGCAAGACACATATCCATGAAAAATTGGCAGATATATTTCTTCATCTTTCAGTTTCTTTTAGTTGAAGGACACCTGTATAGTTTCTTCATCCTTGAAGTTCATGTGGATCATGCATGTGTTGTATATAGAGTTCAGGCTTCCCATTATGGCTTTGATCCTTTGAAGAAACTTCATCCGTGCTCTGCAAGTCATCTCCCATAGAATCTAAATCACCTTTGAATAAAACAAGTTGTTTGTGATGGTCCTTTTTTAAAGGCTGACCTCCTGAGAGGTTTAAGGCTAACTAACTCTCTGTTCCAATGTTGGTGTTTCTCTTATCATTGTGGGTTTTCTTTCTTGATGTACTTCATGAACTCAGCAAGGAAAGATTGTCTTTCTGCTGATAACAAGATACACAGTTGATAGCCTGACAAAAAAGAATGGTAGCATTTTAATTTAAAAAAAAAGCAAAACAAAACACTGTTTGGCCTTCATGTTGAGAAAATTGGACACTCGTAACACAAAATGTTTTACCAGTATGGCTCCCTGTATTAGACTTTATACCTCACTATCAGCCATGAGCTTTGCTGAATTTTTAAGGGTTTCCCTGGACCTTTCGGACCTTTATGGAATTAATCCTTCAGATTTGTAACAGCAGTTTCCACAAGATGAATACTTTCATTTCTCATGAATCATAATAAAGCAGCCTGTGCTTTGTTGGCAGACTGACCTCTGCAGTCTTTTATCTTCAGGAGAAAAGATTAGACTGTCTCTCTATTTTATGGATAATGAGGTGGGTTGTTGGTCTCTTGGCACCTTCAGTAACTGCGCTTCTTTGTGCTCTCATATAAGTCTGTGATTAAACTGATCACTGTGTGATTATAGCAAATCTCTTCGTATAACAAAAATTTCCCCTAAATTTGAGGGTGATTTTTTGTAAGTAGCAAAACTGACTCATAGACTTTTATAATATGAAAGCTGAAGACACCTACAGGTTATCTGGTCCAACTCCTTGTTTCATTGTTGAGGACCTTGATTCCCAAGGATGTAGCCCACACTCAGAGGGGCTTGTGAGGGACAGTGTTAGGCAAAGTACTCAGGTCTCCCGACCCTTGTCCTGAGGGCTTTGTTTCACCACAGCACACCTCTTTTGCTTATAAATGACACAAATTGCTCCATTGATCTACTTGAAGTCGCCCTGGACTCTTTTCTCTCTTCAACAATCCATAGCTAATCCCTCAGCAGCTCCACTGATTCTACCTTTAAAAACAGGTCTTGAATCTGACCATTGCTTTTCAAATCACAGCAACTCATATGGACTGCAGAGCTAGCCTCCCGACTGGTTTCCCTTCTTCTTCCAGTGACCCCTGTCCTCACCACAGCAACCAAGAGGAGTCTTTTCCAAGATACCTCAGCCTCAGCACTCCCGGTGTTTTGGACGGGCTGCTTCTCTCTTGTGAAGGGTGGCTCTGGGCACTGTGGCGTGGGCAGCAGCTCTCCTGGTCTCTTGTCACTGCATGCAAGTACCACCCTTCCCAGCTGGTACAACCAGAAGTGTCTCCAGCCTCCTAGCTGGGGGCCTGGAGAGGACGGGGTGGGAATATTCTGTATTCAAAACTGGTGTTTTATAGTATAAATTGGACCCTTTCACTCTCTTGACCAAAACTCTCCACTAGGTCTCCATCTTTGTCACTGTTAAAGCAAAGTTCTTTTGCTTATGAACCAGGTCTTACTCATCTCGCTGTGACCTCTTGGCTTTGTCTCCCTGCAGATTTCTTCCCCTAGATACCTAATCTTCATCTGCCATGGACTGAACACTGTGACCACCACCTGCACCCTGCCACTCCCTCCCACCCCCAAATACATATGCTGAAGCCCTAACTCGCAGTGTATATTTAGAAGTGGAGTCTTTGGGACGTAATTGGTTTTAGATGGAATCATGAGGATGGGGATGTCATGATGGGATTAGAGTCCTTATATGAAGAGGAAGAGAGGCTAGAATATAACCTTTCTCTCCTTTATATTATTACAGGCCCGTAGATAAAATAGCAGATTACTGTGAATCAAAAATGAATAATTTCTTAGAACGAAATGTATGTAAATTTCAATAGTGGCTATCACCAGGTAGACAGGGTTAGGAGCTAGTAGTATGATATTCGGGTTTTATATTTATATGTTCTTATTTGTGTATGTAAATACAGGCAACTTGATTAAGAATAAATTTCTGAGAATTGATTAGTCTCTTAACAATACATAGCATTCCAGTGCTTGTCCACTTTTCACTGCCTTCGGAATGGAGAGAGAGATTCCTATGCATTGTGTATCCATTGCCTGCTACCTTTTCTAAATACGCTGAATAAGCTTTCTCAGTGTTCCAGTTGACAGTTGTTCATTCTAAAAAAGCAGTGCATCCCCCGACTGATGAAAAACACAAGGGAGAAGAAAACCAGCTTACATTTTACCGAAATGAGAGCGGTATTAAGGTTCAAATCCAGGGCAGATTAAACAGCACATCAAAGTTTCTCTTTTTAGTGTTCATTTTGCATGAGGCCTTGAGAATGATAACCTAGAAGTCAGATGGTGTTACCTGTTGAGCTGAAAAATAATCCTATTACAATTTTCCCAGTATCACACAGAAAAATCAAGCTGTGGTTTAGAGATTTAGCTCCTGAAGCAGCAAAGGGCTGAGAAAGCTACTCCTTCACTCTCACTTGGCCCTTATCATTTTTCTTTACCATTAGATTTAGCCAGAGGACACTCAGTCAGTTGCCTGGGGCACACACGCCTTGCCCTGTGGAAGCCCTCAGATCTCTTGGCAAAGCCTCTACAGCTTTGGGGAAGACGCCGTGTGCTCAGAATGTCTGATGGGGAGCCTCTGTGTGGGATCACTAAGAAAGATCTGCAGGGGTAGTTGCTTCTTGAACTTCACATTCTGTATTTATATATCTGAATTTTGCTCCCTGACTTCTAAAGGGAAGGGAAAAAAAAAAAAAAAAAAAGACGGATCACTGTGTTAAGAACAAATCGAGTTCAACAACCTTTCTTTGTGTATATTTGGTGATGTTCGACTATGTCAGCAAGTGTCCTGACACTAAAATCACTTTTTCTGATTCAATCATGGTAGCTTTCTAAGAGTTCACTCTTCTCTGTACCTATGTCAGAACGGAGAAGGAATAGTATGAATCCACATACTATTTCCCCACTTATGCTATGGTCTCAAGGAAGTTAATTTCATGGGGGATAAAATTAACAGCATGCCCAGTTAAGTTTGAAATTTGAGCAAACAACAAATAATGTTTTACTGTAAGTATGTCCTGTGCAGTATTTATTTAATTCAAGCATCTGTTGTCTGAAACATGTATATGTGTGTGTGCGTTCTCAGTCATGTCTGACTCTTTGTGACCTCATGGGCTGTAGCACACCAGGCTCCTCTGTCCACGGGATTCTCCAGGCAAGAAAAATGGAGTAGGTTGCCATTTCCTCCTTTAAGGGATCTTTCTGACCCAGAGATCAAACCCGCATCTCCTGAATCTCCTTGCATTGGCAGGTAAATTCTTTACCATTGAGCTACCTGGGAGCTCAGCTGGTAAAGAATCTGCCTACAATGCAGGAGACCCTGGTTCAATTCCTGGATCAGGAAGATTCCCTGGAGAAAGGATAGGTTACCCACTCCAAGTATTCTTGGGCTTCCCTGGTGGCTCAGATGGTAAGGAATCTGCCTCCATGCAGGAGATCTGGGTTCGATCCCTAGGTTGGAAAGATCCCCTGGAGGAGGGCATGGCAACCCACACCAGCATTCTTGCCGGGAGAATCTCCATGGACAGAGGAACCAGGCAGGCTATAGTCCATGGGGTCACAAAGAGTCAGACACAATTGGGCAACTAAGCATACAGAGCTAGCTGGGAAGGCTGAAACATGTGTGTACTAAAATGTTATTTGTTGTTTACATGAAATTCAAGTGTAACTGATGTCCTTAATTTTTATTTGCTAAATCTGAGACTCTACTGGGTGAGAAACTTGAACTATCCTTTAAAATTTTTCATTTTCATCCATTGCTTCCTACATTTTAGTGATACGTAATAAATTCCCATAGTAAAATGCAGTGTGTTTCTTCCTATGAATCTTCTTGTGCCTTATTTAAATTCAGAAATTTTGTTCAGTCACTAAATTGTGTCCAACTTTTTGTGACCCCCATAGACTCCAGCACACCAAGCTACCTGATCCTTCACTATCTCCTAGACTTTGCCCAAACTCACGTCCATTGAGTCAGTGTTGCCATCCAACCATCTCATCCTCTGTTGCCCTGCTCCCTTCTCCTCCTGCCTTCAATCTTTCCGAGCATCAGGTCTTTTCCAGTGAGTAGGCTCTTTGCATCAGGTGCCCAAAGTATTGGAGCTTCAGCTTTAGCATCAGTCCTTCCAATGAATATTCAGGGTTGATTTTCTTTAGGATTGACTGGTTTAATCTCCTTGCTGTCCAAGGGACTCTCAAGAGTCTTCTCCAGCACCACAATTTAAAAGCATCAATTCTTTGGTGCTCAGCCTTCTTTATGATCCAACTCTCACATCTGTATAAATTCCATAAAACCTAATTCATTTCTGGTTTCCATTTGTTAGTAATATAAACTTGAAGTCGATTGGCTTGAACATAGTCTCTAGGAAGGGCGGGAATGCACACAATCTTTTAAAGATTTGACCACATCTTCTAACAAGTATTTTGACCATTTATCTTATCAAAGTAGAAAACAAGCACTGATACTTCACAGAAGTCCCAGTGGTCATTTGTTCTGGTGCTTCGGTGACATAGGCTTTTTCTCCCTGGACTGGCTAATGTTTAACATTTTGCATTAATATGAAGCACATGAAGTGTACCTTCAGGCTGTAGTAGAGTGCTAGTGTGGTTTTGACCTTCTAGAGACTAAGCAGGACTGAGGGGCAGGTCAACCAGGCAAGTGTTTAAGGTTCCACTATTGTAAAAGGCTATAATTACATTGTGGAGCTAAAATGTAGTGAAAGAATGTAATTTGATAAAGAATACTATGTTTATCAAAACTTCTTTTTCAAGAGGATTGTAGCTATTACAGTGATTAAAAAAATCTTTTGACAGTTCTGTGTGTGAACAATTGAGAATATTCCAAAAGAGCATTCTAAATCTTCAATTGATTGTGATAAAATTTTTACTTTGTTTAATGCGAGTATGGACATTTGGGGTTCTGATTACAATAAAGGAAGCATGAGGTGTTGTTACAAATAGCCCTCTTTCTTGACCTTTTCCTTACTGAATTCCGGCCTTTTAAAGATGAACCATGCAACAAATATTAATACGTGTTGAAATGGTATTCAATGATTTGCCTTCCTGGATCATCGCTGTAACTTCATTTCTCTACTCATCATTGATGGTATTGCAGAAACTCTCCAAATATGAAAAATTATAACAAGATAGCCCCCCCAAAATACAAGGGTCCCCAACTATAGTTCAGTTTCAGAGAAGCAGTTCTCAAGCTTTAGTGAATGTGAGCATTTCCTGGAAGGCTAATTAAAGCTCACACTGTGAGTCTCTGCCCTGCAGTTGCTGACCAGTCAGGTGTGTCTAGGGTGTGGACTCAGATTGTGCTTTGTAACAAGTTCCCAGGGGGTGGGTGCTTTTTCAGGTCTGGGGACCTTAGTTTAAGAACCACTGTGTCAGAATTTATAGTCTAATATCCTAAACCAGTAATGTTCACGTTAATTAGGGTACCTGTTAATTCATGGTTTTCTTTTGTTTTGTTTTTTAAATCCCCTCTTCCATCACACAGTCTCATAGGCATTACAGGCTTCCACTGGGACTGACACCAGAGTGGAAATTGCACATGTAAGTGATGTTTGATCAATTGAAAATGGATTATATTCTATCATCCATAGAATAGTTTTAATTTCTTTCAGTGGAGGTATCTATCTTAACATAAGACAAACAGATGCAGTAGAATTTATTTCTAAGAAGAGATAATAATGTTAAGATTTGGGGGTCGATTACATGAATTCAGGGATCCACAGACCCCCCAGGCATTCCAATGTGAAAGTTTTCATCACTTGGAAGATAAAATTATGCATAGCAAGTTCTATGGGGATTTGTATGACATTTTCTAATCTTAAAATCTTTTTAGGAGCTTCTTTTTACTTCCATGCTATTTTTCATAAATTTAAGTTTTAGCTCTTATTGCTTTCACCAGAAACTCTTATACATTGGACTTGGAAAGAAGTTTTTGACTCCATAGGGAATTATTTTTCACACTTAACAATGTTTGATATTGTAGATGAAATGTCATACCTTAAAAATCCATTCTAAGTTAGTCTGCCTCTGTGACTGGCCTTTGAAATTAACAAGAAATTGATAAGGAGAGCAAGCACAGAGGGACTTTACCTTACAGAAACATTTTTACTACTACTTGCTTGATTATTTTGGTCAGTTTCTAAAACACATTAAGGATTTTTTCTATCTCTAGATGCTCAATTAATATAAACCTAGAATATCCCTAGCAGTGTCATCTCTGATGTTTATCACATTTGACATCAGTTTCTCCTTTGTGAAGCAATAGTCGCTCAGTCATGTCTGACGCTTTGTGATCCCATGGACTGTGGTCCACCAGGCTCCTCTGTCTACTAAATTCTCCAGGATAAGAATACTGGAGTGGGTTGCCATTCCCTTCTCCAGGAGATCTTCCTGACCGAGGGGTCGAACTCAGGTCTTCCTCATTGCAGGCAGATTCTTTACCATCTGAACCAACCAAAGGAGAAGAAGCCCACTTAAGAGTGAACCTTCCTTTACATCTTCATTAGGAAAACACTGAAGGTTTTGCTCTGTTGGTATCTGCTTATAAACAATTATCTCTCAAAAGAAGAAGAAGAAAAAGAATAATATCCAACAACAATATGACACTCTGTTACTTTTTCTCAGACTGACACAGATAAGAAACAGTACCAGTTAGTTAAGTGCATATATGGCTCTTGGCCTAAATGCTAGCCAAGGAAGATTTAGGAATCTTCCCAAAATAGAATTTGGAGGGAAGGAGGGCTGGAGACTCATTTATTCTTATCATGAACTCTGGTATCAGTCTCTGGAGTCCAAGTTTCTTAAGGGATGGACTTTTGGTATTCTCAAGTATATCTCTCCAAATATAATTGCCTTACATAATTTTACAGAAGGCCCAAAGGATTGCTTATTTTATGAAGCAAGGCTGGAAAATCTTACTACTTGATGGTTCAGTAGAATGACCACTGGCATATTAAAGAGAAAACCAAAACACAGCAAAGAAATTTCTCTAGTTTGCTTTCTTCTGGATGAAATTCTTACCATTGTTATTCTACTGTAAAAGCTTCTGTAGAATTGTAAAGTGGGTAGCTTTCATTCTGATTCTTTAAAAGCATTTGCTTTCCGGTTATCTCTTCCACCCGTTTCCTGGGGGATCTCTGCACCGTGCTTAGTCTCTCAGTCATGTCCAACTCTGTGACCCCATGGACTGTAGCCCGCCAGGCTCCTCTGTCCATGGGGATTCTCCAGGCAAGAACACTGGAGAGGGTAGCCATTCCTTTCTCCAGGGAATCTTCCCAACCCAGGGATTGAACCGGGGTCTCTTGTATTACAGGCAGATTCTTTACCATCTGAGCCACCAGGGAAGCCCATAAGTGATGATAACTGGTAGGCAAATCCCCCCGAGAGGAACTAGAATTCTATGAGAAGAGGGAGGAGGGTGGCTTAGATTGAATTCAGTGTAATTATCAGTGAGCCGTTTCTTGAGTTTGTGTAAGGAGATGGAGACAGCTTGTGCCTAACATGGGCTGAAACTTTGAAACCAGGATCACTGAAAACAAACCTAATATTTCTCAATAGATTATATTTTCTTGGACCATGTCCATCTTTTCTAAAAATGAAGGAGCTAATGCAATTTGCTTAAAGCAGTGAGACACCTTTATCCCAGACTCATATGTTCAAAATGTGATTGTTACAAGGAGCACAAAAGCTCAAATTGCCAGCCAACTGCAGGGGTAATTGTATTGAAGAAAAAGTTAATCTTTATTTAACTTTCCTAAATTATGTACTCAAGCACTGAAAACTGTCATAATCTCCGTGTTTCAGATGAAGTAGATTATTTATTTGTGATAATGGGCACATATGCTCATTAACATGCTGTCATAAACAGCTGCATTAAATTCATTATGTGTTCTGTGACATAAATAAGGTGTTCAGCATGAGGTTGTTGTTTAAAATATAGGCCCCGGGAAGAACAAAAAAGCAATAAATGCTTTTTAATATCGTTGCCTGGTCTTGAATTCTAAATTTATTTCTGCTTTATTAATGCTACTTGTATGGAAATTGCAGGTATTACTCTAGTGAAATATCTTGACATTTAAGGGCATTAGAACTTGTTTCTACTTTCTCATCCTTGGTGTATCTCTCACTTGCTGTTCACTGTTGACATCTCAGTATGCTTAGAGCCGTGTTCATTTGATGAATATCTTTGACCCATCCTACTTCTGAAAGTTTCCAAACTGGATATTGACTTTAAAGATCATCTAGTTCAACACCCTCATTTCATAGAAGGAACTGAGCTTCTGAAGACTTAAAAGACTTGTTTGAGCCACACATCTATAAATAATAAAGCCAGGACCAAGGATTAAATATCCAGACTCCTCTTGTAGTATACCAATGCTTTCCACTAGAGGAATGGGGAGTGATAATTATGTTGGTACCACTAAAACAGTCTAGGGCAGGATGATTGTACTGGACAGTGAGGGGACCAGGCTGTACCTTTTGGGATATTTTTGCCATTATAATTTATGGTTGACACAATGCTCACTGTTACCTTACAATTTATATTCATCTGAGCAAACCTGTAGCTGCTTTCTTTGGGGTCATGACCTAGTTGGCTGAAATGAGTGTATGACAATGAATGATGGGCAAATTTTGACAGAAGAAGTAAAGTAACAGACTTATTTTGACTGTGAGGTTCAGAAAAAAATAGGTTTGTAGGAGCATGGCAGATAACACCATGGAGACACAGTAAGACGTTGTCCAGCTTCATCTTCACTGATAAATGAAGGATACAAAGCTGAGACTATGTCTGTCCATTGGTGCTAGTATGGGTCCATCCTTTATCAAAATATTGATTATAAGGGATTTAGATGCCTGCTTTTTATTTTTTTCCCCCATTTATTTTTATTAGTTGGAGGCTAATTACTTTACAACATTGTAGTGGTTTTTGCCATGCATTGACATGAATCAGCCATGGATTTACATGTGTTCCCCATCCTGATCCCCCCTCCCACCTCCCTCCCCATCCCATCCCTCTGGGTCTTCCCAGTGCACCAGCCCTGAGCACTTGTCTCATGCATCCAACCTGGGCTGGTGATCTGTTTCACCCTTGATAATATACATGTTTCAATGCTGTTCTCTCAAAACGATGCCTGCTTTTTAAATGATTAAAAAACTGAAACATTTTCACAAAGTACAACAAAAATTGTTCTCATCACAGAAAAATTAAGGAAGCTAATGATTATTGTCCTGGGGGAAATGAAGCTAAAACATAACTTAGAGGAGGTGATGTTTTTAAAGAAATTAAATGCTTCCTCCAAAGAACAAGGAGCTCTTCTTACAAAGATGTGTTCTCTCTGCATTGTTACATAATGTAATTCAAGAGCAAAATGAGATTAAATGGAAGCAAGAACTTAGTTAAGACTCTAAGGATGATTCAATATTAAAACAAGATACCTAGGGATATTGTAGAACCTGTAGTCCCAGAGATTATTGAAAATGAAATAGAAAGTAATTGAACTTGAGTGATTTAGGAATACACCTTTCAGAGCAAAGGGTGAGCCCCAATGACTTCCTAAAACCTTGTCCACATCTTTGATTCAACAACCAAATATTTTGCTAAATGCTGTGTTACCAGTCCTGAAAAGAATGCACTTAAACTAACTACTTGTTTTACCACCTATAGATTCTTAAACAACCTTCTCTTCTGTCTCTTGATTTCTTATGTTCATGTATGATTATGAAAAAAATAATTCTAACTTTAATATTCACCTAGTCTTCCTGGCTTGTGAGCAACACTTGGATGGAAGTTAGATCAGCGATTTGTGACTTTAGGTGGTAGCTTTATTGTGTATTGCTTCTGCAAGTGGGATTTCTTACCTATTTAAAACTCACCTGAGCTTTGTTCTAAATAATTTTTCACAACCTGTTTGGAGTTTATTTTTCTGTTATAGTTATTAATGGAATACCATGTCTGAATGGATTTTTAAAAATTTAATGGATGGTATAATCATAATACGGATATAGAAATACCCTCAAATCTTAGCTGCCCCATCACTAACCATTACTGCTTTAAGATATCTAGTTTGATTTGGAAATTTTATTAATCTCCTAAATTTTCAAGTATTTATTGATATGTGATGGTAGACTTGCCTGCTGCTGCTGCTGCTATGTTGCATCAATTGTGCCTGACTTTGTGCAACCCCATAGACGGCAGCCCACCAGGCTCCCCTGTCCCTGGGATTCTCCAGGCAAGAACATTGGAGTGGGTTGCCATTTCCTTCTCCAATGCATGAAAGTGAAAAGTAAAACTGAAGTTGCTCAGTCGTATCTGACTCTTCAGAACCCCATGGACTGCAGCCCACCAGGCTCCTCTGTCCATGGGATTTTCCAGGCAAGAGTACTGGAGTGGGTTGCCATTGCCTTCTCCGATAGCCTTGCCTAGATTTCTATAAATTCTTAATTTTTCATATTTTTATTTGGGGACCAATAGTTTCATTAATTGTGGTTATCTCAGTTGGACACTTTTTCCCTTCTTTAATACAACATCCTTAATTTTATTTACTTTTTAAGTCTTTATTGAATTTGTTACAATATTGCTTTTGCTTCATTTTGGTTTTTTGGCCCCAAAGCATGTGGGATCTTAGTTGCCTGAGCAGAGAGCGTACTGGTACCTCCTGCATTGGAAAGTGAAGGTTTAGTCACTGGATCAAGAATGAAGTCCCCCTTTGTTTTTAAGTTTCACATATTCTTACACGTTTTTCAAAGACCCAGATTGTTTGAGAAGAGTTTTGTGAAGGCCAGGGCTTGCCTCGTGAGATCTTTTAGAAGTGAACGTACTTCTCTGTGCTTTCCCCTTCCAGCTTTCCAGATCAAGTCCTTCACATCGCTGCACTTCCTGTCGGAGCCCTCTGATGCAGTCACCATGCGCGGAGGGAATGTCCTCCTAAACTGCTCTGCCGAGTCTGACCGGGGTGTCCCCGTCATCAAGTGGAAGAAAGACGGCATCCACCTCGCCTTGGGAATGGACGAAAGGAAGCAGCAACTTCCAAATGGGTCTCTGTTGATCCAAAACATACTTCACTCCAGGCACCATAAGCCAGACGAGGGACTTTACCAATGTGAGGCGTCTTTAGGGGACGCTGGGTCAATTGTTAGCCGGACAGCAAGAGTTGCAGTAGCAGGTAAGTGGATATTTCCTTTTTTTCCCCTTCCTTTTGCATCTCTTCTTTTTACTCCCGCTTCTTGAGATTGAAAAGAAATGATTAATCTTTGCAGAAACAATGTATTTTTTTTAAGAAAAAGGAAAAAATAATGTAAAAACCTGTATGCTTATTTCCTCATAGTCTTGGTTGAATTTTTCTCTGAATTAACTTGGAAAATAGTAGAAGAATATCAGGTTAATCTTATTAACCTGACATTATGAGATTTTCCAAAACAAAATTTCCTGCAGGTTGATCCAAATCTTAGGTTGAAGGGAGGTCTTTTCATTAATAGAAAAACAATTTCCTAATTAATTCCACTTACAACGTCACTAATGATGAAAATGACATATGATGAAATGATGAAAATGACTAATGATGAAAACAACAGAAGATGAGATGATTGGATGGCATCACCGACTCGATGGACATGAGTTTGAGCAAACTCCGGGAGTTGGTGATGGACAGGGAGGCCTGGTGTGCTGCAGTCAGTGGGGTCGCAAAGAGTCGGACATGACTGAGCGACTGAACTGAACTGAATGATGAAAAATTGGAGTTTGTGCATGTGTATGTATGTGTGTACTTGCTTGTTTGGGTTTTTTCTTGCCTTTAGAGCCGTGGATTTTATTTTAATTATGTTGGCTAAAATATATAAATCTCTAAATGAAAAGTAAAAATTTGATTAGTGCTTCCAAATATCTTTACACTTGATAATATATTGACTCAATAACTGAATAATAAGATGAAAAGTTTTTCTTTTATATGTATTTTGAAGTGTTGCAGACTTTGAGAGAAACAGTACTGAATATTCTGTAATCCATGGATAGTGCTTTTTGCCCCACGTATTTTATTATTGTTTTTAAGCTTTTTATTTTGTATTGGGATATAGCTGATTAAAAATGTTGTGATAGTTTCAGATGAACAGCGAAGGGGGAGAAAATATCCATCCCAATTCCCTAACTATCTCTCCCCCTCTTTCCCCACCCAGCAACTATAAGTTTGCTCTTTAAGTCTGTGAGTCTGTTTCTATTTTGTAGGTCATTTCATTTGCGTCATTTCTTTTTATATTCCACATATAAGGGGTGTCATATGATATTTTTCCTTCTCTGTCTGACTTACTTCACTCAATGTGACATCTCTGAGTCTATCCATGTCGCTGCAAATGTCATTATTTCATTCCTTTTATTTTTTTTTTATTTCATTCCTTTTAATGGCCAAGTAATATTCCTTTGTATGTGTGTACTACATCTTCTTTATCCATTCCTCTGTCCATGGACCCCCATTTATTTTTGTTAGAGGACAGCTCATAATTATTTCTTACAAGAGGTCTGTGGGGAGAGGAGTTAAATTTTTACTCATCTCAATAATGATTCAGCTAAAAGTTGGGCTTTGGTTCTGTTTTGATTTTGTTTGTTTTTGTTTTTAATTTTGATATTAGACACAAAACAAGGCAAATGGCTCCAGCCTGAAATAAATTTAGACCCTCAAGTAGGTTAACAGGTTTGAAGGGCTCCTTTCTAACTTAATTGTCAGTTCTAAGTCACTGACATGAACAGGCCATAATGTAGTCATTTATACTGGTTTCCTTTCCCAGGTTGCAGGTTTTTCTATATCCAGGAAAACTAATGAGGATTCATTTTCAGCAATAAGATGTGCTCGGACCATCAGGCAGGGCCACCCCTTGCCCGTGTACTCTTCTAGTGAAGGTGCAACACAGTGAGAAATCTGGGGGAAAAAAAGGGGGATTTTTGTCAGAGGATGATAAAAAA
The DNA here is from genome assembly GCF_910594005.1 of Cervus elaphus. Taxonomy (NCBI): domain Eukaryota; kingdom Metazoa; phylum Chordata; class Mammalia; order Artiodactyla; family Cervidae; genus Cervus; species Cervus elaphus. Next base: position 54,672,830 of record NC_057841.1, read on the forward strand.
AATTAGATCTCATAGATAAACAATGAGTACATAAATTCAGCCTCCTGCCACTCTTTTCTGACTTCTTTTCCCCACTAAGGACTCTCTTTCATATTTAGTTAGAGCAGACTCTCCTAGGGCAAAGATGTCCCGGGAAGCAGGGTCTTCCCTCATCATACAGTGGTCAGCCATCCTGGTCTAACCCGGACTGACCTTCTTTTAGCACTTGAAAGTGCTGTATCCTGAGAACTCCTTCAGTCCCAGGTAAAGCTACAATAGTTGGGCACCTGATCGTGCCCAACACCTGCTTTAGCAATGCTAGACTGAAGCATGGATACAGAATCTCTCCTTTAACTCAAGCGCCATGGGAGGTGACGTCTTAATCACGGAAACTGAGGCTGTCAGCCACCTGGGGTCTCTGAGGGATGGGTGCTGAAATTTGACAGAGCGTAGAGTGTGGAGAGAACTGAAAGTCCATGTTAATGATGACTGATTAAAAAGAAAAGTAAGGGACTTCTCTGGAGGTCCAGGGGTTAAGTCTCCACGCTGCCTATGTAAGGACATGGGTTCAGTCCTTGGCCGGGGAACTTAAGATCCCATCTACCATGCAATATAGCCCAAATATTTTTAAAAGTAATAATACAGATGAAAAGTGGAGCAAGTGCTGAAGTTTAAGTTAAAAACTGCTTTCCTTTTGGATAGCAGCCATCCTGACTGGCGTGTAATGGTACCTCGTTGTGGTTTTGATTTGCATTTCTCTGATAATGAGTGATGTTGAGCATCTTTTCATGTGTTTGTTAGCCACCTGTATGTCTTCTTTGGAGAAATGTCTGTTTAGTTCTTTGGCCCATTTTTTGATTGGGTCATTTATTTTTCTGGAATTGAGCTGCAGGAGCTGCTTGTATATTTTTGAGATTAATCCTTTGTCTGTTGCTTCGTTTGCTATTATTTTCTCCCAATCTGAGGGCTGTCTTTTCACCTTGCTTATAGTTTCCTTTGTTGTGCAAAAGCTTTTAAGTTTGATTAGATCCCATTTGTTTAGTTTTGCTTTTATTTCCAATATTCTGGGAGGTGGGTCATAGAGGATCCTGCTGTGATTCCTGTCGGAGAGTGTTTTGCCTATGTTCTCCTCTAGGAGTTTTATAGTTTCTGGTCTTACATTTAGATCTTTAATCCATTTTGAGTTTATTTTTGTGTATGGTGTTAGAAGGTGTTCTAGTTTCATTCTTTTACAAGTGACCCAGCAATACCACTCCTAGGCATACACACCGAGGAAACTAGATCTGAAAGAGACATGTGCACCCCAATGTTCATCGCAGCACTGTTTATAATAGCCAGGACATGGAAGCAACCTAGATGCCCATCAGCAGACGAATGGATAAGGAAGTTATAGTACATATACACAATGGAATATTAGTCAGCCATTAAAAAGAATTCATTTGAATCAGTTCTAATGAGATGGATGAAACTGGAGCCCATTATACAGAGTGAAGTAAGCCAGAAAGATAAAGACCAATACAGTATACTAACGCATATATATGGAATTTAAAAAGATGGTAATGATAACCCAATATGCAAAACAGAAAAAGAGACATAGATGTACAAAACAGACTTTGGGACTCTGTGGGAGAAGGCGAGGGTGGGATGTTCTGAGAGAACAGCAATGAAACAAGTATACTACCAAGGGTGAAACAGATCCCCAGCCCAGGTTGGATGCATGAGACAAGTGCTCAGGGCTGGTGCACTGGGAAGACCCAGAGGGATGGGATGGGGAGGGAGGTGGGAGGGGGGATCAGGATGGGGAACACATGTAAATCCATGGCTGATTCATGTCAATGTATGGCAAAAACCACAACAATATTGTAAAGTAATTAGCCTCCAACTAATAAAAATACGTGGAAAAAAAAAAAAAACAAACCTGCTTTCCTGGAGTGCTCCAAATGAAGCAGAAAGCATACAGTTTGATTTTCCCACATTTGAGACTTTTCAAACACTAAGATTCCATCTGTCAGTTGTCCACAATACAAGGTGAAAGTGAAAGTCGTGTCCGACTCTTTGCGACCCCATGGACTGTATAGTTCATGGAATTCTCCAGGCCAGAATACTGGAGTGGGTAACCTTTCCCTTCTCTAGGTGATCTTCCCAACCCAGGGATTTTTTGCAGGCAGATTCTTTACCAGCTGAGCCACAAGGGAAGCCCACGATACAAGGTAGCTCTGCTAATTTGAATGAATCAGGCCGGTGTTTTGATGCCTCTTCTGAAAGGCACACACATACGTGCTGTTAATGAAAATATCCTGAAAATTTGTGGTTTCTGTTTCCTTTGATCTAGATCCAGTTTTGCATGTTCTGTTTCAATGGCAAGATGAAGAATAACCCTTCCCTGTGAGATATTAAAATAAAGTGACTTCGACTTTTGACTTTCATATTCCGTACAAGGATAGGCTGGCAGATTCAGTCACTGAGTTACAATCTCATATTAGATTGTATCATTTCAAGGCAATAAGGCTGTTCACAGCATTTTAAACACTTACCTTGCTGTTTGGCAACACAGCATACATCAATGTTATGTCTGTTGAGGTTAAGATTGCCGAACCACTGGAATGCACAAGGGGAATATATCTTCCCCATAATAAAGACCATGGGCCTGATTTAATCTCATTTTTAAAGCATTAGCAGTCAATAAACCAGTCACTCCTAAAAGGTAACAGGTAGCTTTGCTTTAGATGAGAAAAAAAAAAAATCTGCTCCTTACCCTCAGGTGCTGTGTAGAGCCCATTTAATAGAATGCTTCTCTTCCATTTTTGCTTTCTCAAAGTCTTTTGATAAAAAGAAATGTGGCAAATGAAATCTGCCTTTAATCAATCAGCTCATTTTATGCAATGATCTTGCCATGCGCCATTCATTCTGTTTTTTAGTAACTTCTCAAGTGCTCTTTAAGCCCTGAATGCTCACTTAGCTGGAGAGAAAGGCAGAGTAAGAAAGAGAAGTTAAATGCTACCAGCCCATTCAACATCTCAGCGTTAGGGGCTACTGTCTGTCAGTATTTCTGGGAATTGTGAGTTCTATCAATAAGGAATGCCTGGGGTATTAAACCTCTGTTTGAAAGCAACTTGGCCAGTGCTGGCTGAAACTTGAGAATTGTATTTGTATCCAATTAGCTCTAATCTAAAATGGTACAGTGTTTCTCTGCCTTGTATAGAGCCTTTAGATTGAGAGCACTTGGAGAGTGAGGCGGAGCCAGACTTTCTTTATATAACTTCTCCTCCTATTCTTTTCATTCAGTACCTAGAAAATCACTGGACATGTTTAGTAGCTTTTCAGTAGATATTTGTTTTACCAATGAAGATGTGGGACTATCTACCATCTATGGAGAATTTTTGGCCAGTGGCATCTTCTTCCTTTGCTGCTTCTTCCTCTTGTTTGTTATTGAACTTGATGTGGTTAGTTAAATTTGCCTGTTTGTTGTCCCTACTCTTGATGGTAAGAGTTTCATTGATTGTTTGATATCAAGTTGATTGATATCTCAATGGTCTACAAGTTAATTAAGTACTAGAAGATGGACTCTACCGGAATATTCATAGGCTACTTGAGAAAATAGAAGGCGTGTGCCAGCTTCCTTATTTCTTCCTATAACATTCAAGATGAGCTTACATCTGGGCAGGCGTGTCTTTCCTGTACCATAGGTTATCAGCTATCTGAGCCTATGGATTCTCCTCTGTAAAACAGACACAATAATAATCTATCTCTTAAGGCTGTGATGCTTTCAAATAATATCTCAGATGTAAAGCCATGGTACAGACTAGATTCCTGTTCAATAGCAGCAGTGGTATTATATAGACTTAATAATGGTTATTATTGTGTTATTACAATTATTACTACTAGGAAATGACAGCTTTCAGTATTCCCATGTGATGATGCAAAACATATTTGGGGGGGAGGGAAGAGAGTAATATAGGCTGCAAAACCTAAGCCATAAATAATATCGTCTTGGATCAGATATCTGCCTTTGCAGTCCATAAAGACCAACTGGCAAGACTGAATTGAGCTTCCGAAGGGTTGAATCTCTGCTGTTCGTTGGCCCGCAGTGCCAAAATCAGTTTGACTACAAAATTCATTTTTCAAAAGTTGATCTACCATTACATCAGTGGAGCCAATGTGATTTGTATTGAGTCTAGATCGAGCAATATCCGCTGTCATTTTTGAGGAAAAAAAAAACATACAGGGCAATCTTCTCAACCAAGCCTCCTTAATACCCTTCCAACTGAAAAAGGTTCACCTGAGCTGGGTCTACAGGAGTTGGTTTAGATTGAGAGTTTAACATAATCTCACCTTCAAGAAAAAAAAAAAAAAGAATAAATAATGCCAATATGTAAGAAAACCAGATCACTATGGAGCTCCTCCAAATAATCATTGAAAGAACCATCTTACTCATTTTTCCTAATTACACCACCGCCACACAGCCACCATCCAAATCACCCACCTATTCACATGACCACTTGCCCATCCGCTTCTCCTGCAGGGCTCTGAGAAGTTCAGTTCAGTTCAGTTGATCAGTCGTGTCCGACTCTTTGCGATGCCAAGGACTGCAGCATGCCAGGCTTCCCTGTCCATCGCCAACTCCCAGAGCCTGCTCAAACTCATGTCCGTCGAGTCGGTGATGCCATCCAACCACTTTATCCTCTGTCATCCCCTTCTCCTCCTGCCTTCAATCTTTCCCAGCATCAGGGTCTTTTACAGTGAGTCAGAACTTAAGTGTTTCCTCTGCTTGTATTCCCACCCTTGGGGATGAATGGGGACCATCCTCTCCTCCCCAGTGTGGGGAAACACTGACTGCAGGATATATTATAGAGCACTTGTGCCCAGGTAGATTCCTTTTTTGTTCATTTTTAAGCACTTACAGCTTGAATATTGAAACCATTGACTTGCTTTTTTAAATAAATACCTCACTCTTTGCTCAATGTATCTGTATGCATTACCTCATGATGCTCAAAAAAGTTCTGAAATATAGACACCCAAAATGACAGAGAAAAACCTGAAAAGAGGTAATAACTGTCTACAGGCAGAGACTAGAATTCAGATTGTCTAACTGGCACACACTTATTCTCTTATCTTTTGCTTCTCACTGTAAGGACTGGGCTTCCCTTGTGGCTCAGCTGTTAAAGAATCCGCCCGCAATGTGGGAGACCTGGGTTCAATCCCTGCGTTGGGAAGGTCCCCTGGAGAAGGGAATGGCTACCCACTCCAGTATTCTGGGCTGGAGAATTCCATGAGCTGTATAGTAAGAACTAGGGTTAAGGATACTGTGAATAGTTTCCCACTTATTCAGTCACTTATTTTTTTAATAAGTGAAACTCTCAAAAATATGAACTAAGATTGAAGGCAGGATAAAGTGGTTGGATGGCATCACCGACTCGATGGACATGAGTTTGAGCAGGCTCTGGGAGTTGGCGATGGACAGGGAAGCCTGGCATGCTGCAGTCCTTGGGGTCGCAACTAAGGGGAAAATAATAGTAGATTTCATTTATCCAATTATTCCCTTGAAAATGTCAATTCTTTATGGATGTCGGGGTTCAGAGCAGCCCTCCCCAAGATGTGTTACTTTTAGCATATGGATTATTTTGACCTCAAAGCAGATAGTGAAGGACAGGAAAGCCTGGTGTGCTGCAGTCCATGGGGTTGAAAAGAGTCGGACACAGCTTAGCGACTGAAGGACCACAAAAGCAGTGGAGAGAGTACTCTCTGTCTCTTAACAAATGAAAGAATTTAAATTGGGGTTTTTTTTTCCCCAGAAAAAGAGTTATGACCAGAGATAAATTTTATCTGAGTGGCCCCATCTACATGGCAGGACAGATATCTTATTACCAATGTCTGTTCTTCATATTCCTGTGCCTGACCCTCTTGTCCTTGGAAGCCCTGCTTTGTATCTCATTCCTTAGCTCAGGATGGAATACGTACCACATTTTGCTTTTCTATCTCTGAACTTCTCATATATGTGGGCTCTCTTACATTCTCATGTATCTGGGATTTTTATATGTACAAAATTAATTATTATGTTCTCCTATTAATCTGTCCTATGTCAATTTAATTCTTAGACCATTTAGAAGAACCTAGAAGGGTAAATGGGGAAGGCAATGGGCACCCCACTCCAAGTACTCTTGCCTGGAAAATCCCATGGACAGAGGAGCCTGGTAGGCTGCAGTCCATGGGGTGTCAAAGAGTCGGACACGACTGAACGACTTCACTTTCACTTTTCACTTTTATGCACTGGAGAAGGAAATGGCAAACCACTCCAGTGTTCTTGCCTGGAGAATCCCAGGGACAGGGAAGCCTGGTGGGCTGCTGTCTATGGGGTTGCACAGAGTCAGACACGACTGAAGTGACTTAGCAGCAGAAGGGTAAAGGAAAGATTTTTTTTTTCTCTTCAGCATGGGAAAACACTATGATTTTGATGTTTTCTTCTAAGATAAGAAGATTTCACTATCATAACTATATATTAAATAATAACACAAGATAAATCTTTCCTGAAATGGAGAGAATATGTGATTTTTAAAATAAGCTTATAAATAATCTTTGTAGGGGCAAGATTTTGGTTATCTTTTATCTTGTTAAGTGGTTTTGTAATTCAGGCCAAATTTGCATTTTTTTTTTCTATTTCTTGAAAATCAAGAAAATAAAAGGCCAGCTAAATTGCGTTTACTTGAGTTGTTATTTCATTCAGGAGCATTTTTTTTTTTACTTCCTTATTACAATAGATGTTTCAAGATGCAAATTGTAGCACTCTGCTTTTAAATAACACAGGCATTATAATTAAAATTCCCCTGAGTTTAAAAAAAAATAATTAGTTATTTGAGGAGTTGTTTCAATGAATTCTCTTCCAGAATGCCTCCCATTTAAATGAGTTATGAAATAATTAGTGAAAGCATATTATGGTGAGAGGAGCTAAAATTGCCTCAGCAGAATGGAGCATTTTGTGAAATGATAACCTGACCTTTACATTTTTACTTAAAAGAAAACAGGAAAAGGAGCTTGTCTTAAGAGAAGAGAGAATAAACTACATTGCCTCGGGCCCCTCAAATGTTACAGAAAGGAAACAGCAAGGAAAAAAAAATGCTCATATTCCTTTTCTCTACAGAAACAAATATAAAGATCTTGCCTAGAAGGTCAAGTTCACTCAGTGAAGCAGGTTGGAAAATGTATCCCACTGCCCTTGAATGCTCTCACAATTCTATTTTGGGGAAGGTTCAGTTATAGAGTAAAGTTTTAGATTTTATACTGATAGGGATATTACTTATTTTCAAATGGTAAACAGGAAAATTCATTGTTCTAACTCCATAATTCTTAAATGTCTTTATTATCTTCATTTAGCTAAATGTTCCTTTTGTTTTGTGGTTAAAGCAAGAGCTGGAAAGAAAAATATAAGGAAGAACTGTGGTGTTGTAAGTAATTGTTGTATGTGTGCTAATCTTATAATTTTCTTTTAGATTTATTGCCAAATAAAACGGGAATAATCACTAATATTGTCCTAATGCCTACTTACTCACACACTCCCACACCCTCAACTTAAATAATTGCATTTTAAAGAGTAGGTTTTTAGTTGCCTTCTTCCTAAGTCAGTTAACTGTGCAATAAAATTAGTATAGAAATATATTACTGAAAAAATATGCAGAGTAAAAAGACATCTTCTACGTGATAAAAATTGCAAAAACAAACTTGACAGGGCTTTTTATATTAGAAACACCAACAAAATAACTTTAAAAAATCTTCCAACCTTTCATTTCCTTTCCTTTGTTATTAATTCTAACTCACATGACAATGGAAATAGCTAATTATTCATTCTAAAATTCAGTATCTTAAGAGCACTTTTTTTTCATTCCACCCTTAAGCTAGTTACAGTGTGATTTTTGCTGGTGCTATAATAAAAATCAGGAAGTAATATCTAAAATAGTAATACTATTTAGTGATACTAATATTAAATGGTAAAATAGTACAGTGGTGTGTGTTTGTGTGTGTGTGTTAGTTGCTTAGTTGTGTCTGACTCTTTGTGACCGAGTAAACAAAAACTCTTGAATTCTAGAAGACCCCTTTGGAATACAAGAGGGTTTTTTTGTTGTTATTGTTTTGTTTTTTTTTAATTAAGTGTCAGGCTAACAAAGACAAATCAGAGAAAGTAGATAGACCAGGTGGCATCACTGTAAATCTCTGATGAAATGATGACTGATGATTCCTTTAATAAAACATTTCTACTTTTATGAACCTACCACTGGTACTGATTTTTTTCCTATTAGGTTTTTTTTTTTTTAATGCCTATGCTAAAATGTATTATTTAAATTTAGTTTTACCTAAAGATCTTTGAATTAAGATACTTATATTAGATGCAGATTTCTTCTGCAAACTAAGGAAACATTCAAACTTAGGGAATGTTCTAAAAACTAAGTTGGAAGAAATCATGGAAAATCTCAGTGTATGTAGTCCCTAGATCATCTTAGGCTTTTCCCATCAAGATTCATACACAGAGATGAGAGTACTGAAGACCGTCAGTGAAGGCATACCTCTTTAGGAGAAGGCATGCCCTATGCTATGCTTAGTCAGTCGGTCATGTTTGACTGCAACCCCATCAACTGTAACCCAACAGGTATTGCTTTTTTAATGGTCTGCTTTTATATTTATAAGATATATATATATATATATATTCCATATTCAGTCATCTAATTTGTTGGTCATTTATCATATAATTGCTAAATTTGCCTATTATTCAGTAGAGATGAGAATTAGTATAAATCAGGGTTGATTTCTGGTGATTAGGCAGCCATTAGTGTGCAAGAAGGAGCCGTATATTCTTAATGTGGCAGTAACTTGCTTTGGACCATTATGAGTTTAGCATAAAACAAGAGCAACAAAACAATGATAAACATTTTTGATAGCAAATAAATAATCACAGTAAATCCCGAATATATCTCCTCTTTTCACAATATACTGGGAATGTGTATCTGTATTAATATACACACACATACACACAGACATATATATATATATGTATAGACATATATATATATATATACACACACACACACACACACTCATATAGTACAATATGACATAGTATTTTCAGAGTTACATTTTGAAAGTTCTTTGGAGACTTTGTATAAAAGACAAAACCTCTCGCCTTAGTCCCAGAAGTCAGAGTGTTTTAAATTGAAAGGCAGTTTGGGAATCCTTCCCAAAGCATCTGAAAAGCAATCTTTTTTTTTTTTTAATTTTTTCAATTAATTTTTCTTGTGTGTGTGTGAGAGGCAGTGCATAGTTTAGACCCTCCTTAACTGGGGCTTGTCTCTAAATGCCATTCAGATATCAAGGAACCAGCTATAACGAGGCCCTATAGAGCTGTGGGGCAGTGAGAATGTGATTTATAAGGATAAATTTATATTTGGTCCTTATCCCAATAATGTCATGGGGTTCCTAAAAGCTTAGGATTTCCTAAGTGGTGAGAGAGTCTTTTGTTATGTGAATGAGGTGAGTTCTGAACCCCATCTCCGGATGGGGGCTGGTTGCCAGGGGAACCAAGCTTGCCAGTGAAGAGAGGGCTGAAACTTTCAGTCTTACCCCCGTGACTTCTGACAGAGGAGAGGATCTGGAGGTCGAATCGATCACTGATGTCGATGATTTAATCAATCCTGCCTGTGTAATGACGCCTTCATAGAAACTCAAAAGGAGAAGGAAAGGGTCTAGGTTGCTATCAGGTGGGGGTGTTGGGCTAGAGTCACGGTCTTGGCCGCAGAGTGTCTGATTCATGGTCGTGGAAGTTGTGCAGCCTTTCCACATAGCTTACCCTGTGCGTCTCTTCCATCTGGCTCTTCCTCAGTCATACCCTTTCACGATAAATTGGTAACCTAATGAGTAAAATGTTTCTCTAAGTTCTGTGAACCACTCCAGCACATTAACTGAGCGAAAGGAGGAGGTCATTAGGAACTTCTGATTTATAAAGCCATGTAGTCAGATGCACAGTTAACAGCCTGGACTCATGACTGGCATCTGAAGTGGGCAGGCAGAGAGACGGTCTTGCAGGACCAAATCCTTAACCTGTGGAATTTGATGCTGTCTCCCAGCAGACGGATAGGTGTCAGAATCCAGTTGGATTGTAAGGACACCCATTGATGTCCAGAGAGACACTGGTGGTGTGGGAGATCACCTTCACATACACACATTGGAATTAGGTGCAGGAACCCAAAGGAACTGGTCTAATTTCTAGAGAATGATAAAGTCCCAAGGTTGCATGCCTAACTAGGAATCTAGTGAGCTCAGCTCAGGGTAATTGCATGTAAATAGTTCTATAGATAATGGTATAAGTGGGGATGTATGTGTATAAGAGAATCTGTATTCTGTCACCTATTTATCCCCCATTATGACCTTTAAGCAATTGAATGTACCCTGTCTGTATTCTAACCTAGGTTACTCAGAGATATTTAGACATAAATACAGAGCACACACAGTCATCCTTCTATTTAGTTGACTCTTCTTAGCAAAGCCTCTATGTCATATAAAAAAGAAAAACTTCAGCTGATTAAAGATCTAACTGGTTTTACTAAATGATTCATGAATCAAGCAACATTCCATCTAGGAGACAGGAAATTCAAGGAACTGAACAAAATTTAAAAAAAAAAAAAAAAAAGCCTTATAGGCAGAAGTGGAGGAAGATGGAAATGTCTAACAAAGAGTGGATTGCTTCAGGCAAGGTTCTTTTCCTTTGGAGGAAGTGTGTGTGAGTTGCTCAGTAGTGTCTGAGCCTTTGCAACCCCATGAGCTGTAGCCCACCAAAGTCCTCTGTCCATGGGATTCTCCAGGCAAGAATATTGGAGTGGGTTGACATTTCCTCCTCCAAGGGATCTTCCTAACCCAGGGACTGAACCCACATCTCTTATGTCTCCTGCTTAGCAGGCAGGTTATTTCCCTCTAGCACCACCTGGGAAGCCCTGAGGGTCTGTTAGGCAGATTATTTCACTAGTGCTGAGCAAGTAATTCAGACAGACTGTTAAACGTGTGTGGTTAGCACAAGTGACTTCCTTTTAGGCCTGTTTCTTGGTTTTCTGCTGTTGTTGTCTTTTTTTTTTTAAGTAGTTTTAAATCTCTTGATTTAGAGTTATAAAATCTGTTTGATTTGTATTCCCTCTAATTTGTTTTTGTATTAGACATTTCTATTAGACACACAGATAAAAAATTTATTTTATTAAAAATATATTTGTCCTTTGTTAAACTGTAACCTGAATCTTTACTACCCATAAAAGGGCTATTCATGAGGTTTCATTTGCTGAGATTTTTTTTTTTTTTTTTAAACCTGGAACATTTCACCAACTAGGAGTCTATTTGAGAAAGTGTTTTAAGATTAATAAAGCCAATATAGCTTCAACATTAAGTTTCAGTGCTGGTTGATTTTATTGGATTGGATTTTTGTGACTCCTCTTGCAAAGAGAATTCATTTCCAAAGGCTGGAACATGACATAAAAAATAATTAGTATTTCTTTGATCTAAGCACTGCTTCTAGGGGCATCCTTTGGGCCCCGCAGGGCATTGGGTACATTATGAGCTAACATGTGGCCATTTCTCTAAGGCTTTTTCCAGTTGAGTCTCAGTCCAGGAGTGGCCAAGGTTTGAAAGATGTAGTTTCAGGTGAAGTAAATGTCTTCTTTAATTCTCCTCACCCCAAACACAGACGTATTGCATAGACGACATTTTTTTTTAAATTTTTATTAAGAACTAGTTCACATACCATGAAAGTCATCTTTTAAAAGTATGTAATACATTCACTGTTCATATAGTAATCACTCTTTTCTAAACCTGGAATGTTTTTATCATTTCCATTCCCCACTCCCCTCAGGCCCTGGCAATCACTAACCTACAGTCTGTCTCTATTGTTTGTTTTCTATAAGAATCTTTGATACTGCATTCAATCTATTAATAACAGTCATCTTGTTTCTTTCCTCTATACACTGCAAACTTTTTTTTTTCAATTTGAGATAATGATTTTATTTCCTTCTGATATATACCCAGAAGTAGAATTGCTGGATCATATGGTAGTTCTATTTCTAAATTTTTGAAGGAACTCCAAACTGTTTTACTGATTAAAGCAAAAACAACAAAAGTAAAAGTAAATAAGTGGAACTACATCAAACTAAAAAGCTTCTGCACAGTAAAAGGAAAGAGCAACAAAATGAAAAAGGCAACCCAAGGAATGGGAGAAAATATTTGCAAATCACATATCTGATAAGGGGTTAATACCCAAAATATATAAGGACCACATACAGCTCAATAGCCCGCCCCCCACCAAAAAAAAAATCCAATTAAAAATGGGCAAAGGACATTTTCCAAAGAATACATTCAAATGGCCAATAGGTACTGGAAAACGTGCTCAACAGCACTGATCATTACAGTGCAAGTCAAAACCACAATGAGATATCATCTCACACCCATGAAAATGACTGTTCACAAAGACAAGATAACAAGGGTTGGCAAAAATGTGGAGGAAAAGAACCCCTTGGCAGGAATGTAAATTGGTGCAGATATTATGCAAAAAGTTTGGAGTTCTTCCATTGATTGTTTTTAACATAAAGGAGATTATCTGATTATCCTATAAATAGTATGTCACTTGTTTTTTTCACTTAATGACGTAGCTTAGCACTCTTCTACGTTTGTCCTCACAGATCAGCCTCATAGTTTTTAATTCTTCATAGTATTTTTTCATTTACTATTTGTATGTTGAGAGAGATTTGGTTTGTCTCTATTATTTTTCTCACTTTTGTTAGGTACTTATATACATAACACTTTGTATTTAGTGGATACTCTTATGTGTGTATTTCTGACAAGTTCTCTAAGACTTGTTCTAGTTCTCTACCTAGCAATGTCATCTCTGAGTTAAAGAGCATCAGCATTTTAATAGATCCTGTATATTCAAGAACATTCTGTTACCATGGACCTAAACATCAGCGGTCAGTGTTTAGGCCATTGACCGAGCAAATCCAACTGGCTTCTCCTTAGCTTGTAAATAGCACTGAAGTCTATTGCTTACTCAATGAGTAGTGATGACTCGACACTGTTATTTAACAGCTACAAGTGTTTGCCTCACTTCACTTAAAAAAAAAAACGAGAGAGAGACTCTTATTACAGCATTCTAGAAAAATGCATCTCAGCTGAGTCCTAGGATTCCCTTGCTCTCCTGCTTTATGTGACAGGAGTCTTCCGGTAGATGTCACTTCGTGAAATGGCTTGGGGCTACTTTTAGGTACAAAATGGCATTTGGTCACACCGGTACACCACAAAAGAGCAGGAACTCTCTGCTGGCCTAAAGACCCTACAGAGTCTGGCCTCTGCCCGTGCCTTCAGCCCCATCTGTGATGCTGTCCATCCTCTTCCCTTCAGTTTTGTTTGTTTGTATTGTTGTTGTTGTTGTTTTTTAATTGAGATATAGTTGCTTTACAATATTGTGTTAGTTCCTGCTGTGCAGTGAAGTGGATCAGCTCTGTGTATATGTATGACCCCCCCCCACCCCCGTCCCCCCACCCATCTAGGTCACCCCGAGCTATGCAGCAGCGCCCCCCTGGCTGTTTTACACGTGGCCGTGCATGTGATGTCAATCCCAATCTTGCAATTCAGAAGCAGTTTCCTAAACATGCATGTTCTGATGCTCATGGCTTTTCATCCTTTATGTCTTCCTTTCTCATCCATTATGCTCCATCTTCCATCTTCCTTTTTAAAATGTTTTTAAAGACTATATTCACGCAATCCATCTTTAGAAATCTTGACCTGGTCCCTTAGCCTAGGAAAGCCCGCCTCCTCCTGTACTCATAGTATCCTGAGCTTCCTCCCATTATAACGTGAACCGTACCACACTGTGTCCTTATAAAATGCACACACACACAGACATACACACCAGGCCTCCACTGGTCAATGACTTCATGAAGACGGATCATGTTATACCTTCTTAACTTCTCTAGATGGGCAAACTCTTTAGAGTTTGGTTTGGTTCTTTAATGATGTTGAAACACAACATCTCTTAATTCTCACTTAGCCAAAGTCTTAAGTGAAGTCTGTCCTCACTTTGAAGCCCTTTCTCTGGGCCAGCAAACCTTGGGACGCTTACTTCTCTTTCTGGGAGGGCATATGAACTGCAGACTGACTGCTTACCCCCGTTGTATAAAATTATTAGTTGGGGTGAGAGAATCATGTTAATAATATGACTTGGATTACTAACTTTGCTTTCATACAAATCTTGATTATCTGTAACTGACTTAGAAAACTTTCCCTCATTCTATGCTTGTTGTCTACTTATGTGAAAAAATGCAAGCAGTCATCTTATTTTGCCAGAGGGTTTAAATTTGTTTCCTTCAATACTAAGCTATCTTTTTGAAGTCTTTTTCCCTCAGAATTTGTGTGCAGGACAAATGTTTCTTTTTCAAAAAGGCTTTTTGAAAGGTTCATGGAAAATATTTAAATGATCAGCATTAGTTATATTGCCTTTGCAGCTACGTAAATAATTTCAGCCCTTTTCCCATCAACTTAACATATCTTCAGAAAATGTGAATAAGATTACGCAATAATGCTGTCCCAATAAGCATTTTAGTGCTTAGGAAGGGAAACGTGAGTGCAGAGTTGAGAATGTATGTGTTCAGCCTGGTAACAATAAAAAGGATGTTTATAAATGAAATAGCACCACAAATGGCCCCACACTTTCAAGGAGGAAAGCAATTTGGTGAAGTGAAAGATGTTAAATGTTTTAATTTTCTTCTAGGCCAGTAAAATCTTGTAAAACAAGGTGACATATTAAATTTTCTATACTATAGCAGTTCCGAGAGCCTGTCAACAGTTTCATTATAAACTCTATTTTCAGAGCTTTATAACTCAGCTTTAAGAATTCATCCTAGCCTGACATTTGGAGTGCAAGATCTTACCTGGGGAACATGTGCTTCACATGTTTTAAAAATTATGAGTTTTTTCCACTTCTTAGTTATTATAATGAGTAACCTTTTCATACTTTCGCACTTGGCCTGCTCTGCCCAGAAATTGGAGGCAGAAGGCTGACACGGGATAGGTCACTGACGGAGGAAATGTATCCATAAGTGTGGTCACCATTGGCCGGGCTTCCAGTTTTCATTGTGCAGGCTCAGGCTCATACTAGTCAGTCAGTCCGTCCACCAAATTGAAAGCAGAAAGAGCCCTACTCCACTGACCTCGCCGTTTTAGACTATGCCAGCTCTCCACGGAGAAGGCTCTCATCCATGGGAGAACTCTTATTCTGTTTATTTCAACATTTGTATTAGTTTGTGGATGGCATTCGTACCTTTACTTAAAGCTTCGCAAATTCATTCTAATCTTGTAGGTTTGCTTTTAAATCTTCTGTGTGGTTGTGTTTCTGTCCCTATCGTATTTAGCACTCGATAGGGTTTTAGTTAATATTGAATAATGCAGACACCATTTTTTTGTACTTTGGAATACCTGCAGTTAAATCTCCTAAAGAGTTGTCATTTGGAAGGTAGTAAGAAAAGAATGAGGGAAGAAAGAGCAAGGAAGCAGCAGAAGAGAAAAAGACATGCTGTCCTTTGGTTTCTGGCTTTGAAATGTCTTGAGAACTGACTACTTAGTATGGTTTATCCAAAAGAACAAATATAGGCTATCTAGAAGAAAGTGGAATGCCCTCCATCAAAGGCATGGTACCAAGTGTTCACTTCTGGGCTGTTTTAGAAGATTTCTAGTATATCATCACTTCCACATATAAAGATTGTCACTCAGTTGTGTCCAACTCTTTGCTACCCTAAGGACCATAGCCCACCAGGCTCCTCATCCATGGGATTCTCCGGGCAAAAATACTGGAGTGGGTTGCCATGCCCTTCTCCAGGGGACCTTCCTGACCTGGGAATCAAATGCAGGTCTCCTGCATTGCAGGCAGATTCTTTACCATCTGAGCCACCAGGGAAGCCCCCAAAACACATGGGTTCCCTGACCAAGGTTGGAAGGAGGCCCCTTCATTGGGAGCCCAGAGTCTTAGCCACTGGACACCCAGGAAAGTCCCATATATATGTTCAGTGTTATTCCATTTACTGAATTGCATTCTATTTTTAAACAGATGTCAAATTCAAGTTAAAATGTGAAAAGCACCCAGGATATAATCCCAACACGTGTTTCCATTGTTTGAGTACCAACTTTGTTCCAGTGTCCTGAAAAGATTTACATTTCTCACAACCAGCCTTGATGACATTCCCCTCAGGAGCAGACCAAGAGACCAATGCTCTGAGTAATTCGCCCCACTACTAATCAGTGTCCAAGGCTGGTTCGGAACCCAGGTCTTACAGACCCCCAAACCATATTCTCTTCTGTAAGTCATCATGCCTGCCTTTATGCATACAAAGACGTCCATTGCATTTTTCTGTCAGAATCATGCTCTACCTGACACCGTCAATGGCTTTGATTTTCCAGTGAAACATGTTAAGAAACGAAGCCAGGACATCCAAATCTAAAAGAGAAAAAATGAAGGACCAAATGACTCTCAGTATTTGAAGTTTAAACCAGGAATCTGCTTTCCTTTGCAACTTCTCTCTTACCTCAGAGTTAACTCTGTTCCTTTCTTTTTGTTAGTCCCATTGCCCTGGATGTATCGATTGTATCCATTGAGTCACCTAAGATGGAAGTCTGGGCAATGTAATTTCTCTTTCTCTCATCCACAACATTCTTATCAAATATCAAGTCATATCTAATCTTGAAGAAACATTTTTTCCAAGCCGTGTCCAGTGTTGAAAAAACATTTTTTTTTTTTCCTTTTGAATCAACTTACCTTTATAAGCTCAGGTGGTAAAGCGTCTGCCTACAATGTGGGAGACCTGGGTTCAATCCCTGGGTCAGGAAGATGCCCTGGAGAAGGAAATTGCAACCCACTCCAATATTCATTCCTGGAAAATTCCATGGACCGAGGAGCCTAGTGGGCTACAGTTCATGGGGTCGCAGAATCGGACACGACTGAGTGACTTCACTTCAAATTCAACTTCAACCTTTAAGGACACTTTGAGTTTATAGCAGAATTGAGCAGAAGCTATAGAGTTCCCATTACCACGGTATCTCCCCATATGCATAACCTCCCCCACAATTAACATCCCACCGTTATTACAATTGATGAGGCTACACTGACATGTTGTTACTACTCCAAATTCATAACTTACCTTAGAGTTTGCTCTTGGTGTTGTATCTTTTGGTTTTAACAAATGTATAATGAAATGTATAACCCCTGGCAACCACTAATCTTTGATAGCCTCCTTAGCTTTACTTTTTTCTCAGTAGTATAGTTGGAGTTACACAGTATGTAGCCTTTTCAGATCAGCTTCTTTCACTTATAATGCCCTTGTGGCTCAGCTGGTGAAGAATTCACCTGCAATGCAGGAGACCTGGGTTCCATCCCTGGATTGGGAAGATCCCCTGGAAAAGGGAATGGCTACCCACTCCAGTATTCTGGCCTGGAGAATTCCATGGACTGTGTAGTCCATGGGCTTGCAAAGAGTTGGACACAACTGAGCAACTTTCACTAATGCTCCTCCATGTCTTTTCATGGCTTAGTAGCTTTTTCTTTTTATCACTGAATAATACTCCATTGTCTGGGTGTACCACAGGTTAAAAGGACATCATGGTTGTTTCCAAGTTTTAGCAAATATGAATAAAGCTGCTATAAATATGCATGTGCAGTTTTTTGGGTGTACATGAATTTTCGGTTTATTTGGGTTAATACCAAAAAAATGCAATTGCTATACTATATGTTAGCTGTATCATTAGTTTTGTAAGAACCTGCCAGACTATCTTCCAAAGGACCATTTTGCATTCCCACCAGCAACGCATGAGTTTCCTTTTGTTCCATATCCTTGCCAACATTTGGCGTCACCAATTTTCTGGATTTTGGCCAGTCTGATAAGTGTGTAGTGGTGTCTTGTTTTATTTTGCAATAACCTAATGACGCATGATGCTGAGCACCTTTCACGTGGCTATTTGCCATCTGTTTATCATCTTTGGCGAGGTGTCTGTTCAGGCCTTTTACTCATTTTTTAACTGGGTTTTTCCTTATTGTTGAGTTTCAAGAGCTCTTTATGCGTTTTGGATACAGTCCTTTATCAGGTAAGTGTTTTACAAACATTTCCTCCCAGTTTGTGGTCTTCTCATTGCCTTCACAATGTCTCTCATAGAGCAGTTTTTAACTTTAATGAAGCCCAGCTTATCAGTTATTCTTTTCATGGATCATGCCTTTGGGGTTGTATCTCAAAAGTCATCACCAAATTCAGGGTCATTTAGATTTTCTCTTGTGTTACTATCTGGGCCTTTTGTAATATTTTGTTTGACTTTTAGGTCTGTTATCTGTTTTCAGTTGCTTTTTGTGAAACGTATAAGATATGTGTAGGCTTCTCAGGTGACTCAGTGGGTAAAGAATCTGCCTGCCATTGCAGGAGACCCGGTTTGATGCCTGGTTTGGGAAAATACCCTGGAGGAGGGCATGCTAACCCTCTGCAGTGTTCTTACCTGGAGAATCCCACAGACAGAGGAGCCTAGGGGGCTACAGTCCACTGGGTTGCAAAGAGTTGGACACAGCTGAACACATTTGCACAAGATGTGTAGGTTCTTTTTTTTTAAATGTAGCGCCTTCCAGCACCATTTGTTTAAAAGACAGTGTTTTCCCTTAAATTTTGCCATTGCATTTTTTTCAAACATCAGTTGACTCTACAACATTCGTATTTTGTTGTATTTACTTCTTTCCATGTCTGCTGGCACCCTCCAAACAGAATCTTTCATCATCTCTTGACTGCATCTCCTACAAAAGTCTACTAATTAGTTTTATAATGTATTTTATACACAGAGGCCAAAGTTGTCTTTAAAAGGTATTTGAAGCTGTTCAATGTATTCCCACTAGCTTTAGGACCCAATCTAAAGCCTTTAATGACCCAGCAGTTCTGCCTAATTTGACTTCTTCCTTCCATCCTTTCCCCGCTCTCCCTCTCCTTCCTCCACAGCCAGATCCATTCTCACCAGCATCCTAGGGATGTTCCAGCCACAACTTTCTCACTTCCTTGAGTAAGCCATGCCCCCTCCTGCATCAAGACTCGGAATATGGAATAATCTCCTAGAGACCCTTATCCCAGTTCCTTCCAGTTAAGCTTATATCTGTTCATTTCTCAGAGCCCTGTTTGGATGTCACTTTTTCTGGGTTTTCTGTTGATTTGTTTTAAAGCCCAGCAAGATGCCCGAATGTCTTCTAACCCAGGTGACATCAGCTGGCTTCCGAGGAACTCTTTTTTTAAAAAATTTATTTTATTTTATTTTTTGACTGTGCTGGGTCTTCCTTGCCGTGTGGGCTTTCCTCTCTGGCTGCAGTGACCCGGGGCTGCTGTGTAGGTGCGGTGCTCAGGGGCTCCTCATTGCGGTGTCTTCGCCTGTTGCAGAGCTCAGGCTGTAGCTTTGGGGGCGTCACTGGTTGAGGCTCCCGGACTCTAGACCACAGGCTCAGTCGTCGTGGTCCACATGCTTAGTTGTTCCACAGCCTGTAGGATCTTCCCAGACCAGGGATCAAACCCACATTGCCTGCATTGCAAAGTGGATTCTTAACCACTGGCCCACCAGGAAAGCCCCTATCTGTTCATTTTTTAAGTCTTAGTGCCAGTTGCTTTCACAACACTATGACTTAAGTGTCCTTCATATAATTGCTGATTAAAATTGCTGATATAAAATTATTTTTATTACCTTTTTTTTTAGCATCTACCTACCTGTCCCCCACCCCCAGAAAGGAAACTTTCTGATCAAAGGGGTACCGTGTCTGTCATCTTCCCCGATGTATTCACAGTGGGCATGGAGTCACAGCATCTTAGTGTCCTGCTGGGGTTGTGGGCAGTACTGAACTGAAATCATCTGTAAGGGATGTGGGCACAGCTGCAGGGCAGGGGAGCTAAGGGTTAAGCCCATGGTTACTAGAGCCTGGGATTCTTTGTTTATCTGGGAGCCGAGTAATCAAATCACGAGTCAGAAGACTTTAGTTACCAGTGTAATAGCAATGACCCAGAGAGCAAGGATTGGACAGTCACAGGATCTTGGATTTGGGAAAGATGAAAGTCAGCATGTAGTAGTCAAGCCCTTGGTAATGATCTTAAACCCAGAGAATTAAAGGACTCAGAGTCCATCTTACTTCCATATCCTTCAAGGCCCCATAGTCCAGAGATCATTTTGGTTCTTGTCACGCCAAGGAAAATAGGACTGTTACTGTGGTTGGCCTCTCCTCTCATTGAACCAACACAGAGGAGAATGGTGGTTTTCATCTTTTTTATTCTAAGGTATTGGATTGGTACGCCATCTTTCCCTCTCAGAAAGCAGTTTTAAAGGGCTTCCCGGTTTACTTTCAAGCCTTGGTGTTTTGAACTGAATTCTGGGGTGGGCCAGCATCAGAGCACAAACCTCATGTGCAATCCTCAAAGCCAAGGTAAGGTAGAGTGCATAGGTGTGTGTCTTTTTCTTTTTTTAATGCAGTAAGGAAAAATTCTCTTTCACCTAAAATGAGTGTAGTATGTAAAGTACATGAAGAAACTGATTATTATTTTTCCATTCAATTTAATTTTAAAACTATTTAAATGAAACAGGAATATGCCTGTGTTCCTTCTTAGCTGGTTTCTTGAAACACTTTCTTCCTTATAAAGCCAGTAGCCTCCTTTCAGAAAAAGTGAACACAGTCTTACTTTTCTACCCTGTACTCCAGGGATGGATACAGAACCTGGAAACTTTTTCTATATAGGAAGGTAATGAGTCAGTGTCCAGAACCCAAAGGTAGGTCAGGACATTACCCTGTGACTTATCCTGGGATATAAATGGAGACATTGTATCAGAGAGATCTCTAACATCATTTCCCTGGGCTCTTAGGAATTTCATCAGTATCAAAAGTCTTCATCAGTGTTGAATTATTCTTTTGTTACCTCTCTCATCTTTTAATTAGAAACTCCAATACTTTGGCCACCTCATGGGAAGAGTTGACTCATTGGAAAAGACCCTAATGCTGGGAAGGATTGGGGGCAGGAGGAGAAGGGGATGACAGAGGATGAGATGGCTGGATGGCATCACCAACTCGATGGACATGGGTTTGGGTAGATTCCGGGAGTTGGTGGTAGATAGGGAGGACTGGCGTGCTGCAATTCATGGGGTCGCAAAGAGTCAGGCAGACTGAGCCACTGAACTGAACTGAACTAAGCACAGGTGCTTCACAAATTTACTTTGTATCAGAATCTTCTGGAGGAAATTGGTTAAAGAAAAGGAAAAAAAAAATCAGGTCCAGGGCTTGTCCTACTTCACTGAGCCTGTTTTATTTATTAGCTCCCCATGTGATTCTGATATACACCAAGTTTAATATGTATATGGATTCAAGTTTACTAGCAAGTCAGCTAACAAGTATCTAGTGACATCTATGGTGCAAGTAGACTACCCCACGCTTTGTTACTCTGTGACCTCCCTCTTCTATTTTACAGGGCACTCATTTTCTCTGTGGCACCTTCTTTTTCTTACTAGAGTTGAATCCTTATTAATTGTTGTGGTGGTTGTTTAGTTGCTAAGTCATGTCCGACCCTTTTGCGACCCCATGGACTATATAGCCCACCAGGCTCCTCTGTCCATGGAATTTTCCAGCCAAGAATGTTGGAGTGTGTTGCCATTTCCTTCTGCAGGGGATCTTCCTGACCCAGGGATCGAACCCATGTCTCTTGTGGGTTCAATCTCTGTGTTGGCAGGCAGCTTCTTTACCACCGATGCCACCTGGGAAGCTATTAACTATCGTATTCTCTCTATTAGATGATATTGTACTGACATCCACTTAGGTAGATGGTAATTTTGTCAATTCATGCTGAACACTTCTTGTTAACACTTTTTTCAAGAATATTCCATTGTACCATGATTAAAAATAGGCAGTAAACCATGACTATCAGAAGAATAAAGGCAAGAGGTTTATACCTGTGCATTGTGGGGGCACCAGCAATTTATTTTTGAGAGAACCTGGCTGTATTCTTTGTTTAAAAACATAAGAGCTCAGATTAGACAAAACCCTCCCTTCAAGGAGATTTCAGTCCAGTAGAACATATCCAGAAGAGTTTAGTCTGGTAGAACAGCATGGTGATTTTATTTGTTTTGGGGGGAGGAATTGATTGGATTTTTGTTTGTTTGTTTGCATTTGTTTATTTTTTTTCTTTATGGTTAAGACTTGGTGGAAAAGACTTAGTAAAGACTCAGTAAAGACATGGTAAAGACTCAGTGGAAACTGAAACTCCCAAAGGAATGATTTAGCATTTTATCTCTAATTTCTTGCCCCTAAACTGTAAATCATTGTAATAGAATATGCATTATCTTTGTCTTGTTTCTTCTAGAGATTTCCTGCTTCATTACATGTCCAAGTGTATGCAAATATTTTTATTGCTAGGAAAATGAAGTCCGTGCATTGGTCAGTTGGCTGGGATTCATGGTGCTGTGGGCCAGATTCCTCATAAATTGACATATGGCTTGAAGATCATGTCATGATACCTCAAACCTTTTATGCTCTGACTAGGAATAGCATCCCTACCACATCTTCCAGGGACTGCTGGGAAGAATAATAGCAAGTAGGAGGAATTTAGCAAGAAGAAATGATCACTTCAGTGGAAAAGTTTAGATTTAACATTGTTAGATCCCAGAAAACTATAACTTCTGTATCAGAGTTTATGCTTTCAGTGAGTTAGACACTTGAAACTGGGATCCTGACCTCTCAACTTCTATTTTGGAAGAGTTTCACCTCACCTGATGGAGATGTATCTATTTTGTGACCCAAGAATCAGTTAAATTGGTAGCCGAAGCAAAGGGATCTTCCTTTCATTTTAAATCCTTACTGCTGAGTTCCATTTCAAGATGGTTTATTCCCCTGAATATGCATATTTGTCTCCCCAACATCACTCAGGCACCAATAGAAAAAAGTTTATAAAAGTTAGAAGGCAGAACCCAAATATAGTGAAGAGAAAACGGCGGCATATACGTGGACAACAGATTGCAGCCATTTGTAGGAAACAAAAGTGAGGTAGAGGAGGAAAGAGACGAAACAAGACTGATAAGGCAGCAGCTGCCAGAGGGTGCCCTGATGATCCTCTCCAGCTGTTAAATGTGATAATTTGTAGTAAGTTGATGTGGGGCCTGCGAGACTATTCTGGAATAACAGCGCTAGATGTCTGTACTATTTAGTCAAGTTAGAGCAGCTGTAAGCAGTGTTTTTTCCCAAAGAGTCTAGACACTGACTTGCTCTATAAGCTTCACCTGGGAGCTTGTTAGAGCTGCAAATAGTGGGCTTTACCATCAGCAGAGGCCCTGGGGGCGGGGCCCAGTGGTCTGACCTTTAGCGAGCCTCCAGGTGATTCTGATTCCTACTTAGCCTTAGATCCACTGGCTTAACGCACAGTTCGGCAGATTGCAGCTCAGGGGTGGCAGTGTTCTCCTCGGCAGGAGCTTGAACCCTGAGGATAACCCCCAAGGTAGGAAAGAGGAAAGGGGGCGGCTGGTGGTGGGGAAATTAACAAATCATCCTCCCGTGTTCTCTGTTTTTTGTAGAATTCCAGCAAATAGTCATTTCCTAGGTCAAAAAAGGAAAACTATTTAAAATCAGGAATGGACTGCTTGAGAATGTCTAGAACACACAAGGCTCAGAAATTATCTCATACCTTTCCTCGGAAGTTACGTGTAGCCAAAGGAGCAGAGAGAAAAGAAAGTCGATGACTAGCAGCAGGCCTGGAACGCGGGGTAGGCCTGAGCTCTGCCAGGTGATTTCAGGCTTGGATCCTCCTTAAAAAAGAAAAAAAAACATAGTTCACTGTGTACTTTTGGGGGGCCTTCATTTTGATTGCTTTAAAAAAATAGCATCATAAGATAGTATGTCTTTAAATTGAGTTTGTTGGCACCTATTATGTTTGGGCCCCAGGCCCTGGCCTTGCTAACTGAACCAGCCCTGGCCTTGTTTCCTATCAGTTTCTTGTGGTTGTAACACGGACCATCCATAAACTGGGAAGTGAGATGGGCTTGGTACTGTTGTCGGTAAATCCTTTGCGACCCTTTGCATCCCCATGGACTGTAGCCTGCCAGGCTCCTCTGTCCGTGGAATCCTCCAGGCAAGAATACTGGAGTGGGTAGCCATGCCCTTCTCCAGGGGACCTTACCAGCCCGAGAGGTTGAACTCCTGTCTCCTGCATGGCAGGCAGATTCTTTACCACCAAGCCAGCAGCAGGGAAGCCCCAAGGGGTGTTAAACCAGTAAAAGTTTATTCGCTTATAATTCTGGGGGCCAGAAGTCTGAAATGAAGGAAGGTGTCAGCAGTTTCCCATTTTCCTCTGAAGCTCTCGGGGAGAATCTTTTTTTTTTTTTTTATTGGCCTCTTTCAGCTTCTCTTGGTACCAAGCTTATTTAATTAGCCTGTATCTCTCCAGACTTTGCTTTTGTAGTCACATTGCCTCTTCTTTTGGCTGGTGTTTTCTCTATATGATGTCTATCTCAACACTGTCCCGATGTGGCTCTTATAAAGATACTTGTCATTGGATTTAGGGCCATCCTGGATAATCTAAGGACAGTCTCATCTCAAGAGTCTTAATTACATCAGCAAAACTTTATCCATAAAAACAAAAAGGGCAACATTTAGAGGTTTGGGAGATTAGGACATGAATGTATCTTTTTTTGAGGGTGTACCGGAGGAAAATGAAGCCTACTATGAGTAGCAAAGACTGGATGCAAAGTAAGGAAAAACAAAACAAACAAAAAAACCATGAAGGAACATACCAGAAGGACACCTGTTGCAGCTGACCTGGATACAGATTAGGCCAAGACAGACTGAAGTAGAATGGAGGCCAATCTGCAGGGAAGAGAGACTTGATTGATTTGATGGAAGATTTGAAGGGATAAATGAGATTATAAATACAATTGTTTAAAAGAAAAAAGCAATGTAAATGCCTAGGAAAAAGGGAACTAGAAGAAATTTGTATACGCTACTTGGCCCATCTGCAAGCAGTATTTACATAATTTTGAAAATGTAAGCAGTGTTTAAACTTTTGGCCTTTTTGAATCCACCTATAGGATTCCCTGGTGCCTCAGACAGTAAAGAATCTGCCTGCAATTTGGGAGACCTAGGTTAGATCCCTGGATTGGGAAGATTCCCTGGAGTAGGGCATGGCAACCCACTCCAGTGTTCTTGCCTGGAGAATCCCATGGACAGAAGAGCCTGGCAGATTATAGTCCTTGGGGTCGCAAAAGAGTCAGACACGACTGAGTGAGTGAGCACATAGATGATACACAATGCATTATTGAATCTATCCTGAAAAGGTTAATTTATCTGTGGCAGGAGGTAGATAATAAAATGGAAAAGAGTGCTAAAAAGCACTGGTAAAGATAGTAGTAGTCTCTTCTTACAAACTATGAAATCAAGAAGTATTATCTATCACTGAAAGAAGAATAAGAGGCCTGGGTTATTATGTCACTTAAAACTTTCAGTGGTAACCGATATAAATAGTCCCGTTATCAATATATCGGTCGAGGAAGTGGTGATGTAAGTAAGCTAAGCACTCATCCATCACTGTGAGAAGTCAATAAATAATGTCCGACATTGATAAATTCAGGACCATCCACACTAAATAAAGCTGGGAAAGAAGCTACCAGTAGAGTTTTTAAAAGTTCCCAATGAAGAATAAGACCACTGCATTTGACATTAAGCCTTTTCTTTGTTGTTTTAAACATGCAGTTATTTTATCAGGGGCTTCCCCGATAGCTCAGTTGCTAAAGAATCCGCCTGCGGTGCAGGAGACCCCGGTTTGATTCCTGGGTCAGGAAAATCCGCTGGAGAAGGAATAGGCTACCCACGCCAGAATTCTTGGGCTTCCCTTGTGGCTCAGCTGGTAAAGAATCTGCATGTAATGGTTGGAGACCCGGGTTCAGTCCCTGGATTGGGAAGATCCCCTGGAGAAGGGAAAGGATACCCACTCCAGTATTCTGGCCTGGAAAATTCCATGAACTGTATAGTCCATGGGGTCACAAAGAGTCGGACACGATTGAGTGACTTTCACTTATATGTTAAAAATGATAGAATAACCTGTAACGTTTTCCTTGATTTTATGGTTCTGTGGTTTCAGTGTCTTTAGTCATTAGGCAACTTTTAATGAATAGTTTTTTTAAAAAATAAATTATTAATCTTAGATTGCATATTTTACTACTACTCAAAATCTGTGGATATTTTTTTCCAGTCATTTTTAAAATTTTTTTATTGACAGGCTGATACGCAATAAAATTATTTAATACAAAAACAAATAAAAATAGACATTGAGTACAATTTTGACATCTGAATCAATAGGTGTAAAATTTCTATATCTAATTTTTATAAAAGTTTCTGAAAGCTTCCTCTCAGTATGTCTGTGTGACATTTTGCCTGCATACTGGCAACACAAAGTTTGCAGACTAGGAAAATTTCAAGAGACAATTTGAGCAGTGGCCTAGTTTTATTTATTTAGTTCTTCCTTCCTTAAAAAAAAAAAAAATAAAAATGCTTCATTGTGTTTTTTAAAAGTTCCTGAAAGGGAAGAAAAATTCTTGAAAGGGAAGAGATTCTTCTCTACCCCTAAGATTGTTGAGACATTATGTTCTATTATCTTCTGAATCTTTCAGAATTTTCACACTTTACTCTTCGATATGCTTGACTTGTATATGGTGCGAGGTAGAATTTGGTTTAAATTGCCTTTATCAATATCCCTTTCGATTTTTTCCCCCTTATCGCTTGTCTTCAGCCCAGCAGGTGAGTGGGTTAAGCTTTGCCCACTGCTTTGCGCCGCCAGAGGCACTGATGGAGCATATGCCCTGTCCAGGATCAGGGTCCCTTAATGCAGGTTATGACTCTGGGCTGTGTCTGCGTCCTCTCCGTCTGTCCTCACATCAGGAACATGCCGCTTTGGTTACTGTAGCTTCCTATTTTGTTCTTCGTTCAAGTTTGTCTTGGCTTTTCCTGGGCCTTTACATTTCTTCAAAATTTTAGTTGATTTTGAAGGTTTCCTTAAGAAAGTTGTTGGGATTTTGGTTGTAATTGCATTGTTATAAATGTTTTAGAAGATAGTCATCTTTACATTTTTTACAGTCCTGACCTTTCCAATATCATCTTCTTATTATTTTTTGTTCTGGTCTTTAAAACTCAGTTTTGAAGTCTATTTAATTATAGAAGTCTTTTGAAACTTTCTGTAGATTTATTCCCGTATAACATGTATTGTTGCTAATATTTTAAATAGTGCATTCAATTTCATCTTTTATTTGCTTTTTAAAAGGACTCCCTCCCTGGGTAGATAAAATAGATTAGATAGATTAGATAGGCAGAACCAATCCAAGAATCTAGCTCAATTCTTTTTAATTCTAATAACTTAGCTTGACATTCTTTTGAACTTTAAAATTAGAAAATTAATATAATTTTATCATTTGTAAAAATGTTATTAAAGCAGATTGTTAGGTAATATCTTTCAAAATATGTGACCTATGAAGAGAAATATAAAGACCCGACCAGTTGAAAGATTCAGACTCTGTTACCTGATATTGATAGGTATAAGTTGTTGAAGAGTTGAATTTTATAGTCAGTATTTGCTGAATAGGTGTTTTACATAAGTACCATAATAACTACTGTAAGGGGCTGCCTTCCTTCAAGGAACTCACATTGGAGGGAGCAATGTATCACTGTATTTATGCAGAAGCCACCAATTTTATAGTCCACCCATTCGTTTGTCCTCCAGCCTCCAATGTTATTGCTCATTTCCTCAATATAGTATGGGAATTTCATTTCATTGGCCTGCAGTGTAGTTCAATAAATACAGGTCTTGGCGAAGAAGGCTTTGTCTCTACTTGAAATGCGATATATTTTAGCTTTCAAGGCATTGAATTTTATGAATTTTCATTTTTTATAAAGCCCTCATCGATTTGAGACTGATGTTATGTCTATCTATTTATATGTGAAAAGAATAAAGAAAACTTGCATTATGGTGTTCTTTAAATACCACCAGGACATTTTTAAAGAGCTGGGTAGTTGGAGAATGACTTCTCTCGTTATTGATTGAATGTACAAGGAGAAACTTCAACAATAAGAAACAATGGATGATTTAAAAAAAAAACATAATTTCTGAAGGATGAAAAGGACCATTTTCCCATGAAGGCAGTCAGAATAAAATACAATTGAGTAGAAGGAGAAGTAGGAAAGTAAAGGACCTCTTAAGTTAATACATTCTAGAACTAAGCACAAAGGTGCTTCTTGAACAAAAGGACCTTTACAAATGAAGGTACATGTTAGAAAGGATTTTTTCAAAGGATCCCCATTTAGTTCAACAGGCTGCTTCAAATGTAGTGCATTTTAAAAGCTTGGAAGTAATCAGCCTCTAGAGAATCAGAGAGGAGGGTGTTTAGTATTTAGTGTTATCGTGGAAACTTTGGTAACATAGGTTAGTTTGTGGCATCTGCTTTGAACTGACCTTGTGATTCTGATAGTATTTAGAAATCAGGAGTGGAAATTTGAGCCTCTTAATTTTTACTTCCCCCTTTCTCTTGATTTCCTACAATTCTCACCTCAGCCAAGGCTGCTTCTGATTCTGGATGTCCTAGTGTTCCATGTCTGTGCCTAACGCTCTGCTTTGATCTTAACTTCTTGAACTATACCCTCACCCATCTTGGTCAAGCACTTGCATTAAATCCCACACGTGCAGACTGGAGTCTGGAGGACAGAGGCCTGGTGGCACGCGTCTTTCTTTATGCATGCTCTCCACTGCGGCCTCCTAGCTGCTGACCTCTGGATCTGACCTCTCTGATTAAGAGTGACTTCCTAGACCTGGTCCAGGGTTTCCCAGGTGGCGCTCGTGGTAAACAATCTGCCTGTTAATGCAGGAGATGTGGGTTCAATTCCATCCCTGAGTCAGGAAGTTCCCCTGGGGTAGCAAAATGGCAAGCCACTCCAGTCTTCTTGCCTGGAAAATTCCATGGACAGAGCAGACTGGCCGGCTACAGTTGATGGGGTTGCAAAGAGTCGGACATGACTGAGCCCAGCACACACCGCAGCAGACCCGGACCACTGACTGTATTCTGCTTGGCTTTATCTGAGCCTCCTTGCTCCCCTCTAAGTTACTGTGTGCGGGAAATAAACATTGCCAAAATTAGGACTTTTATCCCCAGTACTCCTTTAGGAGAGAAGTCAACTTCAGGACAATTTAGGGGCATTTCTGCCCCATTATGCTCTCTCACAGATATTTTGATTTTAAAACCTGACACTTTACCTAGAAGAATTCGGTGACAGGTTTGCCTAGGAGGGTAAATCATCACTACTTTATTACATCACACAATCCTGGTGAAAGGCTTAAATGTCTTTGGACAGATGGTACCCTCTGAGATTCAAGGAAGCTAGAATCAAGGGACCATACTGATTCCCTGTGTTCAGATGTTTCTAAAAATACGTTGCGTGTCATAATGAAAATAGACCTACACTGCAGATACTTTGAGAGAATAAGCATAGCTTTAGAGTCTGTTTTCCATTTAAGTGAATGAAAATTATGCAGGAAATTCCATTTATATAGGCCGTCAATTTAAATGAATTAGACATCCCTACGTGCTCCTCTGACAACTGCCCTAGAAAGTCATTTTACATCTCTTTAAACTTGTCGAGCACATAAGCATATGTTTGTCCAGAGTCCCAAATAATTTATTTTCACTCTGCTTCTACTTTTATAACACAAAAGTACATAAAAATTGCTATTACTTCTCACAGGGCAGCTTCATTTTACTCTCAGTATCCTCAGGCGTGTATGATAAAAATTACTGTTAATGATGTGACCTGAGGCCTGACAAGATCCTATAATTCTTTCTGAATCTTTATAAAAAGTAAATTGTGCACAGCTTAATTTTAAAGTGAATTTTATTGTATTATCGGCAAAAGGCACTCTCCTGTTCAAAAGATGTTCTCGATACCAAAGCTTGCTCTCAGGCGTTTGGTAAACAGTAACTTAACTAGAGTGCTCTAAATATAGGACCTTACTGAGACTGCTTGTAGATTCTATTTTACTTTACCTTCTAGGGTAATACAGTTTTTGTTTGTTTATAAAATATCTTAGTATCCAGCTGTGGCAAACTGTTGGTTAATTTTTTTTCTCCTGGCTGGAGGAAGTAGCAGGCTAGGATTTGGCTGGTTCTGAGAGACCTCAGAAAAACTTTGTATGTACTGTCAATGGTGCTGCCTTTTGCAGAAACTGTAAATCCTTTCTGACTTGGAAGGAAGCTATTCTAGTTGGTCAAGGATTTGTGTGTGTGTCCTTGGGTCTTTTCATGCTGGGTAAAAGAAAATGAAGAATGTGAGGAATATCGAGGAAAAGATAAGAGGAGGAGATAGTGAGGAGGAAAGGCTTTATTTAGAGTGAAAGTCACAGGTGTGAAGACTTTTTTTTTAATGTTTGAAATAAAACAGGAACTGCTATTGCAAACTCATATGGAATGTCCTTGTGTCATGAAGCTCAGTAAATAGAGACACATTTCTAAAGCTCTTGAAATCAGAAACCCACTGCTCTGTGACTACCTGGTACTTAAATGGACCTGTAAATATTCAGTAGAACACAGTCCTCAGTCTTAGAATCTAGGTAATAGGTTATGCTTCTCTGCGTTAAACTGCAACAGACAGTAGTAGGGCTTGAGTTTTGAAAAACCTTGCAACACTAAACCCCTCACATTGTAGAAAAGGAAAACCTGAAACTTGATCAAAGGTAAAACTGTGCCTTTTGTTTTGTGGCATGGTACAATTTTGCTTATGGGCGTACTTGTGACACGGAAGCATGAAGATGCGTAGGCAGAGGCAGGGGAGGTTGTGTGACTTACACAATCCTGCACAGCTACTAATGGGGCACAATTAGAATTTTAACTCGGGTCAGCCTCATACTGAGACATGCTTGTAACCACAGTAGGCTCCATCCAGTAATTCTGGCAATTGTATTAGAGTTTCTAACCCCACTTTCAAAATATTCCTGTGTATCCCATCTGGTATCCACTGATCAATATTTGAGAAGCCATTTCAAATACCTTGATGGATTTCTGTTACAGGGAATGGAGTATTCATTTTTTAAATTAACGCTCAGTTGTGTCTGATTCTTTGCGACCCTCATGAGCTGTAGCTTGCCAGACCTCTCTGTCCATGGGATTTCCCAGCCAAGAATTCTGGAGTGGGTTGCCATTTCCTTCTCTGGGGGATCTTCCCAACCCAGGGATCGATCTGCATTGGCAGACGGATTCTTTACCACTGGGTCACCAGTGGACACCAAATAATCCTCCAAGTTGTTAATACAGCTTAATTCTTAGTACTTTGGGATAGTCGTCTTCATTTTGACTCACTACCAAATTTAGCTACTTGCTACCAAAATAGCCACCAAATTTCCATGACATAATAATTGTCAGTAACATTTGTTGAATTACCTTAAAGAATATTCCTGGGTTATACTTCTATTTCAGTATGTGCTAATAATAATACTCATTATCTGTTAGTGTTTAGTGAGTTAATAGAGCTAGTGTTTTAGAGTTAATGATGAGAAAAGGCTTTCTTGAGTCCTACTTCATATGTGCATGCTATGTCACTTCAGTCGTGTCTGACTCTCTGCGACCCTGCAGACTGTAGCTGCCAGGCTCCTCTGTCCATGGGATTATCCAGGCAAGAATACTGGAGTGGGTTGCCATGTCCCCCTCCAGGGGATGTTCCCTACTCAGGATGTACCTTCAGTAATACTTGTTATGTAAGCCTAAGTGTTCTCTAGCTAGGACTCTGATCCTAATGCCTGTAGGCTCCCATGCAATGTGATATGTGATGTTTTAATGAATCGTTAAATGAAAGTGTACTTCAATATTTCGACTTTTTGTGCAGTCTTTAAGGACAATGGTGGAGTAAAAGATAGTGTTCTGTTTTTAAGTGAGAAATACTTGGAGATGCGCTACAAAAAAGGCATTCCCAGTGGTGTTAGAGCAGCATGTTATCTTTGCAATGTATCCTTTATTCCTTGACTCAAAGTATCATTCTGAAGGTGTATAGATGAATACAAAAATGATAATATGTGTGATGATAGATTGCCATTCCTCTCAGATGAAAATGGTGCTGATGGTATGATTAGATGCATACATAAATCAGTTTGAAAAAAAAATTTGTGATAGCATTTTCAGCTCTACACAGATGTATATTTTACAAATCAGTGACTGCTAATAAATAAGAAAACATACATTTTATTAACATTTCACAATGTATTCAGAAGTAGGTTTTGTTTCTGAGAGACTGCAAGCAGAATAGATTAAAAACACCCAGAGTTGTTGTTTTCTGTTTTGCGTGTGTGTGTGTTCCCTAATGTATCAGTTAGCTTTCCCTGTATAGCAAACCATCTCAGAACTCAGCGGCTTAAAACAGCTGTTTAATTCATGATACATTCAGCTGGCTGGGGCCGGTGGGGGTTGCGGGGTGTACAGTTTTCCTGGTCTGAGCCAACTGGATTGGTTCGCTCATGAAACTGCAGTCATCTGATGTCCTGGTGGGGGTGGCTTGCTCATGATACCTTTGGATGGGGAGATGGGGCTTCTCTCCAGGTCTTGTCCTCCAGCAAGCCAGCTTGAATTGTTCGCCTGGAGGTCCCATAGAGATTGCAGGGTTCTAAGAGTTGGGGTCCAAGTCTACAGGGTGTGTCTTCTGAGCCATAGCTTGGAGTTCACGGAGCAGCTTCTGCTACATTCTGTCCATCAAAACATCACAGAACCTGTGATCCTTGGGGCAGAGGAATATCCTTCTCTCTTTGATGCGGGGGGAGGGGGGGTGGAATACTGTGACCGTTTTTACAGCTTACCACAGCTAATACTGCAATTCTCAGAGCAGTGTCCTCAGGAAGTAGAGTCTTTTAATCATAACCATAACGGCTAGTGCCTACAGAACATCCTCTGTGTGTGCAGCCCTGTGATAAATGCTTTCTATGGATTAACTCGGTTAATTTTCACAGTGATCTAAAACAGATTTTTCCCCCCACTTTCCATAAGGAAACTTGGTCATAGAGGGGGTAACTGTTCTGCAAGATATAAAAGTTCTCCCACCCGAGGACCTTTGTCATGTAATATCTGTTAACATCTTACAGGACAGTAGCATTCTATGAAATCCAGTTTGGAAAATGATGAAATATTTATTGTACTTAGGCTTCAAACTGGGAACCAGATCACCTCAATTTGATAGCAACTGTAGCTCTGTTACTGAGTATATTAAGTTGTATGCAAAATATCTTTATTTTCTTCTAAGTTTCTTCTAAGTTTGCTTGTTTGTACAAAAACCAGTGGTCACATATAGTTGTGAGAGCTGTGGGTTGTAAAGAAGACTGAATGCCGAACAACTGACGCCTTTGAGCTATGGTGCTGGAGAAGACTTCAGAAAGTCACTTGGACAGCAAGGGGATCAAACAAGTCAATCTTAAGGGAGATTGATCCTGAATATTCACTGGAAGGACTGATGCTGAAGCTGAAGCTCCAGTATTTTGGTCATCTGATGTGAACAGATGACTCGTTGAAAAAAATCCCTGATGCTGGGAAAGATTGAGGGCAGAAGAGGAGGGTGTCAGCAGATGAGATGGCTGGATGGCATTACCAATACAATGGACATGAACTTGGGCAAACTCTGGGAGATGGTGGGGGACAGGGAGGCCTGGTGTGCTGCGGTCCATGGGGTTGCAAAGAGTTGGACACAACTGGGCGACTGAACACCACCACCACCAAAAACATAGACTCTGTAGATGTGTGAAAATCAAGCCAGTTTTGTGTCTGATTCCCCTCAAGAGGTTTGAACCAAGTTTATTCACTTTGCAGCGTCCTACCTCCTCTTTCATCCTCCTCCTTTCCCTCTCCTCCCTTCCCCTCCCTCCTCCTCCTCCCCTTCCTCCTCCTCCTCCAACCCTTCCTCCTCCTCTTCCCCTTCCTCCTCCCCTTCCTCCTCTTCCCTTTCTTCCTCCTCCTCCTCTTCCCTTTAAACCACCCTCTTCTTTTCCTACTGACATCTGCCTGAGCAGTAACACAGTATTAACTATTACTGATAGTTGGCAGACAGTACTATAGCATGGCAATATGATACTGAGTGAAATTACACCTATGTCAAATTGCTTATGAATCACTTACTTGAATAAAGTCAAATGAGAACGAATCCACACGCACATACCCACACCCAAACGCACACAAAACCCAGCCATACAGATGAGGCAGGAGCTTGGCCAAAGCTGTCTCAGCTCTTCAGTGTTTAGTATCTACTATTATTGCTGCTATCAGAGAACTAGTCTTGAGGCATTCTGAAATCAAGATTAGGTTATACATGGGTTTATGTACAGGTAGAGGAAGTAAGTTTCATTAAGAAAAAAGTGCCTGTGTGTGTTTGTGTGTATATGTATCTTCTATCTTAGAGACTCAGCACGTTCATTTAACCCATGTGCTCATTGGCCACTGGAGGAGTTTGAAAAAGGATAAGTAATAACATAATACTACCAGTGTAAATGTCAGTGATAGGTCCTCAAAGCAATGTGATGAAATTGATACTGTTATAAATGCAGACTAGGAGAATGAGAAACGTAATGTGTTTTAGTCATAATCACACGAAGAGTAAAAAGATGAGATCTGAACCTGAGTTTGTTTAACCAGAGGTTCTAGAACTTAAGGAGTGAGTAGAGTAATAGAGATACAGTGTGTTCACTATGCATGGCCCTGAGCTACAGACATATGTACTCTGTGATGGAGTGGCCAGGGCCTCAGGTTGCTATGCGCTGAGCTGTGGCAATACTTCAGTGATCCTAATTTTCAATCTTGTTTCCTGGGCATGGAACCTTTGTGCAGGAGGAATGGCACATGGTTATATGGGTAAATGGAGGAGGTCCTTGAACTTGAACCCATCCTAATCCAAAAACTCAGATATTTAAAAAAAAAAAAAACACAGACACATGACCAGAAGGAACTCTTAGCAAAACTTTGAAAGCTAAGAAATCTGCTGAGAGAAAAATCCAGCAGATCCTAACCCAAAGAGAAAAAGCTTGAACATGGAGCATGGAACATGCCAGTCTTTCTTGTATTTTGGCCTGGGGGTGAAGTGGAGTTGCACATTTAGAGGATGTCTGAATAAAATTGGAGCCCTGTGTAGCAGCTGTGGCTGGATGCAGTCCAGGGTATCTGGAGGACCATGGGCTGCCCAAGTTGGTTCTGGGAACCCCAGAAATAACCAAGACTCAGCCCGAGGTCACATTGTAAGGCCCTGGGACTCTATGTAAGGAATGGGGGCTACTCACAGGCAACCACAGTTGAGCCCTTGGCTGTTTAGATCACATTGTTATTAAACATGGATATACACACATATACATGTGTGTCTGTCATTACTTCATTACCATTTTTTGAGGCACCACTAAACCTAACACTGATTATTATTTTTTTTTTAACTTTCCATTTATCCTATTTAAGCTTAGAGTCTTGTTCCTCCTCCATCTGACTAGTTCTGCTTAGCAGATTATTGCATTCAATACGTGTTCACTAAATGAATGCATGAATGAATAGAACAGACCTATTTTTATTTATATATATTTATGTACATCAGTTGGCAAGAGATGTAAATGAGGCCAATTTCTAAGCTATTGCCTAGAATTTTAAAGGCTAACATTTTGCTTTACCTCCTTGAACTCAGATTATCTCTTAATAGCCAAGGATAAAAATGTGTTTCTCAAGATGGTGGAAAATCATATCAGAAAATCATCTAACAAGGCTGATACCTCCCCATCCTACATAAATCAGCTTTTCCTAGAGACTGGGGAGGAAGTATTCCATTTTGGTTTTTCCAAGGGAGGAAGACAAATACAAAAACCTGATGAGCTGATGATCCCAGTGAAGGAATTCTGGACTTGCTTCCCTAAGAGCCAGACTGATGTTCTCCTCAGCAGCATACTTACATGCATCTTCCTAAATTACTGTTTCTAAAATGTTCATCTTTCACACGGAGCTTTATACTGTGTACATCACTGTTCTTTTTGAAGCATTGGAGAGACAAGAAAAGACTTGTTCACTTATATTTAGACTGTGTTTCTGTAAAGAACAATTTTGAAGACTTAGATCATTGGTTAGGAGAATGAGTGTGGTCCAGTTAAAGATTCATAAGTGATGTTGTAACATCTATCTAAGAGGCCATTTGGTTTCTTCAAGAAGTACTACAGACCCAGGAAACTAAACTCGATCAACTAGGGATAGACCAGACAATGAAGACTCAGGTCTACAAAGCAATACATGTTAGGAGATAGGAGTTAAACTTTTATGAAAACCATAAATGATGATAAGACTGAAATCACTTCTATTAGAATATGCATTAAAGCTAATTTGTCATATCCAGCTCTGAGAACCCATGGACTGTAGCCCACCAGGCTCTTCCGTCCATGGAATGCTCCAGACAAGAATACTGGAGTGGGTAGCCATCCCCTTCTTCAGGGGATCTTCCTGACCCAGGGCTTGAACTTCGGTCTCCTGCATTGCAGGTGGATCCTTTACTATCTGAGCCACCAGGGAAGTCAAAACTAATCAAAGTAGAGATGACCCTGCTCATCTTCCTGCATTATAGAAGAGACTAAGCTTCACTGCTTAGGAGGGTGAGATTTAAAGAGAACTCCTCCCAACCAAAGCAAAGTAGCTAATTGAATTGGTGAGACCCAAGTTCTACGGGGTCACCTGTTCACCAGGTAATAGGACTATATCAACACAAAGTCATGCAAATGTTTCTGAGTCTCCATTTTGCAACTCCCTGAGTTTGTGGAACAAATCTGCATCTCCACATATGTGACCAAGTACCTCAAGTTTCCAAACCAAGTTTTCATGGGGGTAGGGGAGAGCAGGGAGAGTTTCATGGTGTAGGCTTGGGATGGGAATTGAGCCCAGATGCTGAGCTCTCTGGCAACTCTGCCATTCCCATTGGCGTTTTCATTAATGATTTCAAAGGACCCTGCTGAAGGAAGTATTACCGTATTCCACAACTCCGAGTGGCATGCTTCATATCTGAGACCATGTGAATGCCATAAAGGCACACCTTGCATGGTCCTATATTTCAGTCTGGGTTAAAGGGGAGCGTGAGCAGTTGTACCCCCAATACTTCCAAGATGTTACAATTTAGCAGTAACAACAGTTGTTAAATGTATTCCCATCTCAGCATATGTCAAAGCCTGTTAAACACTTTATATCCTTTATAGTGCTTAGTACCTACGACTTTAGACGTTATTTCTGTTTAACATGTGCAGAAGCTGAGGCTTAGAGAGGAGCGTCACTTGAACAAAGTCACACCATTTGTAAGTGAAAGGTCATGATTTAAGCCCAAGCCATCCGCAGCCAAAACCTGTGCTCTTTTTCCCTGAATACATGTGCCCCTGACTTATAAAATGCTTTCATGCAAATTAATCCTTAAACTCAGCTGGATCAGAAGGATCAGAGCTTTATTGACAAGAAAGATGAGAATCCAATGTTTGGTAATTTCCCCTAAGGTCAGGTAACTACAGATTCTTAGCTAAAGCCTCAATGTTATTTATTTTTTTTTTTCAGTTCAAGTCTGGTGTCTTTTTTTTCTTCAGTTGTCCATTTTCTGTCTTATGACAATAGATGCAGTACACAAACTTTTTTTTTTTAATCAGCATAGAATTTTCGAAATCTAGCCTCTGCTCCTAAGTGAATGTGTAATTTTAAGCAAATAACTTAACATCTCTGAGCTTCTGCTCCCTTTCTAAAATAAGAATAGCAATACAGCTGCAACACAGATATATTGCAAGATTTACACTAAATTGTAAACATGCTTGCTAGCCACGGGCCCAGTGCATTTTAGATCCTTAATGTATAATCTCTTACTTTTCTTCTGTCCATCCATTTCAACTCAAATGGGGTGGTTTCAGGACAAAGTACAACTTATATAACCAAGTAAAAAAGCTGTATAATTTCTATAGCTGGCAGCAAAATTCATCTCTGGAAGGAAACTTGGTGTCAAAATCTTAAGCATTTGTGGAAGGTTTGACTCCGAGGGCATAGATGTCAGCAGGAAACCCAGCTCTAAAAAGAGTGAGTTAGGTGTTTCTGGATGAGAAAATTATAGGAGTGTCTATTTTGGCTACCACAAAGGGAGGAGAGAAGAGAAGAAAGGAGAAGGTGGGAAGGAGAGAGGGGCGGGGGGTGGGGGGTTGGGGGAGACAAGGACATGCGTCTCTAGGGAAAGTTGTAGAAGGGTGTTTTAAAAATGGGCAGTGTATTGTTCAATTTAAAGCTTTCTGTATTAATTTCTTTTAAACTCTACCGAAAAGTCAAATTTCAGTAAAAATCTCCGTGCTCATGAAGACATGTGCTGTCTCATCTGGATTTCCATAAGGAAGAACAGAAGCACATGGTTGGAAATCAAAGAGATCCCGAGAATGTCAGGCACCTTGGCAGCCTCAGAAATCTGGAACCTTGAGGGCCCAAGAAAATTTGAGGGCAGTCTCAAGAGTTAGACAGTTCCCAGAGATGTGTGAGTTGCACAGTTATTTGAAAGTCTGGTTAAAGTCAGTGAACCATTAGATGCTTCTAATATCAATGTGATTTAGATACATTTGGAGGGGACAAACTGAAGATATTCAATTGCAGATTATTAAGGAATTTTAGGAATATTAGAAACACAACCCTAAACTGTTGACATTGGTGTAGAATGAGATAAGACATTTCCTCCTTTAGACAATCTTGGCTTGAATAGACAGTAGAGTTTGCTCTGGTGGGTCATACCTGACTCTCTTTTGTTTATTTGATAGACTTCATTTTTTAATTGGTGGATAATTGCTTTACAGTGTGGTGGTGATGTCTCCTGTATAAGAACGTCAGTCAACCAGAATTACACATATATCCCTGCCTTCTTGTGCCTCCTTCCCACCCGCCCCCCGCCCAATTTTACCCTTCTGTAAACTTCATTTTAAAGCAGTTTTAGGTTCACAGCAAAATTGAGCAGAGAGTTCGTTCCCAAATACCCACCAGGTTCCCCTACACACAGCCTCCCCTACTATCAACATCGTCTACCAGGTGGTACATTTGTTTCAGAAGATGAACCTACATTGACCTATCATCATCCAAAGTCTGTAGTGTACATTAGGGTTCACTCTTGGCTAATCTCCTTTATTTCTCATCTATAGATTTCTATCAAATTACTGGGTAGTATGGGGAGACGCCGTGTCAGAGCCCAGGTCTGGATAGGTTGTTGATGACCAAGTATACAATATAGCCAATTCCAAGCAGATGACCTGACTCAGCTGTGAAATTAATACATTCATTCGTATTATTCGTTTGGTCAAAGAGAAAGTCAGAGATATAAATACAAACATACATGCTGGATTGTTTTAAAATAATGACAACACTATCCAGAGCAAAGCTATTAGTTCAGTGAGGGATCACAGGAAGAGGTCGCTGGAGGCTCTAAAGGAAGGAGAAACATTATTACAACTTTGTCCTCAGGATCTGGCTTTTCATTAAATATCAGCCTGAAATAAATCAATTCCATCATATTCCTCTTTTTTGCCCCTGGACTGGTTTTTACAAGAATCATAATAATCTTATAACACTTGATATTTTTACCGCTTCCACTGTAAACAGGCGTTTATCCTTCTTATAAAATGCTGCTTTAACATAGGTGCAGATTTAGGAGTTACGCGATTTTGTATTTTCCTGTTATGAGTGAGGGATATCCAATTACACACCTCCTTTCTCAATCTTCCCTGGGAATGTATGGGAAAGAGTTCACCCACTGGTGGTTAGGTCTAGGCCACAGAGTCCCATCCAGATTCCTTTTCATGTGTTAATTCTGACTGATGCCACATTAAATGGTTGTGGGAAGGGGAGGGGCAGGAGTGGGAGGGGTTAGGCTCTGCTGTTGCTATGACCACTAAGGCCTTGTGCTGCTGAAACCCACATTTGACTTCAGTTCTGATGCTGTGATGTAGTTATGCCCCAGAAGACTTCCCTTTGTATATAGGATTTCTGAAGCTTAGATTCCTGAATGAGAACTGGTAGAAACACAAGCGCACACCTCCCCAGTTAGGAAGGTCCACTTTTAGGCACTATCCACCTTATTCTTCTGGATTTTTAAATCAGAATATCAGTTTGATGTTGATCTTGTCTATTCACGGTGGCCTTTTACCAAACGATGTGTTTGTCATTTACCTAAACCATTAGAAAGCACTTCATAAGTAACATTCTGGCGGAAAGTCTGTATTTCTGCATGACTGACTGTATCAGCCAAGAAAACATGTGATGTTTTTGCACTGCACCAAAATTGTCTCAAAAGCCTTGCTGTTACTCAGTCACTCAGTCATGTCCGACTCTTTGCGACCCCATGGACCCCAGCATGCCAGGCTTCCCTGACCTTCACCATCTCTTGGAGCTTGCTCAAACTCATGTCCATTGAGTTGGTGATGCCATCCAACAGAGGATCTCATCTTCTGTCACCTAAACTGAACTAAAACATTTGTCAAGAATAACAAAATGCAAAATAGAATACAAGTCCATAAATTATTTCATATCTTAACCTAAAGATGGTTTTTCATATTATTATTTAAAAAGAAAAGGAAAACCAGCATGGTCAGAGAAAAGATACGAGCAAAAATTCCCTGTTTTAGAAAGAACAAGGAAGAACACTATTTCCCAAATCCATAAATCCAAAGGAATATCTACTGCCACTTGCTGGAGGCAAACAAGGAGGTCATGCTATTATATGGATACTTTGCTTCAATTGCAAAAACTCCTTAGATTCTGCTGATTCAGTGAAGCTGTGCTTACATTTGAGGTGGTTTTTTCACTCTCCTTCTATTGCTAGTTGCCTCTCTCCTTCATGGTTTCTTCTTCTTTTCTGAATTTTCTTCCACCTGGTTTGGTCCCATGCGATTTTGCTCTTGTTCAGGCGTTAAAGCGTGTCCAATCCTTTGCCACCCCGTGGACTGCAGCACACCAGGCTTCCTTGTCCTTCACCATCTCCTAGAGGTTGCTCACACTCATGTCCTTTGAGTCGGTGATGCCATCCAACCATCTCATCCTCTGTC
This sequence comes from Cervus elaphus, assembly GCF_910594005.1. NCBI lineage: Eukaryota > Metazoa > Chordata > Mammalia > Artiodactyla > Cervidae > Cervus > Cervus elaphus. The sequence continues at coordinate 54,713,944 of NC_057841.1, forward strand.
ACCCCCTTCTCTTCCTGCCTTCAGTCTTTCCCAGCATCAGGGTCTTTTCCAGTGAGTTGGCTCTTGGCATCAGGTGGCCAAAAGTAAGCTTCTCAATTGACTTGCTGGCCAAGTAGGGCACTTCTTTAAGCTGTAAACCTTTGGCAGTGTGATCTTAAAGTATTTCCACTTTCAACTTTAAGTATACATCTACAAAAACTAATGCCTCAATAATAACTGGTTCCTAGTGGACTCCACATGTTGAACAACTGGTAATTGTATTTCTATTGGTATTATTGACTGTTATCTCATATCTCACTGCTTTGAGGTACAGCAAGATACAGAAGGAACTGCCAAAAATGAGAGCAAAAATTTGATCATGTCCTTGGAAACATTCAAAATGTGGCATTTTAGTAAAAAAAAAAAAATATGAATAAAAATATTATGATTATCCTTTTAATCTCTTTTAATATAGCCAGTTTGTTGTTATTCAGTCATTAAGTTGTGTCTGACTCTTTGCAACATTATGGACTGTAGAACAACCCTCAAATATGGTTTAAACAAAATAAATCAGAACGACCGCATGTTATCATCATCACTGCATAAGAAAAAGGGCTTTTTAGCAACCAAGAAAATAAAGGGAATATATTCTCAAGAATGGAACCTCACTTTTATTAATTAAAATGACACAAATCAGACAGTTTTAAGATTACAAAAATCATCACGTTTTCTTAGTTTTTAAAAAAATACTAGTACCAGATGAAAACATGAAGATAGGTCCACTTCTTAAAGACTAAAGGAGACATAACAGGTGCACCGCTTGTGGACAGAAGAGTCTAAAGCAAGAAGAGCCAACCCAGTGGGCGAGCGCCTCGGTGAATGGGCCCTGAGTCAGACAGCTGGCGCCCAGAGGCATTCTGATTTAACATCTGAAATGGAAGATAATGGGCAACTATAAAGACAAAACAGCAGGAGGCCCTAAACAGAAGTGTCAGGACAATGTGAGGTATAAAGGAAGGGACATATAAATAGCTGATCAACTGAAAAACGTGCAAGTCACTGAACTCAGAGTAAGGTCTTCATTTGGAGGAAAAAGTTTCCCTGATAACTCAGGTGGCAAAGAATCTGTCTGCAATGCAGGAGACACCAGTTTGATTCCTGGGTCGGGAAGATCCCCTGGAGAAGGGAAAGGCTACCCACTCCAGTATTCTGGCCTGGAAAATGCTATGGACTGTATAGCCCATGGGGTTGCAAGGAGCTGGACAAGACTGAGCGACTGTCGCTTTCACTTTGGAGGGGAAAAAAACCAAAAAAACTTCTGACCTTCTTCCCACAAAGGATCAGTTCAAAGCATACAGATACATGTGAAAATTGAAAAATTATCATCATCTCTAGTTTTCTTTGAGGTATTATAAATAAAAATGGTAACCTATGAATAATATTAGGTAACATTGCTTTTATGTTTTATATTTACATAATTACTTTAAAAATTCACTTATGATGGTATTGAGTATGTGATGAAAATACCAAATTAGGTTGTGTGGGTGGTATTTTTTTAGAGTGTTGGGTTAACTATATGGATGAGCTAAATGATTTTAAAGAAAGCTGTCATAAAGTGATTGAAGAGAATGCTTATACTTAACAGCATTGGTTCAGATAAAAGTAATAATAATGGGCAAACAACTTGTCTTACAGAAATTAATGTTGGAAAATGAAATCACATTGTATTGGGGAGGTGTTGATAACTTACTAAAACCACTAGGGAAAACTAATGTTTTCATTTAAGGGTGCAGATAAATTTATTTTCATACATTAAGTTGTATAGTTAGTGAATTTCCTTTTTTTTTTTTTTTTAACATTAGAAAAGAAGTAAACACTTTTAGCACTGCCAGCAAAATTACAATCTTACTAAACATAAAAGAAAAGGAATCGATATGGGAAATTACAACAAGAGAACATATTTCTATATAGTTTTTCATTATTTTTATCTAAGATCAGAATAGACAGATTTTCTTTTTAAAAGATATTTTTGCTTCAGTCCCAGCTCAGCTCTCCTATATAATTTACATCAATCACACTTTCAATTACTTTTATCTTATCAACAAAAGACATTTGGTGAATCTGAGGAAAGAAAAAAAAAAATTGAATGCCAACCAAACTTCCAAATTAATCCACTCTGAGTGTTCTTTTTGCAATCTTAATTTATGTTTTGTATTTTTAGAAATAAGAAAACCTGAAATTCTTTCAAAAAGCAACTTTTTAGAATCTGCCATTAGTAAATTGGATTAGGACTCAGGACCAACAAGATCTATGAAAGTGGTTTGAGAAGAAAAATAACTTGATTATCATAAATAGAAGGTTTATTGGATTAGGAGGAAATCACTCTATGTTTCAGATTAACTGAACATGATTGAATTCAGTTTAGAGCATTTTTCTTTTCAATATGTAGGGTTATAAAATGGAGTGTTTATAGCTTACCTCAGTTATTTTTCCTGATTATTTTCATTATGTATTTTATGTATATTTCACTTAATATCTTTCATAAAGATATATTTTCTTAGAAAATTATATATCCTCCCCAGTGATAAATGTGTATGTGTATCCATTATACAAATACACATATATCATATATGTATGCGTGTATATATGTTTATATATTATTATACACACAGTACTATAGATTAAGATTGACAAGTTAATTGTTATTTCAGGCAAGAGAGAAGACAAGCAACTCTAGAACAACTAATAATTCTCTTCATATTAATTTTTGTCTTCAAGGTGGGCATAAGGACTATAACAGAAAGGCAGACATTTCTATATTGTGTTTCACCTAAATCTTAAATCCCAGAGAAGAGGGTAATTGGCAGGAAAGTATCCTTCAAGGGCAGTTCTTTCATCTTAAAAAGACAATGGTTTGGTTGGATGGCTAAAACCCTTTGTGGAACCATAGATCACGTTTATTTTGAAAGCTCAAGGGCATGCATTTCCAGAAAAGCAGTGGTTAAAAGTTTCCAGTTAATTAAAGTGAATGCACATAATCAGGGTCTGGAGCTTGAGCCGTCTCACACTGCATACTCGCTAGTCAGGTGCTCCAAGGCAAAGCTCTATTAAAATTCAACAGATATTAACAACTGCTGAACACCTTTGGGCTGAGAGTGTGATGGTATAGCAGATCAGGAACTTAAGCCTCTGGGTAAAGACAAGCCAGAATTCTGTGGGTGTTCACAATAATTACCAGGATTCAGCGGGCAGAAATTCTAGTCTCCTGAAATTACACAGCATGGATGGTCTACGCAGAGCTGCTACTCTGAGTCTTTGCAGAGAACAGAAACATATATTTATGAAACCCCTGTGAAGACAATAAATAGGCCGAAAATGTGTATGTTTAAGGAAATAAGCTTATCTTGGTTCTCTGCGATGAAGCTGAACTTAATGACCTGTGAAAATCTTTCCCTGTAAAATGGCACATGATTCCAGGATAGTCTTCTTGCTTATTAGCCTTTTGGTTTTCTAGGACAGTTAGGCACTGATGCCTAATTTTAGTGACTCTGGCCTGTCAGAGATTGAGAAGAACAGGGGAGAAGTATGTTTTCCTTAAACCTCTTAGGGTTCCTGGCTGGGTCTGCAAATCAAACTGATGAAGACAGATGAGCAAGAGAAAAGCATACTCATTCATTGAATTTGTTCATGTATGTGGGACATGTCACTGGAGAATGAAGACCTGAAGGAGTTACTGGAGCCAGAAGTGTTAGATAAAGAAGTAATACATTTGCAAAGAATTGTCAAGACAGAGGGTTCGGGCTGTGGGTATTAAGTGATGAAGAAGCGTCACCAAGTGAATTTGGCTCTGTTCCCCCGCCGTTCTGCAAAGCCAGTTTACTGTCACCAGATAGTGGTGACGGAAAGTACAGCGTTTATTGGAGGCACCGAGCAAGGAGAATGGATAGCTCATGCTCAAAAGACCCCAACTGGCCTCTCCAAAGGCTTTCGGGGGAGGATTTTGAAAGGGAACACTTGGGGTGAGGGTGGCAGCCTGTGGAGTCTCTTCTGATTGGTTGGCGGTGACAGTGGTATTTCAGGAATCGTAACCATCAGCCTCCTGGTTCCAGCCAGTCTGGGGCCGGGCGGTCAGTGGGCTAGACCAAATCAGAGATAGCCTCAGATTGTCATGTGTATCCCTGGAGGAGGAGCTGGGACCCTGTTTTCTGCTGGACTGTTGTGGAAGCTCACAGCGCTCCTCTCCCTTGACTGCTTTTCCCTTGTTTCTCCATCCCCTCGCTTCCCGAATCAGTAACTTGCTTGAGTCTGCCTTTTGGAACTCAGAGAAGGCCTAGGAGACTAAAATCCTTTTCTACAAATAGGAAACAGGGAGAACAGAGCGGCTTTTGTAGCTCGGAGGGCCCCACACGGTCCTACTTGGTTTCAGAAATAACAGGAAGACGAGGATTAGTTTTACAAGCCTTGCTTGCACAGAGGATTTGCCCAAACTTCCTGTTGCAGGTGACGAGGCTGTCTTTCCTGGTACCGGGAGCACACCTTCCACATGGGAGTTTTAGGACCTGTTTCAGGAAAGAAGGATGAAGGGGGAGAGTTTAGAGTGATCTTTCTGCTTCTACGTTTTTGGTGAACTCTTTCAACTTAAGACTTTTATTTAATATGTAGAGATCCCGTATTTTGGAGTAGCGTCTCCTGAACCACATCAAATGCTTAATCTTGAAGAACATATACAATCATTTGAATATGGATGCAAGCTTCTAGAAGGAATTTGCTGGCATTTGCAGATGTTGTAGGTGTTTTTATTGTCTCCTCAGCAGCAAAATTCGTCTAGTCCAGAGAAATCTTTTGATGAAAATATATCAGGAGAGAAGCTTTTCACTCATAGTGATACACAAAAGGCCTCTGGACAAAGGATGTGTTTGAGAAAAAATGAGCTAGAAGGTGCTCTCTGAAAATCTTCTATAGCTGTGCTAGCAAAAAAAAAAAAAAAGACTTTTTTAAGGGGTTGAAATTTAAAGCACTTTGAGCCTTTGATCATCAGACTAGACTTGACGATCTTCTTAATGACACCATGAAAAATGCAGTCTTGCTGGGGAATTTCTGCATACAAGAAAAAAGTCCATACAGAAAGTAAAGATTAGTGAATAATAGGTTAAAACATATTCTTTGACTATTTTTCCAGACTGTTAATACCATTCTCCCCAATTTTAAAATTTATGGGAGATATGTATTGAAAAGTTGTTGGAAACATTAGAACTAACTAGAATTCAAGGTTTGGGAATACCAAGGAGACGTTCTTTAACTGAATATGATGGACAGTGGGACACACAGACTTTTCAGCAAGTCATAAAATCAAGATAAGTTTCTATTAGAAAGAGTAATTGACTGTGCATTATCCTCTGGAGGGAGGATAGCACGGGCAAGAAGATTGGTTGGGATGCTGGGACAGTGATCCATCAAGTGGTTAGGGCCCTGGAGTGATGTGGTGACAGGGTTAATAAAAATGAAGGGATGTTGCTGAGTTGCTTCAAAGGATGGGTCAGTAAAATGTGATGACTCAAAAAAGGATGACAGAGAGAGGTCAGTGGTAACTTCAAAATTATAGACTAGGCAACTAGCAAAATATATATATGCTTTTAGTTAGGGACAGCACATCTGTTGTGGGTCAAAGATGAATCCCTGTGCTAAAAGCCTGATATCCAGAGAAAAGTAAGTGAAGTGAAAGTCGCTCAGTCATGTCCAACTCTTTGCTACCCCATGGACTGTGACAGTCCATGGGATTCTCCAGGCCAGAATACTGGAGTGGGTAGCCTTTCCCTTCTCCAGGGGATCTTCCCAACCCAGGGATCGAATCCAGGTCTCTCGCATTGCAGGCAGATTCTTTACCATCTGAGCCACCAGGGAATCCCAAAAGAAAGTAAAGACAGGCTTAAAAATTACAGGGAAACATGAGATTGGTTAGCATTTCCATGGAAACTGGAAATTTGGTGATTTCTGTGGATTGAATTGTACCCCCCACCAAATTCATATGTTGAAGCCCTAACCTGCAAGAAAGTGGTTGTGATTAAATGAAGTCATAAGGGTAGGTCCTTAATCCTGTTATGCTAGGGTCCTTATTAAAAGTGCAAGAGAGTCCAGAACTCTCTCTCTCTCCATAATGTGAGAACACAGGAAAAAGTCAGTCATCTGCAAGACGGGAAGAGAGCTCTCATCAGACACTGACTCAGCCGACACTTGACCTAGGACTTTTAAGTCTTAATAAAGACCTGTGAGAAAATACATGTGTTAAGATACTCAGTGGTATTTCCTTATGACAGCCGCAATGGTAATTTTCATGCTTAGAAAATAATTATAGTTTACTTTGTGAATTAATTACTGTGCATAAGGCAGAAAACAGAAGGTAAATATCAGAAAACCAAAAGTAGTAAGAGTAATTTACTGTTAGATAAATGTGATATCTCCCCTAATATATGAAGGCACATAATGTAATTATCTTAGAAAAGATATTGATAACTTCAGTTGGATTTTCCTTCAAAATGTTTAGCTTCAGAAATGTTTAGCTTCATATAGAGATAATAGAGCTATGCAAAAACCACCAAAGTTTGCAAATTTACAAGAAAAAACCACTTTATTAGAGCACTGATAGCAAAAAGAGGAGGGTAAACCAACCGTTGGTGAATAAAAATAGTAATAATCATCATAATAAAGGCAACTAATAGTTACTGAGCACTTGTATTTTTTGACTTTTTAAATTTGTATTTATTTGATTGAATATAGTTGATGTGCAATATTATTATAAGTTACAGGTGTGCAATATCATGATCCATAATTTTTAAAGGTTATACTCTATAGTTACTATAAAATATTCACTACATTACTGACATGGTACAAAGTATCCTTGTAGATTGAACACTTGAATTGAGCCAACTATTTTCTGAGGACCTCGTATATATCCATTTAAATGGTCTTTCTACAACCCTGTTGGGTGGTCCTATCATTAATCTGATTTTACAGATGAGGCTGAGGCAGAGTGGGATTCAGTAAGTTGTTTACAGTCACGTGGCTGTAAAGGACATGAGGAGAAATAGGGAATCAGTAGAATCAATGGCAGTTTTTAAGTCTCTGAAGTAGTCATTCTTCTGGGGTAAAATATTGTTCAATCTATATGACCTTGGGTTGAAAAATTGTCCTGAGTCACAGGGTCTTGGGGATGAAAGAGGCTGGAGGCGCACCACAGTCTAGCCCTCTGTTGGATGACAGCAGTTCTTTCCACAGCGGCTCTGACAGGTCACCCAGGCTCAGAGGACACGTTCCCAGCAAGAGAGAAGCCCTCTGCCTCCCAAAGAGGCCCTTTCCAAGTGGCAGGATGCCCAGTGTTTCCCAGCTCCTCAATGTGTCGAGCTCAGGTCTCTCTCTGTACCCTATGTACTTTTGTTTTCTTTCTTTCTTTCTTCCTTTCTTTCTTTTTTAATATTTAATTGGAGGACAATAGCTTTACAATCCCTGGAGAAGGAAATGGCAATCCATTCCAGTATTCTTGCCTGGAGGATCCCATGGACAGGGAAGCCAGGCGGGCTACAGTCCACAGGGTGGCAAAGAGTCGGACTCTGTGAAGTGACTGACACGGCTTTGCAACGTGTGTGTGGTTTCTGCTGTACTGTTTTCCTTTCGTAAAGCTCACATTTTTTGAACTCCTGTCGTGTTTCCTTCTGGGTCACTGAGCATTTTACAGTATTTTCACATCAAGTCACACCAGTGGGTGTTACAACTGCCATTTAACAGATGCAGAAGATGAGGTTGAGAACATTTAAACAACATAAATGAGCCAGTTTGCAACTGAACGTGTATGGGTTAATCACAGACTGCTTGGGTTTTCAATGACCGGCAGCACCCATTTCATCAAGGTGTCATTCCTCAAGTTCTCCAGTTAAGCTATATTGAAAATATTAGCTAGAATTGGATAGAATAGCCCAGAAGTTCTGTAATTTTGGACCTGTGTCTCACTGAATCCCAACAGTATGTTTGTATAAATGTTATTTAAGATGATGTTACTTATTGAAACTAAACTTTTTATATTAAATCAATATGTGCTCATTTTATAATACTGCTAGAATGTAAAAAGTAATGACAGATTGCTTAATATTCCTGATCAGTCAATTATTTCAATCTTTTTTCAGTATTAATGTATCTTTTATTTTTGACAAACATTTCTTTATTTTCACCATAGCTGCATTTGTACTACATTGATTATTATAAATTATGCTTTTCTTCCTTAGCATTGATAATACCAACTTTTTTTTTAATATAAAATGTTTTTGTTTCTGAAAATACTTTAAAATCAAATTTTGAGCACTTATAATAAAAAGAGAACTGAAATTCTACTGTAATATTCAACTACTTAAACTTTTGTAAGCATGATTTTGATGAGTAAATGATATGCCCTGGCCAGCTTTACTTTGCCAGTCCTTTCTTTCTCATCTTTGTAGAACTATCCTAAATTAATTATAAATGGTTTGGTGATTAGAATCTTTGTAAATATTTATTGGTCTTTTCCCCCTCTATTTTAAATTGCTTATGAAGAAAAAAATTCAAAAGTGAGATTACTGATTTGAAAATTATTTGCAAATTATAAATAAAATTTAAGTCTCTCTTTCTCCCTCCCTCCCTCCCTCTTCTCTCTCTCTCACACACACAGACACACTCTTATTTATTTTTATTTTTTAATTTGGTAACTCTCTTACCAAAAGGATTTCAAGTATCTTACTCTTCCATGAGAGAATGACTTTTTAAATAACATTGTTTCTAAAAATTAGTATTGCTACATGCACCCTAATTTTTTTTGTTGTTGTTTGTTTTTTTAGCAATAGATTTATATTGTTGAACTTGATCCTTGTTGATTTTATAAACAAATAAAACTGCTAATATTTTAAAGAGTCTATATTTTTCTTTCTATATCCATGTATTACTCTTTATAAGTTTGACTGCAGCATATTATGTAATCTTCCTTAAACATACTATGTAATTCCATTATTCTATGCCTTGTTCAAATTATTCCAGCTGCCTAAAAACTCTGGTATTCCTGAAGAAAATCTTACTATTCAAAGTCCTTTTTAAAAAGCACTATCTCCATGCAACTGTCTTTCGGGTAGCCAGGTAGAATTCGTCAGTCTTTGCTTTTTGTCCTCATTGTTTAAACCATTTCAGTGTGAAATGCTGCTTCATGCCATTGTTTCCAGGAAGCGATGATGTTTTCCTGACTCAGTCCAATTTTATGTTGCTGGAGGAAATGGGGATTAGAATTCTTATACTAACCGGAAAAAAAGGAAAGGAGGGTGGAAAGTAAATGTATGCTGAAGGTAGCATTTTGACAGTAAGAACCAAGTGAAAAAGAGAGGAACTGTGAATGCCATTTGTAACTTGATGATGTTTGTTGACTTTGTGGATGTGAAGGGCTGCTCTGTGATACTGAAAGATATAAAGCTGAATATGATAAGGAACCTGAAATAGGTGGGAGAGAAAGATCATTAGATCAGTGATCTATCCAGTATTTAGCCAGCATTCGAGATTCTATGGTTTTGCCTTCTTATGATAAACTATGGATTTCTACTGTTCATGTACTGACACATACATGGCTGTCAGAAAATTTAGGACACAACATGACAGGAAATGTGTGACACAGCTGACTTTAAGGGAAATGGAAGTTTACCCTTAAATAGTAAGTGATTCAAATGGTAGTTTGATTTCAGACTATACCACAAGCAAATCCAAGGGATAAAGGATCATCATCTCCATGGTGGTGGCTATTTTGGGAACACTTACTTTACGAAAGGGTGAGTGGAGATTTGAATCACTCAGTGAATCTGAGATTCCCATCATTCAGTTCTTCACATTATCTCAGGATATGTCATGTGGAGAATTAGAGGCGTGTCACTTATATTTACAGTATTAGGAGAAGTAAGCATTTAAGTGTACATTGCAGTAAGGTTGGGGTGTCCCTGATGGCTCAGCAGTAGAGAATCTGCCTGCAATGCAAGAGACCTGGGTTTGATTCCTGAGTCAGGAAGATTCCCTGGAGAAGGGAATGGCTCCCCACTCCAGTATTCTGGCCTGGAGAATTCCAGCATGGTGGGGTTACAAAAGAGATTGAAGATGCCATCCCTACCCTGGAGAGGTTTGCAATCTTTGTATAGTAATAGCTTTCAGGAAGTATAGTAGTACAAACAGACACTGTATTTTATTTTCTTTTTATTGAATGTAAGATTCTTTAAATTCTATAGTGCTTTATAATTTTCAAAATTTCACAAACTTGATTATTTCACATCCACAATAACCTCCCTTTCTTCAATCCCCTACTAGTATATTGCCTCTCCTTCTTTTTTTCTCTCCACTAGTAACTATTAGTTCTTTATATCTGTTACTCTGCTTCTTTTTGGTTTTATTCACGAGTTTGCTGTGTTGTTTAGATTTCACATATAAGTAATATTGTATGATATTTGGAGGAATCAGTCTCTGATTTCAAACTATACACAGGCAGTTATTTTATAATTTAAAATTTAGAGAAGAAGGGTCGTTGTGATCTAAGCAAAGAAACCAAAATAATGAGAACAGAGCTGGGAACTCCCCTAAGCTGTCCTGTATCTCTGGTATGAGAATTGCTGTATCCCCAGTGTTTGCAACAGTACCCGGCATATGCCAAATACAAGGTCACTTACTGAAATATTTAAGCCATGTTGAGTAATGAGTATATGAAGTCTCAAACAGAGATATTAAAAATAATACCAAGATTTTGGGAGTCAGGTAATTCTCACCGCTACTCTCTGCAGCATCAAAGCAGTCTCTCAGTTCAGACAACTGAGATTTTGGAATCTCTTTATTTCCATTTGAACTGAATCTGTCCAGTATGTCCATTGAACTCCACAGCTTAACTTGAACTCTCTAGTTAACTAAGGATAAATTAAATAAGCATATTTACAGAAGCCATTAATCTGGATTAGTATCCCATGAAAACACAAGACCAAATCTCAGCTGCTTTTGTAAAACGATGGTCCAGAAAGGGTAAGCCTCATACTCTCAGACTCATCCAACAGGCAACACCTCTGAGACGCAGTGGCCACTCTCCAGGCTGAGATAAGTGCTGACAAGGAGCAGAATGTGCAAACTATCCAATTACCACCCCATGCCCTGATGTCCCCAGCTCATTCCAAAGGTCTCCATCAGGCTATTGGCCTAAATAGTCCACCTACTTCTAGACTGCTGCCAGGAAGTCTATTTACAGTTCAGAGTAAACTGATAGCTTAGCTGGGAAGTCTTCTTCTTATTTTGTAATTCTTCCTTCCTCCAAAACAGAAGTAAGTCAGCAGACTAGAAATATATGAAAATATGTTGTACCCACCCCCCACTGCCCACGACCCTACCTGAAATTCCGACCCTGCCTGAAATTCCAACCCTGCTTCTTTCTCTGAACAAAAAAAAAAGACAAAGCATTCAAATGAGACTGAATTCGAATAAAATACTTCATTCAGGGCTGCCAGAGACTCTGGCAGGAAGAGACTGAGGCCTATTTGGGATCCACTCACTGCCTTTGTGAAATCACTTAACAACTCAATCACATGACCCTACGTTTTCTGTAGATAAATATCCTGGCCTTTACTGTGAACACAGTGAAGTGGGTGGTGGAGGTGTGGTGGTGGTGGAGGTGTGGGGGTGGTGATGGGAGATACTTGTTTTCCTTGAAAAATTCATCTACAAGGAGTTTGACTAAGATATCTGTTTATAGATGTTTAAGTATAAGATTTGTTCTGTCATTAATGGATAATCTAGACCATTATAGGAAGATTGTTGAGCTGTCTGAGTGATAGCTTCTTCTAGAAAATAAGTCAGAACAGGAAAGACTGAGCTAAAGTAAATAGAACCTTGGGGTTTTTTTGTTTGTTTGTTTTCCAGGTCTTCTCTCCTTTTGTTTTTAATGATGAGTCAACATTTACTTGAAAACCTTTGGACTCTGACGAATTCTGGGTGATTTATAAGTGAATATGATAGTCTTTATTCATAGGGTGTTTTTGCTTCATGTATTGTGAAGATTTTTAAGCAATGTATTTATGGCATGGCCTATGATCAGATATATTCAACCTGATATCCTCCATTTTCTGGGTAGTTTGAAAAGCAGAGATTTTCAAAAAAGACTACAGAATCCTTTGCAGGTCAAATACATATTGTCTTGAGGCTATCTTTTATTTAACTTCCAAAGGTGGGGTAGGCGGTAGGTTCATACATTTCACAGTGATTTTTTTGTTTGTTTGTTTGTTTGTTTAAACAAGAGTAAAATAAAAGAAGCTCTTTGTTAACTGAGCTAACCAGAAAATTTAAAAATCAGAATTACGGTTTTGATTGTACCATGATTTTCATGTATAATATCAGTTTTTACTAAGAGTGGACCCAACGCCAAGGAGAGCACTTTGTAAATACTTGAATGGAGTGTGCTGAGCAGGCGTGGTGAAAGAACAAGCGTGCCTCAGTGAGACGAATAGGACAGCATGCACTTTTTATATCCAGGGAGGGACACGTGTGACAGAGCACTGGGAATCTAACACTGTTAAAGGTGCAATGCCTGTGGGCTGTTTGTTCAACTTGCACTACCTGGGAAATGAATGGGGAGCTTAGAGGAAAGGTGTCAAAGGAGCCATTCTTGCTAAAACTGAGAATGTAGGTTAGAAAAAAAAAGGTGAGCTTATTCTTTCAGAAAGGGCAAATTGCAACTCCATGGCTAGTTGGTATCTTTCCATCTAAACATATCTCTCCAGCTGACTTGATTTATTCTCAAGAAGATTTTGACATTCTGAAAAGTGGGTCGTTTCTTCATCTTGAGGAGTATATATTTACCAGTTTTCAATAAAAAGGAAAGTGACAAAGTCATTTCTCAACCGTACTGCTAGTAGACTCTCTAAAAGAACTAGAAAGTGACTTTGGTTCTTGCATTCCCCTCGTGTCTTGTAAGTGATGACAGATTTATTTCAGAATTGTGAGGGGAGATAAACAGAGGTTAAAAACCATGAAGTGGTCTCCTTATGCTGCCCATTCATGAGAAATGTCTTGCAAGGGCTGTCTCAACTGTGGGCTCCAGTTGTACGTTATGGGGTACTGGCAGGATCCGTTGGAGGGAAGTTATGGGAAATGTTATTTTGATGGCTTTGAAACCACATTCATAGCCAGTTTCTTGTGTGTGGTTGTACTTCAACATCATTAGTCTTCAAGAAAAAAAAAAAAAAGAATTTTCCCAATACTTGAGCATTGTAAGATGAAAGAAGACAAACTAGAAGCCTGGTCTTTTGGAACTGCTGCAGTTTCAGAGATGACAAAGCCCTTGATCTCAGCGATGAGCAATGGAAGACTGAAAATGTTAGAGGACTTGTTCCTGACACTGGCTAGTTAGTGACTAAGCCATTCTTCAGTCTCTTGACTTTGAGACCAGTACTGTCTTCCTTCTATTATACCGAAGGTCTAGCTACTAAAAACAAACAAGATAGAGAATTAGGAATGGGGAGTCAAATTTGAAGTTCAGTTTTTTCCATTGGCCCCTTAGACATGTTTCTTTAAATATTTTTGAATAAGCAATTTATTATAGTAAATTTCAACTAAAAGATTCTAAGGTTTAATTAGTCTTTGGAAAGGAAGCATGGTGCAGTCGTGAGAACAGACTCAGGCTGTCCCAGATTCACCTTAATTGTCCAGCTGCTAAACTATTGTAACTTTTGGCTTCCTACTTTTTAAAATGGACACCACTTCACCTAACTAAAATTGTTCTTATGCAAATAAAGTTAGAATATGCATGTAAGAGCTCAGTGATTGTTAAAATAAAGCTGCTATATTATTCTTATTAATAATAAAGTTAAACAATTCATATTCCTCCTAAATATTCTCATTTATATGAACCTGCATTTGACATGTGGTAATTGAGAGGAACAGCTTCAGGCTTGTTTGCTTTTTTCTTATACTATTAATTTTGCTGAGTTATAATGCATAATTTATACATTATAATGCATAATTATAATTTACAAGATATAATGTGAGATGGAAATTACTTTTTTTTTTTTTTTTAATTTAGCGACAATAGGTGCAAACAGTGCAATTACTCCCAAGAAATAATTGTGCCCCTGAAATCTCTGATGCTTTGGCCACAGCTAAATTCCAGACCCATGGAGAATATTGTTCTGATTTGTTTTTAAAAGTCAAATTATGTTTAAAGAAAATTGTGAAGAAGCCTTAAGGTGTCCTGTGTTCCCCCACATCACACCTCTGAATGGAAATCAGTATTACTTTTAAGCATATTCATATATAACTTAGACAAAAGTTGCACTGTGCTGGCATTCTTCTAGTGGGTTCTATGAATGGTTAAAAACGCCTAAGTCCAGAAGCCAAATTCTGAGAACTTTGTGCTGAGTTACAATTTCAAAGGTCCCTCCCCCCTTTAAAAGGAAAAAATAAAATAGAAAATCTACAAGCTAAACAGAAGTTCCCAGTAACTCTCCCACCTCTTTTACAAGCGGTCCTTGAATTTTACTTTTTAATTTTAGAACATTAGAATTATAAAATGTGTAGCTATAGCCCTGTTTTCTCTTGTGGCTATACTCCAAGCACTTACTGAAGATGCTATTTTAAGCTACCATTTCAAAAACTTTACCACTTATTAGTAGGTGATTTGTATTCAGTTGTACAAAACAATAAGTAGCAAACAATATTTTTCGCTTTCATTCTGGCATGAATCATCTATTTTTCTGCCCAAAAGACTGAAATGATATTTATCATGTTAGAATGGTGTCAGGAAGGTGTTAAAAGAGTAGTAAGGACAAGGATGTAGGGTTAAGTGTCCACATGCCTAAAGTCCTACTTTTTCCCCAAAGAGAAAATGTAACATTTCTCTGCTGCACAGTGACCCCTCGACCTGGAACATCCTCCTGCTTCCCACACAATAACACACTTCCTTCCACACACATAGTGAACAGTGTGAAAGTCTTAGTTGTTCAGTCATGTCAAACTCTTTCTCACCCCATGGAGGTAGCCTGCCAGGCTCCTGTGTCCATGGGATTCTCTAGGCAAGAATACTGGAGTGGATTGCCATTTCCTATCCAGGGGTTCTTCCTGACCCAGGGATTGAACCTGCATCTCCTGCATCAGCAGATGAATTCTTTACCATTGCGCCACCCAGGAAGCCTTGAATACTTACAGAGACTACAAAATCACGGCCTGTGTACTCTGCTTTTTTTAATTGAAGTGTAGTTGATGTATGCTAGTATGTTAGTATGAGGCGCATAGCTCAGTGATTCAGTTGTACATGTATATGTGTTTATGTACATGTATACATGTATGTTTATATATCTATTCTTAGATTCTTTTCCATTGTTGGTTATTACGAGATATTGAGTAGTCCCTATGCTATACAGTAGGTTCCTATCTGTTTTCTAATAGTAATGTGTTTCTGTTAATGCCCGACTCCTAATTTATCACCCCCTACTTTCCCCTTTGATAACCATAAGTCTGTTTCTTATGTCTGGGAGTCTATTTCTGTTTTGTAAATAAGATCACTTGTATCATTTTTAAATTTTTTTTAGATTTCACATATCAGTGATACCATATGGCGTTTTTCTCTGCCTGACTTACTTCACTTAGTATGATAATCTCTAGGTCCCTCCATTCTGTTGCAAATCATATTTTATTTTTTTATGGCTGAGTACTATTCTAGCTGACTACTATTCCACCTGGGGCTTCCCAGGTGGCACTAGTGGTAAAGAACCTGCCTGCCAATGCAGGAGACATAAAGAGACATGGATCAATCCCTGGATAGGAAGATCCCGTGGAGTCGGAAATGACAGCCCACTCTAATATTGTTGCCTGGAGAATCCAATGGACAGAGGAGACTGGCAGGCTATAGTCCATGGGGTTGCAAAGAGTTGGACATGACTGAAATGGCTTACACACACTATTCTGTTATATGCAAACAAACACATTCAATGTGGTGTGTGTGTGTATATGTTTTTGTGGGTGTGTATATATGTGTGTGTGTGTGTGTGTGTATATGTATTTGTGGGTGTGTGTGTGTGTATCCATTTCTTGAGGGATATTTAGGTTGCATACTCTTTTGAATAGGCTTGCCTACAACAAACCGATAGTAAATAAAAATATCCATCCATATCCATTGGTTTTCTATTACTTGAAGCTATGGAGAATTAATCTTATCCCTAATTCATGAAGTAAGGTTGCTGTTTAACTATTGTAAATAATGGCAAATGCTCCCATTTTAGTCACTGCTCCCATTTTAGTCATTTTATATCTTTAAAAAATATTCCTAGTTCCATCAGTTGTTCTTTATGTGACTTGGCTTAAAATCTGCATGTTCTTTTTGCACTTTTCTGAAATTTATTCCTGAAGTATTTTTAGGAAGTTTAGTGAGTGCTTAGATGCAGCACATGTTCCAGCAGGGCTAGTTTCAGGAGCATGCGACCGGTACACCTTTCATGACCTCCACATGCTTAGAAGTGCTTCCTGCATCATATAATGCTTTGCTGCCCCTGACTTTAAATTTGTGACAGTTTTTTAACAAGAGTCCCCACATTCTCAATTGGCACCAGTTTGCTTAAATTATTTAATTAATCCTGTGTGCCAGCTCCCGTATGATCTATTTGTATAAACAAATTATTTCTCATCCTCTTTGTAACTAATGTAGTCTGAATACATGGCATCTATGTTTTAACAACCACAATACTCTTCACTTCATATTCTACTTATTATGAAATGCAGCCTTGAGATTTTATTCTGCTGTGCATTCTTCACGTCTCCTTCATGCTGGATTTTGAAATTGCTGTTAGAAATAAAAGTGAGACCTTCTGTTGATTTCAGTTAAGCATGGTCTTGAAAGATTTGGTCCATGGTTTCAGACTGTTGAGATCTTATTAGGTTCTGTTTATATCATTCAGCATTTTTGTTGTCCCTCTTAATTGCAGGCTACTGAAAGACACTTGTAATATGGTCTTATAAAGAATTGACAAGTATGGTAGGAGACATGTTTAAAATGAGGAATAGTAGTTTCAGTAAATATCAACTAATTGCTATGGTTGGTTTAAAGGTATTTAATGCTTTCAGTCAAGGCCGTGGTCCTACTTCTTCTTGTCTAAATACACCTCTGTAGTTCCTGAATGCAGAGTTCCAGAGAACAGAAAGGAGAGATTAAAAAAAGTCTTCCTCAGCGATCAATGCAAAGAAATAGAGGAAAATAATAGAATGGGAAAGACTAGAAATCTCTTCAATAAAATTAGAGATACCAAGGGAACATTTCATGCAAAGATGAGCACAATAAAGGACAGAAATGGTATGGACCTAATAGAAGCAGAAGATATTAAGAAGAAGTGGCAAGAATACACAGAAGAACTGTACAAAAAATATCTTCATGACCAGATAACCATGATGTTGTGATCACTCACCTAGAACCAGACATCCTGGAATGTGAAGTCAAGTGGGCCTTAGGAAGCATCACTAGGAACAAAGCTAATGGAGGTGACGGAATTCCAGCTGAGCAATTTCAAATCCTAAAAGATGATGCTGTGAAAGTGCTGCATTCAATATGCCAGCAAATCTGGAAAACTCATCAGTGGCCACAGGACTAGAAAAGGTTAGTTTTCATTCCAATCCCAAAGAAAGGCAATGCCAAAGAATGCTCAAACTACCGCACAATTGCACTCATCTCACATGCTAGTAATGTTCAACATTCTCCAAGCCAGGCTTCAGCAATATGTGAACCATGAACTTCCAGATATTCAAGCTGGTTTTAGAAAAGGCAGAGGAACCAGAGATCAAATTGTCAACATCTGCCGGATCATCGAAAAAGCAAGAGAGTTACAGAAGAGCATCTACTTCTGCTTTATTCACTACGCCAAAGTCTTTGACTGTGTGGATCACAACAAACAGTGGAAAATTCTGAAAGAGATGGGAATACCAGACCATCTGACCTGCCTCCTGAGAAATCTGTATGCAGGTCATAAGCAACAGTTAGAACTAACATAGAACAACAGACTGGTTCCAAATGAGCAAAGGAGTACGTCAAGGCTGTATATTTTCTCCCTGCTTATTTAAATTATATACAGAGTACATCATGTGAAATTCTGGGCTGGATGAAGCACAAGCTAGAATCAAGATTGCTGGGAGAAGTATCAATAACCTCAGATATGCAGATGAGGCCACCCTATGGCAGAAGGTGAAGAAAAACTAAAGAGCCTCTTGATGAAAGTGAAAGAGGAGAGTGAAAAAGTTGGCTTAAAGTTCAACATTCAGAAAACTAAGATGGCATCCGGTCCCATCACTTCATGGCAAATAGATGGGGAAACAGTGGAAACAGTGACAGACTTTATTTTTTTGGGCTCCAAAATCACTGCAAATGGTGACTGCAGCCATGAAATTAAAAGATGCTTCCCCTTGGAAGGAAAGTTATGACCAACCTAGACAGCATATTAAAAAGCAGAGACATTACTTTGTCAACAAAGTTCCGTCTTGTCAAAGCTATAGTTTTTCCAGTAGTCATGTATGAATGTGAGAGTTGGACTATAAAGAAACCTGAGTGCCAAAGACTTGATGCTTTTGAACTGTGGTGTTGGAGAAGACTCTTGAGAATTCCTTAGACTGCAAGGAGATCCAACCAGTCCATCCTAAAGGAAATCAGTCCTGAATATTCATTGGAAGGACTGATGCTGAAGCTGGAACTCCAACACTTTAGCCACCTGATGTGAAGAAGTGACTCTTTGGAAAAGACCCTAATGCTGGGAAAGATTGAAGGCAGGAGGAGAAGGGGATGACAGAGGATGAGATGGTTGGATGGCTTCACCAACACAATGGACATGAGTTTGAGTAGGCTCTGGATATGGGTGATGGACAGTGAGACCTGGCATGCTGCAGTCCATGGGGTCGCAAAGAGTTTGATACAACTGAGCAACTGAACTGAGTTTTTGTCACTGAGAGTTGGGATATAAAATTGCTACAGTTGTAATGGGGACATCTCTAAAGGAAGACTTGTTTCTGAAACTATATTGCGTTAAAAGCTTATCTCAGAAGAGTTGCACTTATTTAAATATTGAATATCTAGTGTTACTGTCTACCTTGGTAATGAAGTCCATTATCTTACCTGCCATTAAGGTCAGGTGGTGAGATATTCATCTAATGCATGTCATGATTTGGTTGAATTAAATGCTAGTCTGATTAATTAGATGTTTAAAGAGTATTGGGATAATTTAACCATTACTATTTCCCAGTCTGATCTGAGTAATTATTTAGTCACAGAAATAGAGTAGTGCACTCCTTAGAAGTGAAGAAACATGGCTTGACGTTTGGGCCAGCTTTTCCGTTGCCGTATAAAGCTGTGTATTAGAGTGGCTGGTGCTTAGCATAGTTTCTGAGTTTTCTCAGCGTGAAGTAACAGAGTCAAGCATGAACCTACAGTGAGGTCACTGCACAGGCTCAGAACACCTGTGTTCTAGTCTCAGTGCTGGCATGAGGTGACTATGGCCTTTAGATATGTTATTTACCCATCATCTCTGAAGTGAAGGTGGTATCATGGCCTATCGCTGATTGCAGACGTCTGTCAATCTGTGATATGCTTCCAGAGAGATGGAACAATGTAAATGATCTATGTTATTGATTCATTTGGCAACTGGAAAGGCTAAGTTTAGAAATGAAAACACTCCATCACAGTCATAAAGAACCACACCCATTCTGATATCAAGAAGCGCTTGTTGTTTGATCACTAAGTCATGTCTGACTCTTTGCAACCTCATGGACTGTAGCCCTCCAGACGTCTCTGTCCAAGGGATTTCCCAGGCAAGAATCCTGGAGTGGGTTGCCATTTCCTTCTCCAGGAGATCTTCGTGACCCAGGGATCGAACCCCCATCTCCTGCATTGGCAAGTGGATTCTTTGCCACTGAGCCCCAGAGAAGCACTTAGTAGCGGTTGAAAAGAGACATTTAAAAGCAGATTGGGATTGACATATATATACTATTTATACTATGTATAAAGTAGATAACTAATGTTAGAACCTACCATATCGCTCAGGAACTCAGTGCTCTATGGTGACCTAAATAGGACGGAAATCCTAAACAGAGGGGATCCAGCAAAGGTAACTGCACTAGATAATAGTGCACAATAGTGTGTCCGGGGAGCTGGCCACTGAGAAGGTGACCTTTGGGTGAAGATCTGCAGGAAATGGGGTGCAAGTCGTGAAGCTCCTCGAGGAAGGATGCCCCCAGGCAGAGCCAGCAGGTGCAAAGGCCCAGAGGTAGAAGATTGCTTCCTGTATGTCTGAGAAATAGCAATACATTCAGTGAAGGCAGCTGAGTGAGCCACGGAGAGAGGAAGATGAGGCTGAAATGCACAGGAAACCAAATCTCCTAATATTTTGTTGGCCATTTTAAGAAAGTTTAGCGTTTATGATGAGTGGGCAACATTGGCTGGCTTGCTATGTAATAAAATTCCTGTGGCTGCTGGATTGAGGATAGTTTGGGGGAAGGGGCAAAAATAGCAGCCTTGTTACGAAGCCTTTGGATGATATTCCACAGTCAGACATTATCTTCCCGTATAGACTAGTTCCTATTGAAGAAAATATCTTGCATTATCTGCAGCCTAGTCTTGTGCTAATGAATTTATTCTGTCATTTACAGCTATATTGTAATCGGTACAAAATGCAATAATTGTTGCTCTAGATTGAAGCTATAGAATCTTGGCTATTAAAGCCCAAGCAACGCTAGATGCCTGTTTTCCCTACACTCATGGAGCCAGGATAATCTGATGCAATTAAATGAAGGTTTATTGAGCACCTGCCTTGTGACAGGTGCTGTTCCAGTTACTTGGAATACAGTAGTCAAACAGAGGAGTCTAGTATGCCTATACTCATGGAGTTATGGTTTAGAAGCTAGAGAACAGAGAAAAGTAATATTAATACCAAAGTAAAGAATACAATATTCAATTGATTGAGTTTATTAGAAGATTATGAAGGAAACTGGCAAAAAGAAAGGAAAAAGAAAATATAGGCCAAACTAAGGGGGTAGGGTTAAGTCTAGGTGTTAATGCAATATTTTAGTTAGGAGTTATTATGAAAATAAGATTTAAGGAAAACTTAATTCAGAAAGTGAGTCTTGGAGATTTCTGGGAGACGAATGTTCCAAGCAGAGGAAACCATCAGTGGCAAGCCAGAGGCAGTACAAAAGCTGTAAGGCAGAAACACAACTGTCACGGATCTGTACAGAGGACACCAGGAGGTCACAGCGGCGTGAGCGGTGGAGATTTAGTAGGGCGTGCGCTGTGCGTTGACATGAGAGCCGGACCACGTAGTTGCTTGAAAGCTCTTGTAAAGCTTTGGATTTGGCTTTGTTTGAAATGAAAAGGCAGGAGAGGGAAAAATACGACCTTATGTAAGCTCTTGTCCTGGCCGCTGTGCGGCAGTAGGACGGAGCAAGGGCAGACGTGAAGGTCAGGAGGCCAGATAAGAAGCTATCACAACACGAGTGAGAGGTGATGGAGGCTCTGACGAGGATGGCGACAGGCGAGGTGGGGAGAAGCGATCCCGTTCTGATTGTACTTTGAAGGTAGATTCAGCTAGAGTCTCCCCCATCTTTAGAGTCAGCAGCCCCGTTCTCCTAATCTTAGGCTTCACTAAATGTTGTCTTTGTGGTCCCTTCTCTTTGTCTCAGCCCCAAATCCAATCTGTTAGCAAATGCTGCTAATGAGTCTGTTTCAGAGTTAATTGAGACGGGATCTAAAACAGACTTATTAGTCGAAGAAATCTTTCAGAACTTTGTCAGCTACTGTGTGTCTTAATTTTAGATTCAGCATACTCTGTCTACTATTTAATGTGAGCAGCCAACAGAAGCGGAGAAGGCAATGGCACCCCACTCCAGTACTCTTGCCTGGAAAATCCCATGGATGGAGCCTGGTAGGCTGCGCTCCATGAGGTCGCACAGAGTTGGACACGACTGAAGTGACTTAGCAGCAGCAGCAGCAGCAAACAGAAGCAACTACTGTTACTCGGGTTTTGGAAGCCCCGTGGCTCAGAGGTATATAGACCCCACCTGCAATGCGGGAGACTCGGGTTGCCTTCCAATATTATTATTGTTATACTCATGTCATAGAGACACTAGCCAAGAGTTAATAAATGTTACTATGAATTCTTTGCCCTTTTATTGGCGATTGACTTTGCAAACAGAAATTAGTTCTAGCTAGTTGGCATATGTTTCATATAGTTTCCTATTGTTGGTATACTTCTAGAATCTTTTGTTATCCGTCCGTAGGCAGGGGCTAACTGAATTGGTGCCCTAAAAGACAGATGGGAATTCCAAACATTACTAAACAGGGCTATATTTCTTTCCTTAAATTTTTAATTTATACGTGAATAAAACTACTCTTACATTAGCCATATGCATAGCCTTCTGCTAGCATAAAAAGAAAGTCGATAGCCTTTTGTTAAATAATTATATGATTTTGCCATTAAGAACCTAGGGGAGGTTTGAATAGAAAGAACATTTTGGAATCTCAGTACCGCCACAATGTCTGTCTCAGCTTTAATTTCAACTAGAACCGAATTCATTGCCACATGACTTTGATGTGGTTTTAGTTCACATTAATCACCTCCATATAGTGAGTTCACCTCTCTGGGTAATGGGGGCACATTTTTTAGAACAAATTCTTCCCACTTCCTACACTGATAAGCACCATGATCTTTAAACCCAAACATCCAATAGAGGTCTAGTGAGGCTCTTTTTAGAGCCTTGAAGTATCGTTTATATCCAGCTGTTTTGAAAATTCCAAGCTGAAACATTTCTGCCAAACTTACTGGAAGAGTTCTAAACTCATGGCTCTCCTGGGTTGAGGCCGTGAGATATGTGGTTGATGAATGCCGAGCACTCGCTTCTCCAGAGACGCTGAAGACCTTCAAACCCCAAGTGGAACAGGCTGGTCAGGTTTGCCAAGCTTCATCCTGGAACTCTCAGGGCCCATGAACTTGAGCAGATATTAATACAAAGCAACTTCTAGAGAAAGCAGATCTCTCACCTGTAACTTACTGTGGGTGGAGAAGGCTAGGCTTCCACACATATTAGACGTTGCAGTTTTCATAGTCACAGGTTAGCCTGTGTGCCCTCTTCTCATTAGAGTGTATACACCCACCTAGCTTTGGCATCTTAGAACACAAAACTCTTGAGTCCTTCTCAGAAAGAAACGTTTTTAAACAGTTTGAAGTTCAGTTCACTTGCTACCCAACGTTAAAATTGTGACGAGTAAGCAAGTTTGTAGCCTTAGTTCTCAAAGTGCAATCCCAGACCAGAAACATAAGTATTATTGGGGAACTTGCTAGAGTTCCCATTTAGGACTTACTGACTCAGACACCCTAGGGGTAGGACCTAGAAAACTGTGTTCTGCAAGTCCTCTGGGTGAGTTGTATGTTCACTGAAGTTTCAGAACCACTGAAGGCAGTGTTTCTTAAGTTTTAGTAAGTATAAGAATTTCTTGCAGAGCTTGTCTGAGGTATGACTGGGTATCTTTATTCCTAACACATAACTTGCTGGAGAAGGAAATGGCAACTCATTCTTCTATTCTTTCCTGTAAAATGCCATGGGCAGGGGAGCCTGGAGGGCTACAGTGCATGGGGTCACAAGAGTCAGACATGGCTTAGGGACTGAGCACATAACTTGTACCCAAGCTCGTGTGTCTCTTATGTCCTTCTGCAATTGTGAAAAAATAGGTTCATGTATATTTATTTTCTTTAATGAGATAATCTAGCTCTTTGAATCAAATCTCACCAAAACTTTTATTTGAGAAATTAGAAAAGAAATACGTTTCAAAGTGACACCATTTTTTTCTCTTATCCTGTAAGTATATAGCCTTTTTTATGGTTAGATACAATGCTGAGTCATAATTGTCCAATGAATTCAATAGACTTTGAGACAAAATAATAAGAGGTTTTCATTAGAGAAAAGTGACATACAGTTGGTTATATACATATGTGTATATACATACATACAGTATAAATATATGTGAATAATGTGCGTATGTATACATACATATACATCACACATATAATTGGATGTTTCTTCCATGTTACTGTCAAATAACATTTCTTCCTTTGTAAATTCTTTGAAGCGGAATAATTTGCATTGTTTCTTAAATTTTTTCCTCTAAATTTTTTCATGGGCAAATAAGCCCTTTAAGCATACTTTAATTGCTAGTTGATTCACAGACATAGATGACTGAATTTAGGTTCCTTAACTTTCCATGGATGTTTTATAATAAAGTTGGAGCAGTACATTATTTAACAACATATCATGTATGGCCCAGGAAGAACTGGCTGTTTTCATAAATCCTGCAAGGAACGCAATTTATATTACAATCCTTTTTGTTTCCAAAGCAGACAAATAACTCAATTTTAAAGCTCCACTGAGAACACTATGCTATTTCAAAGTGATTTACTTTCCAGTTTGTCCCTGCATTCCAAACTTGTTTTAATTTCAAAATGTGAATTTTAAGTAGGGAAAATGTTGCTGATAGACATTTGTTTCATCCAGAGGTTAAAATAAACTGCTCCTGATTTCCCTGCATAGGAAATGTATAAAGTGACTTCTCGTGTCTGAATATTTTGGGGATGCAGATTTTGTTTTGATTTTGGTTGTGATATCATAAGATCCTATTCCAGGCCTGTAATTTTGACTCTGGAACTGAAATTATGGCTTTGCCAGTCTGTTCAGTCTGCTATAACAAAGTACTATAGACTGGGAGGCTTATAAACCATAGAAATTTATTTCTCACAGTTCTGGAGGCTGGGAAGCCCACTAGCAGATTCAGTGACTAGTAAGGGTCTTCTTCCTGGTTCCTAACTGACTGTCTTTCACTGTGTTCACAGGGCAGAGGGACTAGCCGGCTCTCTGAGTTCTCTCCTAAGAACACTGATCCCACACTTGAGCACTCTGCCCATGTGATCAATCGCCTACCAAAGGCCTTGCCTCCAAATACAATCATGTTGGGAATTGGGTTTCAAGGTGTGAATTTTGAGGGAGACCCAAGCATTCAGTCCATAAGTGGAGAGCCTTTACAGGAACAAAATGAAACATTTTCATAGTGAATTTATTAAAAAAGTAACCATCTTTTCTATCACTCTATCTATACATCTACTCTTAAAATTAAGTGTAAAGTTGACTCTTAAAAAATGGACCTTCTTCAAAAGTCACCTTTAGTAACTCTGGCTAAACATATTTATGATACAACTCTTATTGCTAAAAATATCCTTTTACTTTGGTGTAATATTCAACAGTTTTCAAAGAGGATTCAGATTGATACCACGGGAAAAAATAAAATCAAATCTGCCCTTCTTTGTTTTTGAAGTTGTTCATCAGTGATTTTTGGACGAACACTCTCTGTTTGCCCTTATCTTTAAATTATATGAGATATTTACTGAAGTCGTAGGGGCATTTTATTTTGATATAGATAATTTTCTCCCAATCCAACAGGCATATCTTTTCTTTGACATTTTCATTGAAATGATTTAAAAATATGATTCTACTTTCTTGTTTCAGAAAGTGAGGTTTCATAAATGGTACTGAATTCCTTTCTAATGAGTGATGGATTTTTGGTGGTATTTAAGATAATATTTACCCATATTAGTAAGGAAAAAAGTTACCACATTGTACACATGTCAGTGGTTATGTTGGCTGTGCTGTTCTCATAAAATATTCCTGGGGGGAAAAGGTGACCAGTTCGCTTTCATGGAAAGGCATGAATTGTTCTGCCAAGAATTTATTTTAAAGCCTCACATACAATAATTTAACAAGTGTGTTAAATTCTTACTGTGAACCAGATGTTCAGAGCATAAGAAAGAAGCATAAGATATAGGCTCTAACTTAAATGATCTTAACATTTAGAGAGTTGATCATATGTCACCATTATGTAATAATTCCAAGTAGTGTATTTTGTGAATGACAAAAGAGCCAGAAAAAAACGGTAAGTTACAGAAAAATCGAGAAAATTGGAAGATCAACTAAAATAGTTTACTAGCACTTTGGGAGAAAATGGGGCTTGAGTTAGAATTTGAAGAAATCTTAGAAGAGAGTAGATATGTAAAGAGTGCATTCAGGGATATAGCTTGATTAAAGATGGATGTGAAGTTTATTTAGTTGAAAGTGAGAAGCTTACTTTGGCTGTATCAAGGGACAAGTGAAGAAATCTGTGGGGAAAAATATATATATGTTGGCTACATAGTTAGGCCACACTGAGGGGTTGAATGGCAGAATAAGTTGGAAACCCCCTTAAGCATATTACGTTCCTATAAAACCAACAAAAACTCTTATTTAGTAGGGAAAGATGTGCAAGTCAATGCCAATGCCAAACAATGCTCAAAGTACCACACAACTGCACTCATCTCACACACTAGTAAAGTAATGCTTAAAATTCTCCAAGCCAGGCTTCAGCAATATGTGAACCATGAACTTTCAGATGTTCAAACTGGTATTAAAAAAGGCAGAGGAACCAGAGATCAAATTGCCAATATCCAATGGATCATCGAAAAAGCAAGAGAGTTCCAGAAAAACATATATTTCTGCTTTATTGACTATGCCAATGTCTTGACTGTGTGGATCACAATAAACTGTGGAAAATTCTTCAAGAGATGGGCATACCAGACCACCTGACCTGCCTCTTGAGAAACCTGTATGCAGGTCAGGAAGCAATAGTTAGAACTGGACATGGAACAACAGACTGGTTCCAAATAGGAAAAGGAGTTCATCAAGGCGGTATATTGTCACCCTGCTTATTTAACTTATATGCAGAACACATCATGAGAAACACTGGTCTGGAAGAAGCACAAACTGGAATCAAGATTGACAGGAGAAATATCAATAACCTCAGATATGCAGATGACACCACCCTTATGCCAGAAAGTGAAGAAGAACTAAAGAGCCTCTTGATGAAAGTGAAAGAG